>NW_004444116.1:4928105-4956962 GCF_000243295.1 Trichechus manatus latirostris
AATCACCAAATCAATACCATTTACAATAGCCCCCAAGAAGATAAAATACTTAGGAATAAATCTAACCAGAGACGTAAAAGACCTATACAAAGAAAATTACAAGACACTACTGCAAGAAACCAAAAGAGACCTATATAAGTGGAAAAACATCCCTTGCTCATTGATAGGAAGACTCAACATTGTGAAAATGTCAACTCTACCCAAAGCCATTTACAGATACAATGCAATCCAGATCCAAATTCCAATGGCATTTTTTAATGAGATGGAGAAACAAATTACTGACTTCACATGGAAAGGGAAGAGGCTCCAGATCAGTAAAGCATTACTGAAGAAGAAGAACAAAGTGGGAGGCCTCACACTACGTGATTTAAGAACCTATTATACCGCCACTGTAGTCAAAACAGCCTGATACTGGTACAACAGATACATAGACCAGTGGAACAGAATTGAGAATCCAGATGTAAATTCATCCACCTATGAGCAGCTAATATTTGACAAGGGCCCAAAGTCCATTAATTGGGGAAAAGACAGTCTCTTTAACAAATGGTGCTGGCATAATTGGATATCCATCTGCAAAAAATTGAAACGAAACCCATAACTCACACCATGCACAAAAACGAACTCAAAATGGATCAGAGACCTAAACATAAAATCGAAAACTATAAAGATCATGGTAGAAAAAATAGGGATAACGGTAGGAGCCCTAATACATGGCATACAAACGATAAGTAACAATGCACAAACACCAGAAGAGAAACTAGATAACTGGGTGCTCCTAAAAATCAAACACTTATGCTCATCAAAAAACTTCACCAAAAGACTGAAAGGACAACCTATAGGCAGGGAAAAAATTTTTGGCTATGACAAATTCGATCAGGGTCTAATCTCTAAAATCTATAAGATACTGCAAAACCTCAACAACAAAAAGACAAATAACTCAATTAAAAAATAGGCAAAGTATATGAATAGGCACTTCACCAAAGGAGACATTCAGGTGGCTAACAGATAACTAAGGAAATGCTCACGATCCTTAGCCATTAGAGAACTGCAAATCAAAACTACAGTGAGATACCATGTCACCCCAACAAGCTAGTAGTAATCCAAAAAACAAAATAATAAATGTTGGAGAGGTTGTGGAGAGACTGAAACACTTACACACTGTTGGTGGGAATGTAAAATGGTACAACCATTTTGGAAATCAATTTGGCGCTTCCTTAAAAAGCCAGAAATAGAAGTACCATATGATCCAGCAATCCCACTCATTGGAGTATATCCTAGAGAAATAAGAGCCATCACACGAATAGATATATGCATACCCATGTTCATTGCAGCACTGTTCACAACAGCAAAAAGATGGAAACTAACTAGGTGCCTATCAACAGACAAATGGATGGACAAGTTATGGTACATTCACACAATAGAATACTACACAACGATAAAGAATAACAATGAATCCGTGAAACATCTCATAACATCGATGAATCTGGAAGGCACTGTGCTGAGTGAAATTAGCCACAAAAGGACAAATATTGTATGAGACCACTATTATAAGAACTCAAGAAAAGGTTTAAACACAAAAGAAAACATTCTTTGATAGTTACAAGGGTGTGGAGGGAGGGGGAGGGGTATTCACTAACCAGATAGTAGGCAAGAATTATCTTAGGTGAAGGGAAGGAAAACACGTACTACAGAGGAAGTCAGCACGACTGGACTAAACAAAAAGATAAGCAGTATCCTGAATACAACCAAACACTTCAAGGGACAGAGTAACAGAGGTGAGGTCTGGGGACCATGGTTTCAGGGGACATCTATGTCAACTGGCATAACAAAGTTTATTAAGAAAATGTTCTGTATCCCACTTTGATGAGTGGCGTCTGGGGTCTTAAAGGCTAGCGAGTGGCCATCTAAGATGCATCAACTGGTCCCAAGGAGAATGAAGAACACCAAAGACACAAGGAAAATATTAGCCCAAGAGATAAAAGGACCACATAAACCAGAGACTCCCTCAGCCTGAGACCAGAAGAACTAGATGTTACCTGGCTACCACCAATGATCACCCTGACAGGGAACACAACAGAGAGTCCCTGACAGAGCAGGAGAAAAGTGGGGTGCAGAACTCAAATTCTAGTAAAAAGACCAGACCTAATGGTCTGACTGAGACTGGAGGGACCCGGAAGACATGGTCCCCAGAGTCTCTGTTAGCCCAAAACTAAACCATTTCCAAAGCCAACTCTTCAGATAAAGATTAGACTGGACTATGAGACAGAAAATGATACTTGTGAAGAATGTGCTTCTTAGCTCAAGTAGATACATAAGTCTAAATGGGCAGCTCCTATCTGGAGGCAAGATGAGACAGAAGAAAGGGACCAGAGCTGGCTGAATGGACACGAGAAATCCCACGTGGAAAGAAGGAGTGTGCTGTCACAATATGGGGAGTGCAACTAGGGTCACATAATAGGGTGTGTATAAAGTTTTGTATGAGAAACTTTAAAAAAAAAATGGGCAAAAGTAATGAACAGACACTTCACCAAAGAAGACATTCAGGCAACTAACAGACACGTGAGGAAATGCTCGTGTTCACTAGCCAATAGAGAAATACAGATCAATATCATAGTGAGATACCGTCTCACCCCCGATATTACTGGCATGAATCAAAAAAACAGAAAATAACAAATGTGGAAGAGGCTGTGGGGAGATTGGAATCTTAAGCACTGATGGCGGGAATGTAAAATAGTACAACCATTTTGGAAAATGACATGGTGCTTCCTTAAAAAGCTAGGAATAGAAATACCATATGATCTAGCAATTCCACTCCTAGGAATATATCTGAGAGAAACAAGAGTCGCCACTGTAATAGACATATGCACATCCATTGTTCATTGCAGCGTTGTTAACAATAGCAAAAAGATGGAAACATCCTTGATGCCCACCAACAGATAAATGGATAAACAAACTATGGTAGATACACACAATGGAGTACTACTCAATGATAAAGAACAATGATGAATCTGGGAAGCATCTCATAACATGGATGAATCTGGAAGGCATTATACTAAGTGAGATAAGTCAATTACAAAAGGACAAATATTGTATGAGACCACTACTATAAAAAATCATGAAAAGGTTTACACACCAAAAGAAACAATCTTTGATGGTTACGAGGGAGGGGAGGAATGGGGATGGAAAAACACTAGACAATAGATAAATGGTAACTTTGGTGAAGGGTAAGATAGTACACAATACTGGGGAAGCCAGCACAGTTTGTACAAGGTAAGGTCATGGAAGCTCCATAGACACATCCAAACTCCTTGAGGGACCAAATTGCTGGACTGAGGGCTGTGGGGGGACCATAGTCTCAGGGAATATCTAGCTCAACTGGCATAACATAATTTATAAAGAAAATGTTCCACTTTCTACTTTGATGGGTACTCTCTCGGGTGTTAAAAGCTTGTGAGCAGCAATCTAAGATACTCCACTGATCTCATCAGTTTGGGAGCAAGGAAGAATGAAGAAAGCTAAAGATACAAGGGAAAGATTAGTCCAAAAGACTAATGGACCACAACCACCACGGCCTCCACCAGACTGAGTCCAGTTCAACTAGATGGTGCCCGGCTACCACCACTGACTGCTCTGCTAGGAATCACAACAGAGGGACCCAGACAGAGCTGGAGAAAAATGTAGAACAAAAGTCTAACTCACAAAAAAAGACCAAACTTACCGGCCTGACAGAGACTGGAGAAACCCTCAGAGTATGGCCCCTGGACACCCTTTTAGCTCAGTAATGAAGTCACTCCTGAGGTTCACCCTTCAGCCAAAGATTAGACAGGCCCATAAAACAAAATGAGACCAAAGGGGCACGCCAGACCACGGGCAAGGACTAGATGGCAGGAGAGGACAGGAAAGCTGGTAATAGGGAACCCAAGGTCAAGAAGGGAGAGTGTTGACATGTCTTGGGGTTGTTAACCAGTGTCATAAAACAATATGGGTACTGTTTAATGAGAAGATAGTTTGTTCTATAAACCTTAATCTACAGTAGAATAAAAACAAAAATAAAACCTTTCACAAAACATTAAAGAGCTGCACTTTAGTTGGAATGGTCTAGCTATAATCCAGAAAGCTCTCAATTTACTTTTGTCTTGAAGTCACTTACTGAACATGGAAAACTTGAGCTTAATTTTTATGTACCTACAGTGCATTTGGAAAAGAAGGCAAAGCCCAGGGAGCACTTAAAGTGGGAAACCTAGTAGGATAATCTCCCCCATCAAGCTGGGACCCCAAAGGGCCAGGTTCCTCAGTGTGAGGGAAATGTCCAACTCCGAGGACTACAGGGACAGTCACCTTTGTTCTGAGTGGAGTGGGAGAAAAAACTTGCTCCTGAGTTTTAACCACAAGTGGTCTCTCAGATAGATTTGCAGTCCTAGTTCCCACTACCTATGTGATCTGAAAATCTTCAAGCCATGAATTCGGTTTAAAGTAGGCCAGACTTCAACACACTTGGCAAAAGCAAACACAAAGGAATCTACTCTGATCTGTTGTTTTTGTTGATAGTTGCAGTAGAGTCAATTGTGATTCATAGTGAGCCCATGCGTGCAGAGCAGAACTGCTCCATAAGGTTTTCAAGGCTGTGGCCTTTCAGAAGCAGACTGCCAGGTCTGTTTTCCGAGGCACCTTGGAAAGGGTTCAAACTGCCAGCCTTTTGGCTAGTAGTCAAGCGTTTAACCATTTGTGCCACTCAGGGACTCCTTATTGTCATCTAGGCTTTGAAAATTGCAACAAATAATTTTATAAGCTTCTAACTCACAAAAAAAGGACCAGACTTAATAGTCTGACAGAGGCTGGAGAAACTCTAAGAGTATGGCCCCCAGACACCCTTTTAACTCAGTACAGAAGTCACTCCTGAGATTCACCCTTCAACCAAAGAACAGGCAGTCCCGTAAAACAAAACAAGACTAAATGGCCACACCAACCCAGGGGCAAGGACGAGAAGGCAAGAGGGGACAGGAAAGCTGGTAATGGGGAACAAAGCAGGAAGAAAGGGAGAGTGTTGACATGTCGTGGGGTTGACAACCAATGTCACCAAACAGTATGTGTATTAATTGTTTAATGAGAAATTAATTTGCTCTGTAAACCTTCATCAAAAGTACAATAAAAAATAATAATTTTATAAGCAAAATGAACACTTAACAGTAAGAAAACAAAAACAAACTATGTTCACAAGAAAAAAGGCACCGTGAAAAAACAAGCAGGAACAACAGACAGCAGAATAAAATAACTCAGATAACAGAATAATAAGAAAACGAAGTAAAATAACACGCTTACTATGATTAACAAAACAAGCTTCCAAATATGTTCAAGAAATAAGAAACTATAAAAAATGTCCAAGAAAATTGGAAAAGAACAATACTGTATATAACCTTTAGAAATGAAAATATAATGATAAAAATTAAAACCTCAATTGATTTTTCCAGACAAAAACAATTTGACACAAGCAGACTGTCACTAACAGAAGTTATAAAGAATATACTTTAGGCAGAAGAAGAAATCCCAGATGGTAGGCATGAGATGAAAGAAAGAATACAAAAAAGGGGTAAGTATATCAGTAAATTTACATGAACATTAACTATGGAAAAAATTAAAATATCCGGTGAGGTTTAAAAAGCTAGTATATACGTTGGGAAGAGGTAAATAGAGTGAACTGAAATCTAAACTCTCTCTCAATTTCTCCCATAATAATGCTGGAGATACAGATTTATTTATACTCTAATAAAATTTTTCAATCTAAATTTCTCACTCATTTGGTCTTTTGTTTGTTCTGTACATTTCAATACAGGGCATGTAAGGAGAATGTTTTGTGGGTCTCTATATGCTAAATTTCCAACTTACTGCTGGATTCCTCAGTAATTCAGATGCTAATGTTATAAGTAATGAAGATACAAATTCAACTGCAGAGTTTTCACTTCTTGTTGTTAGTTGCTGTCTCGTCGATTCCGATTCCTGGTGACCCCATGTGTGCAGAGTAGGACTGCTCCACAGCATTTTCAACGACATGACCTTTCAGAAACAGATCACTAATCCTTACTTCCAAGGCTCCTCTGGGTAGGTTTGAACCACTAACTTTCTGAGTAGTAGTTGCGCCTCCCAGGGATTCCAGAGTTTTCACTACTAGGGAGTTTTCCACAACAAAAAGGTATTTTATGATGCATGGATAATTGTCTCCATGAATAACTTCCCTCTTTGCCATGATATCAGAAGAAGTAAGATGGCGCCAGGATAGGAACCAGATGAACCTGTTGTCATCGAATCAATTCTGACTCATAGCAACCCTATAGGACAGAGTAGAACTGTCCCATAGGGTCTCCAAGGCTGTAATCTTACGTAAGCAGACTGCCACATCTTTTTCTGTGCAGAAGCTGGTGGGCTCGAGCAACCTTTCCATTAGGAACTGAGGGCTTAACCACTCCACCATCAGGACTACCTGGGCTACTGTTACTGAATATTTTAATCAAAGATTTTATAGAAGAATCCTGATCAAAAAGAGGAAAGCAGAACAGAATTGCAAATTCTTACAGAATCCAGACTATTGCCCTGAGATAATCTTTAAGCCTTAAAACTTAAACTAAAATATTTCCTGAAGTCTTCTTTAAACCAAACAATAGTTTAGATTAATTAGTAAAAAAGTCTGCCTTGAGCATTGTGCTCTTCTAAAGAACTATCTACATGGAACCAAATTAACAGCAGCTTGAAAGGTTAAATAGGAAGTTTAGGGAGCAGTGAGTTGACGTTAATGGAAAAGGAACAATTAAGAAAAAGAGGGTGAAAATGGTTGCACAACTTGAAGAATGTAATCAGTGTCATTCAATTGTACATGTAGAAATTGTTTCATTGGTGTATGTTCTGCTGTGTATATTTTCAACAACAAAAATAAATAAAATAAAAAATATATTTTTAAAAATATGTATTCATGGACTTTAAAAAAAAATTGTTGCCATGAAGTCGATTCCAACTCATAGTCACCATATAGGACAGAGTAGAACTGTCCCATCACATTTCCAAGGAGTAGCAGGTGGATTCGAACTGCCTGCCTTTTCGTTAGCAGCCGTAACTCTTAACCACTGGGCAACCAAGGCTCATGGAGTGGATGGGACCTGACAGTTTACATCTTTCAGAAGCATGGAGAGATCCACATATCCTGGAGTATAAAGTTTAAATCTCCCAGCTGGATTCAAAGGGATACTGGGGAAGAAATTTTAAGGTAAACCACAATAGATATGGAATTATGATTTTAAACAGTCATGCACTAGGCCAGCAGCCATGTTTGTATCATTATAATAGAAGGGGCTGTTCAGGTAGAAGAGTCAGCTGCAGGCCAGTCTTGGCAAAATAACATACTGGGCTAAGAACAAGGCAGTTAAAGGAATATGTATTGGCTTTTGACATGCAGAGTCTGATACTTATAGCTTAATAGTTAATAGGTCCCAGGAAAAGTTACATACATTGTTTTGAAGGCATGTCATGAGCACACATTCGATCTGCTAAATTCTTTTGCAAAAGTGTCTCATAGATGTCTTATAATTAATACTCTGAAATTACCTGTAAGGAAGACCAGTTATAACGTCATTCCTGCAAGGCTAGTTCAGAATTTAGCAGCATAAGCAACACAGCGTTTGGGAAAAAATGCTGACTACCTATTGCCACCTAGTGGACATATTGGGAAACTGCATCTGGGTAGGCTCTATAGAGCTGGAAAGAATGTTGGAACACATCACAAATAAAGTGAGAGAATAACTAACTTAAACCTCCTGACATCCAGAACTAATATTATCCAACATATGTCACTATCACTCTTATCTCAAAATATTATTTTTAGTTGTCTTTATATTCTATTATAATACATTATATTCAATATATATAATTTTCATGGTGCTGTCACATACATTAACTGCTTGAGATTTTCAACAAACATGTGAGACTGTCAGAGAAGAACTTATTATTCTTATTTTACCAATAAGTCAAATAAGGCTCAAAAATGTTAAATAAATCTTCTAAGGTAAGAGAAGCAAGCTCCTGGAATACAGATGCTTTGACTTTCCAATAGTTCTCTTTCTTTCTACTTTTTAAACATAGAAAAAAATATCAGATTGATTATAACTTCTTATCCTAGTAATTAACTGGTTGCACTGAAAGCTAGACCGGTACAGTGTTGCAGACAACCTTGATGTCAGAGTTTAAATACTTTATTACATCCTGTTACTCCAAACTAATTTTTTTTTTTTTTCTGGTTAGGGCATGTAAGGCAGTGTTTTGAGAGATTAAATCCATGGCACCTAATGCATTTCCTCCAACTAGTAAGCCATCAATGCTTGTTGAATAAATGTATATGTAAAGGTTAAAGTTTGGAAGTAATGGAAGGAGGTTTAAGAAAGAAAAGAAACATGAAACCTCCTTTATCACTTGGATAAACATAAAAGGTCTGTAAGTGCTCTGGGCTTGGAAAGTAGGGGAAGAGGTGGGGAAAATGCCAAAATGAGGTGCCTGGTTCATTATAGTAGAGGAGGGAGGTAAGGAGTAACTCAAAGGAGCTCTTCTTGGGTGGGGAGCTTTATCAGTCTAGATTTCGTCAGGAAAACAGAGCCACTCTGGTATTCCAGAAATAAGGATTTAACAGTGGAATAAAGGATTTTACACTAGTGTTTGAAAATCCTGGACAGCAAACGTCAGTAAAGGCCTGAGAAGCTGCAGTTGGAAAGTTGGGAAGCGTATGCTGATACCTCAGCCTGACGCATTGAAGTGGGTGGTTCTCAAAAGATTGCTTGGAAATTACTATAACTCTCAAAAATCTCTGAGACATCTCCCACCATTTGTCTCAGTCTGCTTAGGTAAAGCAGGAGGCTCTAAAACCTTACAAAGAAGCTGCTGAGAATCCCATCTGCCCGGCATCTGCCTGCAACCACCTCTGAATGATGATGGCCTCTTCCCCTCTTCTGTGTCCCATATCTCACGCAGTCCCTCAGTGTACAGGGAAGGGAATTCTGGAAATATATTTCCTAGCTTCTCCTCTGCAGACAAGATGCTGGAAGAAGAATGCTGGGTTTACAGCACATAATCCAGCACATGAGTTAATAATAGAGAGTGCAGGTGGGGTGGCTCAGAAGCAACGGTGCCACTAGCTGGTGTAAACTAGTGATGAGTTTATCAGAGTCATTTAAATTCAGCAAGTATTTTTTGGTAACTAGGATGTGGTATTGGCCGTTTTGAATTGGTCTACTATGGGGAATGACAACTTGAAGAGGAATGGCGTTGCACTCATCATCAAAAAGAACATTTCAAGATCTACCCTGAAGTACAATGCTGTCAGTGATAGAACAATATTCATACACCTACAAGGAAGACCAGTTAATATGATTATTATTCAAATTTACGCACCAACCACTAATGCCAAAGATGAAGAAATTGAAGATTTTTACCAACTTCTGCAGTCTGAAATTGATCAAAGATGCAATCAGGATGCATTGATAATTACTGGTAATTGGAATGCGAACGTTGGAAACGAAGAAGGATCAGTAGTTGGAAAATATGGCCTTCGTGATAGAAATGATGCCAGAGATTGCATGACAGAATTTTGCAAGATCAACAACATCTTCATCGCAAATACTTTTTTCCAGCAACTTAAATGGCAACTATACACATGGTCCTCACCAGATGGAATACGCAGGAATCAAATAGATTACATCTGTGGAAGGAGATGGTGGAAAACCTCAATATCATCAGTCAGAACAAGGCCAGGGCCAAATGCAGAACAGATCATCAACTGCTCATATGCAAGTTCAAGTTGAAACTGAAGAAAATTAGAACTAGTCCATGAGAGCCAAAGTATGACCTTGAGTATATCCCACCTGAATTTAGACACCAGCTCAAGAATAAATTTGATGCATTGAACACTAATGACCAAAGACCAGATGAGTTGTGGAATGACATCAAGGACGTCATACATGAAGAAAGCGAGAGGTCATTAAAAAGTCAGGAAAGAAAGAAAAGACCAAAACGGATGCCAGAAGAGACACTGAAACTTGCTCTTGAACTTTGAGTAGCTAAAGCAAAAGGAAGAAATGATGAAGTAAAAGAACTGAACAGAAGACTTCAAAGGGCAACTCATGAAGACAAAATAAAGTATTACAGGAATTGACAGAATATCAGTTGAGATGTTTCAACAAACAGATGCAGCACTGAAAGCACTCACTTGTCTATGCCAAAAAAATTGGAAGACAGCTACCGGGCCATCCAACTGGAAGAGACCCATATTATGCCTATTCCCAGGAAAGGTGATCCAACCAAATGCAGAAATTATCCAACAATATCATTAATATCACACCCAAGTAAAATTTTGCTGAAGATCATTCAAAAGCGGCTACAGCAGTATATCAACAGGGAACTGCCAGAAATTCAGGCCGGATTCAGAAGAGGACGTGGAACCAGGGATATCACTGCTGATGTCAGATGGATCCTGGCTGAAAGCAGAGAATACCAGAAAGATGTTTACCTGTGTTTTATTGACTATGCAAAGGCATTCGACTGTGTGGATCATAACAAATTACGGATAACATTGTGAAGAATGGGAATTCCAGAACACTTAATTGTGCTCATGAGAAACCTGCAGATAGATCAAAAGGCAGTTGTTTGAACAGAACAAGGGGATACTGCATGGGTTAAAGTCAGGAAAGGTGTTGTATCCTTTCATCATACCTATTCAATCTGTATGCTAAGCAAATAATCCAAGAAAATGGACTGTATGAAGAAGAATGGGGCATCAGGATTGGGGGAAGACTCATTAACAACCTGCGTTATGCAGATGACACAACCTTGCTTGCTGAAAGTGAAGACAACTTGAAGCACTTCCTGATGAAGATCAAAGACCACAGCCTTCAATATGGATTACACCTCAACATAAAGAAAACAGAAATCCTCAAAACTGTACCAATAAGCAACATTATGATAAATGGAGAAAAGATTGAAGTTGTCAAGGATTTCATTTTACTTGGATCCACAATCAACACTTATGGAAGCAGCAGTCAAGAAATCAAAAGATGCATTGCACTGGGCAAATCTGCTGCAAAAGACCTCTTTAAAGTGTTGAAAAGCAAAGATGTCACCTTGAAGACTGAAGTGCACCTGACCCAAGCCATGGTATTTTCAATCACATCATATGCTTACAAAAGCTGGACGATGAATAAGGAAGACCAAAGAAGAATTGACACCTTTGAATTGTGGTGTTGGCCAAGAATATGGAATATACCATGGACTGCCAAAAGAATGAACAGATCTGTCTTGGAAGAAGTACAACCAGAATGCTCCTTAGAAGCAAAAAAGGCAAGACTACATCTTACATACTTTGGACATGTTGTCAAGAGGGATTACCTGGAGAAGGACAACATGCTTGCTAAAGTGGAGGGTCAGTGAATAAGAGGAAGACCCTCAATGAGATGGATTGACACAGTGGCTGCAACAATGGGCTCAAGCATAACAACGATTATGAGCATGGCGCAGGTCCGGGCAGTGTTTCATTCTGTGGTACATGGGGTCACCACAGGTTGGGGCTGACTTGACAGCACCTAACAACAACAACAGGATGTGTCAGGTACTGTAAAAAGTAGAGGCTCATGGTTTGCCCAACTTACCTCAGTAAGACTCCAGAAGGACTTTGGAAGATTGTTGTTCTAACCAGGACAGAGGCAGATCTTTGGATTGGAAAAAGTTGTATTGTGTTCTCTAGATGCCAGAAGCTCATGGTATGCAGTCTATAATAGCCTGGCTACAGCAATTCCTAGCGCAGTGCAATGAATTTCTTAATATGGCCCTTCTAGCCATAGACTGTGTGACTTACACACAATGATTGAGTGGGAGTATGTAAATAAGGTGTAAAGAACCTGTGATGGTTAGGGTTATGTGTCAGCTTGGCTAGGCCATGATTCTCAGTATTGCGTGGCTGTACTCCATTTTGCGATCTGATGTAATTATCCTAATTATTCTCTATTTTATGTGTTGTATATCCTAACCCTTATAAGTTAATGAGGGAGGATTAGTGTGGAGTGTATCCTGAGTCACAGTCTTGCAAGAGGGCTTGAATCAAGTCCCATGCTTACTCAAGTCATGCCCTTCTCTGGGTAGTGGCCAGCATACAATGTATATATGTGGGTGCTCTGGCAGAGCCCTCTCTCTTTCTCTCTCTCTTTCTCTTCATCTGGGTGCTACATCTGGCTCATCACCCTCTGACCTCCGGTTCTTGGGACTTCAGCAAGTGGCCTGTTGTCTGACCTGCCTATTCAGGGATTCGCCAGCTTCTACAACCTTGTCAGCCAGCAGCCTATCATCTGGCCTGCCGATTTGGGTTCATCAGCCCCTGGGGCCATGTAAGCTAGTAGAAGCCAAACCCTGACCCATGGATTTGGCGCTTGTCAATAAGATGAGCCATTTACTTGATACAGTTCTGTGAGTTCTATGAGACGTTGCGGCAAGTTACGGAATACAAAGATGGGAAGGAAAGTACTGAGGGAAGGAGGAGTAGTTGACGTTAAAGATGATGGAGTGGTACAGCAATTTGGAAAAACTGGATATTTGGGATATCTTTAACCTCCACCTCACCAGCTTTGTGCTGACCATTATAAAAGAAATTATTTATTCATCTAAGTAAACTAGAAGTTTTGAATGAGTTCAGTATTTAGGAATAAAATTCAGTGAGAGGCAGAACTGGTGAGGTAGTACTTTTTCCATGTTAATCAATCAACCCCATAAACCTTTTTTCACGTGTTTTTGTCTTTTTTTTTTTTTTTTTAATATAAGTACGTTCTTAGAGGTGCTCAGGGAGAGATGAGTATGATTCTGGATCTGAGTTTTGTGAAGCACAGAGGTGGCTAAGAAAAGAGAGGACACAGCTCCAGCATTCTGCATAGTCACTGAGTGACCCTCAGCCCAAGATCCTGCTCTGACTGTTGCACTCAAAGGGAAAACCAGCCACCTGAGGGTAAAGCGAGCTGTATCAAGAGGTGAGTCCAGGTCCCCAAATACAGTCCCTGAGGTGGATGGATAAACAGCATAAAATGAAAGTGTCCAGGTGTCCAGAATCCTGTGGATGTAGGGATGTGGAGCCCTAAAGGCCTACTTGCACATCTGTCAACACAGGTCAGGTCTGTGGAGGTGCTTGGCTGTGTTTGATGGGTCTCCAGTAGCCCCGCTAGGGTTGAGTGCAGTTTGAGAGAGAAATGAGCACACACACAACTCTGGCCCTTCTTGGCCTCTCCACCATCATTCTCTCTCCTTAGGTAAGTAACCATCACCTTCTTTCAGCTTTTCTCTTTTGGGCCCATAACCAATTAGCTATGGGAAAGGTGGGCAGGCAAGGGCAGAGCAGGACCTGGAATTCACTCTGGGTACCTGAGTTGGAGGGGTGGCAATCAGGGGTGACATGGGATTAATATCCGGAGGGCAAGAGGGAGGTTGGACTGGTGTCCCAGGGCTGTGCCTGGGATCCTCCACATCAAAACACAGAAATTGATCCAAAAATTCTGTAAACCAAAAAGCAACAAATAGTAGAATATATATATATATATATATATTTAAAACAAAATTTATAAGGTCATTTTATTACTTTCCCAGGGTTGTTGTAACAAATTACCACAAACTTGGTGGCTTAAAACTACAGAAATTGATTCTTACAGATCTGGAGGCCAGGAGTCTGGAATCAAGTTGCAGGCTGGGCTATACTCTCTCCTAAGGCTCTAGGGGAGAGTCCTCCCTTGCCTCTTCCAGGTTCTGGTGGCTACAGGCATTGCTTGGCTTGTGGCAGCATTACTGCCATCTCTGCCTCTGTCTTCACATGACCTTCTCCCCTGTGTCTCAGTATTCTCCTCTTTTGTCTCTCATAAGGACACTAGTCATTGGATACCTTAGTTATATCTGCAAAGGCCCTTATTCCAAAATAGAGACACATTCTGAGTTTCTGGGTGGACATAGCTTTTGGGGGGACACCCTTCAACCCACTACAATCATGAAATAAGAATTTCTATTTATAGCAATGCAATTGAAAACTAGAAATCTTGGCCTATTAAAAGGCAAGAAATAGTGGCAGAACTTTTTTGAGGAATATGTAAATTAATTGAGATTTCATTTTTGAGGTTGAAAAAGGAATGTATGGAAGGAGCATGTCATGGATTGAATGGTGTCCTGCAAAAACATCTGTCAGCTTGGCTAGGTCATGATTCTCAGTATTGTGTGATTGTCTACCATTTTATCATCTGATATGATTTCCCTATGTGTTGTAAATGCTATCACTATGATGTAATAAGATGGACTACTGGCAGTTATACTGATGAGGTCTGCAAGATTAGATAGTGTCTTAAGCCAATCTCTTTTGAGATATAAAAGAGAGAAGCGAGCAGAGAGACATGGGGACCTCATACCACCAAGAAAGCAGTGCCAGGAGCAGAGCAGGTCCTTTGGACCTGAGGTTCCTATGATGAGATGCTCCCAGACCAAGTGAAGACTGATGCATCACAAGGATCTTCCTCCAAGGCCGACAGAGGCAGAAAGGCTTCCCCTGGAACTGATGCCTTGAATTTGGACTTGTAGCCAACTAGACTGTGACAGGGTAAATGTCTCTTTGTTAAAAGCCATCCACTTGTCGCATTTCTGTTATAGCACCACTAGATAACTAAGATAGAGCATAAAATCATCTTCTTATTTAAAACCCTGGTTGAACAGATCAACAATTCTTTACATGCAGAACATTAGCTTTTGTTGCCCAGAATTATTCTAATAATGATTTTCATGTAATAATAAAAAAGTGGAAAAGTTTGATTTCACTATTTCCTACCTCTCTTTCCCTTCAGAGAATTTACAAGCTGTTTATATTGGCTTCCAAATATATTAGATCTACTAACTGACTACTCTAATTCCAAAAGGAATAAAGTAGTATGTGTTATAAATTTTAAAACAAATATATAACAAACATATTGAATTAAAATATATAGTTCCGTGTGGATTAGTTTTCCAATTGTGTGAAAGAATAACTATACTTTTATGTTTTCTTTATTTTGCTGGGCATATAAATTACTTGCTAGCAAGATAAAAAAATATATTAGTCAGCTCTGACAGGGATCACAACAGAGGGTCCCAGACAGAGCTGGAGAAAAATGTAGAACAAAAGTCTAACTGACAAAAGAAGACCAGACTTACTGGCCTGACAGAGACTGGAGAAACACCCCAGACACCCTTTTAGCTCAGTAACGAAGTCACTCCCGAGGTTCACTCTTCAGCCAAAGATTAGACAACCCCATATAACAAAACGAGACTAATGGGGCACAACAGCCCAGGGACAAGGATTAGAAGGCAGGAGGGGACAGGAAAGCTGGTAATAGGGATCCCAAGGTTGAGAAAGGAGAGTGTTGACATGTCATGGGGTTGTTAACCAATGTGACAAAACTGTATGTGTACTAACTGTTTAATGAGAAACTATTTGCTCTGTAAACCTGCATCTAAAGTACAATAAAAAAACAAAATGCACAGAGAAACACCAATATATATATATGTCAAATATTCTAACTAGATTTTTGCATTAGCAGCATGTTACTGAAATGCTAAAATGCCCTAGGTTTGTACTCTTCTTGCTTTATTTTGTGTATATCGACTGTGTCAACTTTTTCTTATGTTCAGAAATACCAAAAAGTATTGAAGAATTCTCTTTGGTATTTAGTTTTGTTTTTTTTTTTACATGAACATTAACCTTTGCATGTGTGTGAGACTCCATTAGATAACATGATGGAGGAGAAATCACCAAAGCTGCACATGTCTTTCCCCAGTCATTGACTATGGAATACTTCCCTCTGTAATAAAATGGAGACTTTATTTTTCTCTCCAGGGATTATTGCTGGAGATTATGATCTTGGGTGTTTATTGGCCCCAAGCCCCTAGTACCTACTGAGAGAAGCCAGACTTTGAATGAGGCAGTGGGGAAATAATCCTGAGTGGTTTCCACATTTAATAATCCCCTGATGAAAGTTCTGAGGCGGAGATGAGGCAGAGCTCTCCCTGAGTTTTACAGCTTTTATGAGGAGACTCACCTGATGGTCTCCTCCGGCCATCAGGACACTTAGCTCTTCGCTCTCAGAGGCTCCTAACTCCCCTATGATGGTATTTCCAGGTCCCTGAAATGAGGACAACTTTCTCCTTTCAGGACACTCCGGAGCTGCTCTGAGGACAAGATCTGCCTCTGGGGGAAAGGCCCAGGATGAATGAAAACTACAGATGTTTTCTTTTGATGACCCTTGTTCCAGAATCTCAGCCCAGTGACTCCAGCACTAGGTAGGAGGTCCAGAGGTCTCCAGTGCATACCTGGTCTCCCTGAGGGGAGGCTGGGGAAGGTTACGGTTTTTTTTTCTTTTTCAGTCCCTGGTGAGTCAGGGATCTGGTCTTGTCATTTCAGTAGCTCTTACCAGTGTATTTGCTGCTTTCTAGCTGTCTGATCACAGACAAGTCAATGAACCATTCCAAGCTTCAGTTTCTTCATCCATAAATAGGATCAATAACTTGACTTGTCTCATGATTTAAGTAAAACAATGCACACGAAGTCATCAGCAAAGTTCCTGACACATAGTGAGTGTTCAACACATGTTGGTTTCTATTTTATCCCCCAAATAAAATTACAGTACCCTTCAGTGTTCTCTGATCATTCCCCACAAAAACAAGGTATTATTACAGAATAATAAACATCTTTTCACTTTGGATAAACATAATGTATGCTTACAAAACAATTAGAAAAGATAAACATGTCAACTGAAATTGGTCAAAAGATAGGGATAGAAACTTTTTTTAAGGTATGAATATGGTCTCAAATAAATGAAACAAAACTAACAACAAAACAAGAGAAACCCCAGAGTCTAAAAAAAACGGCACAACATTGGCAAATCTACCTTTACTCCTTTCTGGCTTTCTTGTTTGTAACATAAGGAGGCTAGTCGTGTTTCTATGTTGAGTGAGGTAGGCAGTCTTATAAATCCAAATCCAAAAAGTTACCCTAGAAAAGAGGATGGCCAATGTATCAGTATACCAGAAGATGTACAAATGCTTATAACTTTTTACCTAGTAATTTCACTACTGCATACATGGTCAACACATTTGCAAAAAAAGGAATTTAAGCACAATTGGTCACCTCAGTGTGATTAATATAAAAAAGGAATTAAATATATACATATATATACATATTCAACATTAAAAAGTCAATAAATATTCCATGCTAAATTCCATTCAATGAAATAGAATGAGGTGACTAAAATCAATTTAGAAGCATAAAACATGATAGGGGAAAGGTAGTGTAAAAAACTGCATTTGCAGTTTAATTCTAATATTTCAGAATTATTTTTATTGTGTAAAGTAGGTTTTTTAATGTAGAAAAAAACTTCATATACATACATCGAGTCATAGTAGGTGATTATATTTTTTTTTTTGGTACATTTTTTGGTATTTTCCACAAAGAGGTTTCTTTTTAACAAAAACAAAATAAAATGAAACAATAAAATAAAGAGCCAGACAGAAGAAAATCAAAACCTGGACCCAAACAAAGACTCCATAGCCCTTTCATACTCTCTGTATAGGTTATGATATACGTCTAATTAGGCCAATTGTAGGAGTGACCCACTCTATTAAGAAATCATAGAATAGATGGCTTTGTAAATTTAATAAATTAAAATATCTCCACCTCAATTTTAAAAGAGGACATGGTTTCAGGAAATCAGCTTCATGTCTACATTTTCCACCTATAACAGAGGAGGCTCGATCCTCATCTTTTAGTGCTTCCCCTGTCAGGGTCCCTCCTGGCCCTGCTGCTCAGAATCCTAAGGAGCATGGGGAGAACTATGAGCCCAAACCCAGCACCTGCCACTCAGAAATGGCCATAGGACTGGCCTGCCTGGTACAATGGGGCCTGACCTTGCCTGGCCTCCAGCCTCTGCCTCTATCCTGAAGTTTCCCAGTCTGCACTTCAGCTTCTACTTCCCAGCATCCTCCTTGCCCCACACCCGTCCCACCTAACCCACCTGACAGGCTCCATGCAGACGGCCCTTATCCAGGCTGAGGCCCTGCCCACCTGCTAGCCAGGCCCCTTCCCAGATTATCCTGCACATCTGGGGGTCATTATTTCTAACTCAGCAGAAACAGGCAGGTGATGGGCAATTCAACCACCTGGGTTGGAGACTCACACATGAAGCAATGGTGACACAAGCTCCCATCCCCTCACTACCTCAGCCCTTCCTCCAGATCACAACTCCATCCACCAGAGCTTTAACTACCACAGCTCCAAGGAGAACCAGGCGGGCAAGGATGCCCACGATGGGGATGGTGGGCTGAGAAGAGGGCTCTAGGAAGAGAAGGGAAGGTGAGAGGACTTGACCCCCAGGCCTCAGCCATGACCATGTTGTAGATACCCAGAAAGCCCCCCTGCTTTCCCTGAGAAAGGGCCCTCCTTACCCCATCTCAGTGTGAGGGGCTCAGGCAGTCCCTCATGCTGCACACAGCACCTGTATCTCTGCTCCTTTCCAGACGGCACCACTACAGCCACCCATTTCTGGAAGGTACCATCCCCTGAAGGCCTGGTCGCCACAAGCTTCATGTCCTGAGTCTGGTCTTCCCTGTCCTGCTCCAGGTCAGCGTGATCTTCACTGGGTAAAAGCCCAGGGCCCAGCACCTAAGTGTGGCCTCATGATCAGAGATGAAGTGGTTGGTCACATGTGCTAATGGTGAATCCTTGAAAAAGGGTCAAAGACAATTCAGTCTTTGATTGTTTTCCCATTATCCATTAAAGGGAGGCACATTAACCACCATGGAATGGACAGGACAGTTGGCAATGGGAAATGAGAAAATCAAATATTAGCTTAATCCATAGGAGTCTGTAAGGAAATGCTATTTTAAAACAGGTTCTGGCCCACACATGTTGGGGGCTTCAGGCGTCAGTAGCAGGGAGAGGGGCTTTTAGTCCCTCACAGGTAAAAGCAGGGTCAGGAGAGCAGCAGGCCTGGGACAGAGGTTTAGGTCAAAGTCTGACAGGAACAAATTTGGAGAGAACTTGATATCCATGCTGGGTTCCTAAGAAACTGCTGTTCACTTATTTCCTTTAACCTTTTTTTTTTCTTTTTTTCCTATTTTCCCACCCTAAGCTTCATGGTTCCTAAATGTCCCAGAAAGCCCTGGGCAGGGTGAAGGATCCAGAGACTCAAGACTCTCAGCCTCCCCATCAGAACGCCATGAACTGGGGGGAGGGTTGTTAGATGGGTTCCATCCTCCCTCTCGTCCTTAGGGACACCACCGGGGGACACAGTCCGCGCCTGAAGGGAGTCCGGGGAGGCTGCCCCACGCCCTCGCTCCCTGTGCCCAGCAGCATCTCCTCTGGTTCTCCAGGGATCTGTGGAGGAGAGTCCACGCACCCGGCCTCCCTGGGGCCTGGAGGCTCCACCACCTCGGACCGGCCGCCTGTCCCTCCTCTGTCCTGCCACAGGAAAGGAGCGCAGGTCCCCGTCAGGAACCTGGAATCCGCTCTCAGGAAGCTGGAATCCACCCGTGGCCAGCGGAGCGCTGACACCAAGCAGGAGACTTGGGGGTTCCCTCCCCAGCAGCTGATGGCGCCCGCGGGGAGGGATGGGTGAGACTCCGGCCCCGCCCGCGGTCTGCCCGCCCCCTTCGTCTTTAAGAGGGTCATTGGCCCAAACAGGTGTCAGCATGGCTCAAATTTAAACTGAAACAAAGTACAAACACTGGGGGCTCTCCCCTCGGTACGGGGGTCCACTGGGTGTAGGTGACCAACGGGGAAGAAAGGTAAGGAAGGGGGAGGAAGGCAGAAATCCAAAGGGAGTGAAGTCCCACGCCCGCAACCAGGATGATCCTCTCCTCCCTCCGCAAAGGCAGTTTTCGCTCCCGACCCCGCGTCACGCCGAGTACAGCAGGGCCAGGACCTCCCAAAGGAGCAGGAGGAGGGTTCAGGTCACCGCGAAAATGCTGGTTCCCTTTCGGCTCTTTGGTGGAAGTAAACTAACTCGGATTAACTTCTATAGAACCAGATACCCAATGAAAACCGACATTGAACAGTATCATCCGTCTGCAGGCAGAACAAGCTGGAAGAGATTGCAAAGGAAAAGTGAAACGTATGAAAAAGCCCCGCTTCGATGGACTCCCCTGTGCTTGTTCCCACTCTGCCGCCCCCCACACCCTCTTTGTCGTCTTCCGAATCCCAAATACTGCCCTCAGTGCTCACATCCTGAGAACCAAACCTGGAGACGCTGGGAACTTTCCCTGAGCACCCTCATCTGCCACAGGACACTCTTAGCTGCTGTCTTCCCAAGGGCTGGCTGACACACACAAAGTAACAGAGAGAGACAGAGAAAAGGAACCTCACTCTCAGCCCACTCTTCTTCCTTTTCTAGAATCTTGCTCCCTGAGCTGGACTCTTCTCTTCTCACTCTCTTACCTTAGGCTTCTCCCCCAGAGTATGCTTCCCCATGGGCTTCTAGAAAGAAACTTATCCCACAGATCTCAAGGACAAACAATGGAAACTGTCAAGGACACAAAACTGATGACTGAAGGCTTCAGATAGGGGTTCACTTATAGGCAGTTTTGTTTCATTATCTTTTTTTTTTTTCCACTATCTTCCATTTTAATAATTACCCTTTGGCCACTTATATCAAACTGACCTTCAGCCGGCTTCACAAAGCAGGCAAGTTACGGGGTTCACTTCATCTAAGAATATTTGTGTGACTTTGGGATTGAAGCAAATTATAATTTATCCTTATAGCATATCCATGAATTCATCTATGTACTTCACAGACAGATCAACATAGAGTGTGGCTCAGGAAGCACAATGTATTTGCATGCTTTAGTAAGCAGTGTGTACAAATATTCACCAACACATTTTATTGTCTATATTACAAAATATCCAAAAATGTCCCAACCAGTTCCAATGCTTTGTCTTTGGAGATGTGTTTTTATAACAACTTTATTGAGATATAATTTACATACCATACATTCACTCCTTTAAAGTGTACCAGTCAATGGTTTTTAGTATATTCACAGAGTTGTGCGATCATTGCCAAAATTAATTTTAGAACGTCTTCTTGACCCCAAAAAGAAATTCATACCCATTAATAGTCATGCCGCATTCACTTCCAAAACCCCTAACCCTAGGCGACCACAAATCTACTTTCTATCTCTAGGGATTTGCCTATTCTTGAATTTCAGAAATGGAATCAATATGCAGACTTTTGTGACTGGCTTCTTTCACTTACCATATGTTTTCAAGGTTCATCCACACTGTAGCATGTATCAGCACTTCATTCCCTTTTATGGATGAATAAACTCTATTGCATAGATACGCTACATATCGTTTATCCATTCATCTCTTGATGGGAATTTGGGTTGTTTTTCTCCTTTGGTTATTATGAATAATGGTGCTATGATGTAACTAGTGCCTTTGGTGTCATATTTAACTTTCATGAATGAACTATATTTAAAAAATCTTTGAGTGGTATGATGTGTACGCTAGGATGGTTTTCTTTAGTCTTTTGCATGGATCTCATGGAAACATAAATGTTACAGATCCTCTCAGAAAAGTGTGCAAGTACAATGAAATATAAAAATCTAATATAAAACGTTGGTGCATACACAGATCCTCTAAAGTCTTAAAGACCTGGGTTTTCAGTCCTATTAAGAGGCAAAGCCAGGAAGAAGACATTTTGAGTAATCATTTCACCAGCCCATGATGCCACTCCATGTATTTGTGACTATTAACTGACGTGGACGAAGCTGGACTCCATAACAGACTCTCGGGGGAATAAGTGGAAAGATGTTATTTACCAGTCACTTGTTCATCCAACCAAATCCGAGTGCCTGTAACATCCTGGATAAAGATCTACTCTTGCTCTAGGAATTGATACTTGTCATTCTTTCTCCAGCCCCCATTTCCTCTACCCCAGCATGTGAACTCTCTTCCTACCTTAGGAGAATTCCACACTTAAAAAGTCTTGGTAGGAGGCAGAAACCACCCCCTTCATAAAAGAGGAAAACTCACTTTCCCAAACATTCTTGCAGTTGGACATGGGCATGGGGCTGAGGCCCCACCAGTCAGATGCCCACATGCTGGACTCTGACTCAGGACATGGTGACACAGAGAAGCTGGGACTGTGCAGAATGCACTTTGGCAAGGGCAGTGTGAGTGGCAGTAGTGACATCCAGTTGCAAGAAGCAGCAGTGAGAATTGTCCTGGCCACAGGGCCCGATGTCCAGCATCGGGGGTGTCGGTGGTGTTGGCAGAAGCATCTGACGTTGCAGAAGCCACAGTTTCTATATGAAACCCAAACAAGAGAAGGACTGTGGATTTTCTTCCTGGCTGTGTAGCTTCAAGCCTCGTTCTGTAGCTTTCCTCAAAATGAAATAAGTCCCAATATCACACATATAAATTGCTTTGTGTTTAAATTATACAAATTTAGATTCTGTTGTTTGCACCAAGAAGTAAATGAGAAATCAGTGTGGCAGGTTTTCAGAGCAAGCATTCAGAGTTTCTTTCTGCTGAGCTGTGAGCCACTTCCTAAATCTTCCACCTGGCTACACCTCATGGTACAGAAATGACATGTATCTTCCAACATCACATCTCATAACTGATATTTGTCCTCCTTTTTCTTTCCTAGGAAGAAAACCCACTTAAGTGTGGTTTTAAGACCCCTCATTACCCCGGGTACTACTCCGATCACTGACCTCAGTGGTTCCAAATCTGGATGAGCACCAGGAGTGCTTGTGGGACTAGTTACAATACACTCAGACCTCTCATCAGATAGATCATCTCAGAATACCGGGTCCAGAGCCCAGAAACCACTTACTAACACACTCTCCAGGTGAGGCTGATGCAGAGCCATGTGGGAATCCCTGGTCTACATTCTTACTACTAAAAGTGTGATCTGAAGACCAGCAGCATCAGCACCAATCTTGTTATAAACACAGAATCAAATGCTCTACTCTGACCTTCTAAATCTTAATGAGATTTCCAGGTGACTCTTTGCATAGAAAGTTTGAGACTGCCTGATCTTGCTCCGCCTTCTGCCAGAGATCTGTAGTCGGCTTTTGGCATGTGGTCTGATCAGATGGCTTAGCGCTGGAGGGTCCAGGGTTCAGTTCTTGTTCCTGTTTCTTCCATAGGTAATCACACTCTTGGAAGTCTTAGCCATTCTCAAGGCTTTAAATATTATTTATACGGTGTCACCTCCCAGATCTATTTCTCTAACCAATATTTCTACTAATGTCCAGACTGGTATTTCCAACTGCTACCCACTTGCATTTCCTTTTTGTTTTGTTTTGTTGTTTACTGTACTTTAGACGAAGGTTTACAGAGCAAATTAGTTTCTCATTAAACAATTAATACACATATTGTTTTGTGACATTGATTACCAACCCTACATGTCAACACTCTCTCCTTCTCGACTTTGGGTTCCACATGACCAGCTTTCCTGTGACCTCCTGCCTTGCTGCCCTTTCCCCTGGGCTGGTGTGCCCATTTAGGCTTGTTTTGTTTTATGGGCTTCTCTAATCTTTGGCTGAAGGGTGAACCTCAGGAATGATTTCAGTACTGAGTATAAAAGGTGTCCAGGGGCCATGCATTTCTAATAGCTCTGTTGTACAAACGGTTGCTAGGAGTCAGAACCAACTGGATGGAAGCTAACAACAAGCCTGCGGTAACTTGTTACAGCAACAAGGAAAATAATACACTATGCTTATAGTCTGTAGTTTGTCTCTCTCTCTGCACAAACATATGCTCCACAAGGCCACACTTTTTGTTTTTACTTCACTGGTGCTTCCCAGATGCAAAAATAGCGTGTCACTCAACAAATGTCAGTAGAATGATCAATGTAGTATAGAGCACTTCCTTATTCTAGAGATAGTGTCTTTATTAATGCAGCCTCAGACCAAAGGCTGTTTTGTGGTAGCTGTAACACAACATCCACTCACACTGACATTAATGCCACCTGGACTTTCTCACAAGAACTGTTGTCTCCTCCCTCCTTCTAGCCCATCCCATCACCCACATCCACCCTTCTGCACACTACAGCACACAATTTCATTTCCATTTTCATGAAAGAACCATCCTTGGCTGACGGGTATTATTTTACAACCAACTGCGAATTTAAATTAGTCTCTGCTTGATGAATCCATGAATTTGGAACAGACTGGAGCCAGCACTAGGATTACAGAGCTAAGGGCAGGGAGAGTGGGGTGGGTGAGCTGAAAAGGATGGAAACAAAACAGAAATTTATCTAAGATGAATAACTATTTGATTCCTACTCTCTAAAAAAGGTCAAAGAAAAGATGAAAAGATTCATCCACAAAACAGTCCTAGAAAGAGGGCAGGATCTGGATGAGTCTGAAAATTCATCTTTCGTTACCAGAGACTCCCATGTGCAGGGGCTGCCCTGGGCCTTGTGGGACATTGACAAAATGACTCCTGCAGCTGTCAGAGACAAGGGACACCCAGAGCAAATGACCCAGAACTCACATACAAGAACAGGTATAATCCTCTAAACAAATAAACACACAAAAAATAATCACACAAATGATGCGGGCCAAGGACCAGGCTTAGGCCTGAGAACAGGATGACCTGGCCACACAATGCCCTCACTGCCCACAGCAATAGGGATAAGACAACGCCCAGGCAATGTCTGTGTCCTTGTGACCACAGGTCCTAGCAGGACAAAGTTCTACTGAAGGGACAAGGACAACAGAGATGCGAAGATGACCCAGCCAAGGAGTAACCACATCAAAGCCCACACTGTCCTGAGCACTGACTGGGCAAAGGCTCTGTCCACACTCGGCTCCTCCACCGCCTTCTCCTGACCCTGCCTATCACAGACTCAGCACAGTAAACGTGCATTCTGGGAACATTCTCAGGTTTTCATTTATTTTCTCTCTTAAATTTTCAGAATTTTCGTCCCCTTTAATTAACCGATCAACCCCACTTCATGGCAAAAATCTGAATAATCAAACTCTTTCTCAGATTCTCATTTTCAATACAGAAGTGAGAAATTGCAGCTCAGAGCAACAGGAAGTTACTTCAGGGATGGAGACCTTCCAGCCCCACTTCTGCTGGAGCAGGGAATGTCGATCATGATCAGTGTGGGTGGGGAAGGGGATCTGGTTGGCAGAAGTGGGCTAGTTTCCCCCACATCCTCACATTTTGCTAAAAGGAACGCAGACACAGTCAGAGGCCCATTGCAGAATGAGAAGTCAGGGGTTCTTGAATTACAAAGCATAGCATGAACAAATCTGTATCACTCAGTCCCACATAAGGCTGCTGTCTCACGCTACAAAAGAAAGTAATCGAACAAATTCAGGTCAGTCACTGGAGGTGTTGACATTCTGAATAGCCCACCACATGCTCAAAAGGTCCAAATCCAAAGAATCCCCATAACCTAGTCGTGCTCCCACTGTCCCAATCCCTCCTCCATGTCAGGCCCCCCAGGGTCTCACCTTCAGAATCTGTGAAAGACATATCAGAGCCCTGGGCACTGTCGCTGCCTGGAAAAGAACAGGATCTGGTCAGAGCCCACAGGAGATGAGAATAGGAGAACAGGAATAGGAGAACAGGAACATTATCCCAAGGGTCTCAAGATCAGCCTCCCTCCCTCCACACTTACTTGCAGCTTGAGCATAGCTCCCTCCTTACCCACCTGTGGGAAGAAAGCATTCTGTGAGAGACTGGGGAGGGGACAGGACCACGAGATCCTAGAAGACCTGGCTAGTCCTGGATCCCAGGGAAGCTTCCAGAACTATGACTGCAGACCCACGGCATGAAAAAGAAACACAAGCAAAGATGTTCAGGGACTGGACCAACCTCCTGAAGTCTGTCCTCAGCAAGAACCTTCCCCTGTGACCTGTGACTATTGGGAATCAGGTCTGCATCACCAGAACCATTAAGGTGAAAGATTTGCCCTTCATTCTCACATGTGCTTTACAAAAGTGTAATTGTCAGCACAAAGGGTCCCAGACTGGGTCAGCATGTACGTGGATACTACCTCCCCTAATGAGGCAGGAGAAGGCAAATCTCCTACCTGGGACTTGAAACCCCCCAGTGGGACAAGGAAAACTCAGACCCCACCCTCATCTCTACCTGAGCTTTTCTTCCTCCAGATCACTGCTCCAGCCACAACAACCACCACAACTCCAAGGAGAACCAGGCCAGCAACAAATCCTATGATATCAGGCTGGGAAGACAGTTCTGGAAAGAGAAGGGAGGTGAGGAGCCCTGACGCGTTGGAGGTCTCCAGAAGGGCTACTGCTTTCCCTGAAAAGAGGCTCTGCCCTCGTCTCCCTCCTTACCCCATCTTAGGGTGAGGGGCTCCAGCAGCCCTTCATGCTGCACACGGCACATGTATCTCTGCTCCTCTCCAGAGGGCACCACCACAGCCGCCCACTTCTGGAAGGTCCCGTCCCCTGCTGGCCTGGTATCCACAAGCTCTGTGTCCTGGGTCTGGTCCTCCCCGTCCCGCTGCCAGGTCAGGGTGATCTCCATCGGGTAGAAGCCCATGGCCCAGCACCTCAGTGTGGTCAAATGGTCAGAGATGGAGTGGTGGGTCATGTGTGTCTTTGGGGGGGTCTGAGTTAAAGGGTCAGAAAATTTAGAAACTTTTTGATACCTCTCACAGAGTACTTGAGTTAGGGTCATGTGACCATCTGAGAATGCACAGGACATTGGGTGGGGGGATAAAGGGCAAAATCCAGACACCAGCCTGGACCAGGGGTTTGGGATAATTTCCTATTCTTTGGAACGTTCCAGGATCAGGGTGAGACAGCCCTGGTTAGGAGGCTCCAGGTCTCTGAGCGGAAAATCAGGGACTTCTGGCCCTGACCTGGGTGAAGGCAGAAACGCAGAACAGCTGGATACTGGGTGTGGTGCAGAGAACAACGGCTGAGAGAAAGAGTTCCCCGTAGTTCACAAGGCCACCCCAGGGTCAAAGGAAATAGCTGATCAGTTACTTCAGGGATCATCTCCCCCTTTATCCTCAGAGAGAAAAATTATCCCTGAGAGAAAGGAGAACCCTTTGAGTAAATCACTCTGGTACAGGATCTGAACTTCTCCCTCTCCTGATCCATGGCAGGGGGGTATCCAGGCATAGATCGCATTTTCCTACCCTCTTTGTGGGACACCGGCTGAGGGAACAGTCCCAGCCCAAAAGGAGACCAACAAGCACGCCGCGGCCCCTCGTACTTACTCGCTGCAGAGTCTTCTTCCCTTTCTCCAGCTATCTGCCCAGCCACTCCACGCATCTGCCCTCCAGGTAGGCCCTCCAACGCTCTGCCTCCCGGCCCATCTCGAATTTGCCCTTTGAGAGCTGAGCCGCGGTGTTCGCTGCAGTCCATGAGCTCAGGTCCTCGTTCAGGGCGAGGTAATCCGCACCATCGTAGGCATACTGATAGTACCCTCGGAGGAGGCACCGGTCGGGGCCCTCTTCGCAGCCGTACATGAGCGGGGTAGTGTGAGACCCTGACCCCGGTCGGGCAGTCAGCCCCACCCCCGCGGTCAGCCCCGCCCCCGCGGTCAGCCCCGCCCCCGCGGTCAGCACGGTGATTGGTCAGAGCCCGTTTGGTTCTAAACTGAAAACGAAACCAGAACGAATCCCCGCGGCTCTTCCCGGGTCGGAGGGGTGAATTTCGGCCCCGGAGACCCGGGGCGACCCTTCCGTGGGGACGAGGGGACCCGTGACCTACGACCCTGACCGGCGTCACTCACCGGTGTCGCTCTGGTTGTAGTAGCGGAGCGCGGTCCGCAGGTTCCTTTGGAAAGTCTGTGCGTCGCCCTTGGCGATCCGTGTGTTCAGCTCCCAATACTCCGGCTCCTTCTGCTCCATCCACGGCGCCCGCGGCTCCATCCTCAGATTCGCGGTGTCGCTGTCGAACCGCACGAACTGCGTGTCGTCCAAGTGGTGGGAATTATGTTTCCTTTTTGGAACTGGGAACATTTGTGCCTGAAGGCACCAGAGAGAGATTCACTCATGACCTGGCTGGTTTTGTTAGATACCAACTTAGTGTATATCCATATCCTAGACAGTTGGAAGTCTGATGCAATCTATGTGAGAAATAATAAGGGTCACTTCATTATAAGTGAGTCTAAGGCACCTGACTTGAGGTCCATAAGCCATCAAGAGCAATGCTGTCAATAGAACTTTCTGTGATGAAGGAATTGTGTATCTGTGCTGTTCAATACACTACAGGGTCGCTATGAGTTGGAATCGACTCAACGGCACACAACACAACAACAACAGCTGTGTGTGGCTAGTGAGCACTTGAAAAGTGGCTAGTGTGACTGAGCAGATGAATTTTACTTTATTAATTTAAATAGGCACACTTGACTAGTAGCTACCATATTTGACGCTATGTATCTAGTGTGTTCTGAATTTTCAATCTCTCCCCCAGAAGATACTGTGTGATTTACGGATTGAAGTATATTAAAATTATCTTTATTAAAAGCCACAGATTTCTCTATGTGGGTCTTAGACATATCCTTAAAATACAGAGTGCCCATAAAAGTTTAACTAATAGACATTTAACAACTACACTGTACAGACATTAACCAAAACATGATTTATCACCTCAGGGTTAAAAATGTTCAAAAATATCCATCACAAAAGAGTCTGGCAAGATGGCGCTCTAGGCAGAAGCACCACGCCGTCCCTCCACAGCAAAGAACCAAAAAACTAAGCCAAACAGAGAATCAACAATCCTGAAACCCTAGAACATCAAATGAAGAGATAAAGAACTCAGCCGAACACCAAACAGAGTGAGAATACT
>NW_004444116.1:4964879-5014499 GCF_000243295.1 Trichechus manatus latirostris
AAAAAAAAAAGAGAATTTAGAGGGTTAAAATGTTGTGGGGTTGTTAACCAATGTCATAAAACAGCATGTGTGCTACTGTTACATGAGAAACTATTTGTTCTGTAAGCCTTCACCTGAAGTACAATAAAATATTAAAAAAAAAAAAAAATCCATCACCAGTGGCAATCCTTATTTGTATTTCATTGAGATTCTTGGTGTTAAATTGTTTTCTTTAATCTTGGTAGGAAATAACTCTTATTCACAGGAAGGTGTTTATAGGTATCACACATATTAAAAGCTCTGTAGGTCTTGCAGATATGTTTTTAAAATTATGAAACGAGATTCAAAGCTTAGAATTGCACAACCTTAGAATTTTTTCCTATTTACTTATTGTTCCCTTTTCTGCAAAATTCAAATAATTTTATTTTCCTTGACTCTCAGATCCCTTTCTCCTCATTATCTATACCTAGATGAAAACATACATGAAATTTTTACGATTGTGAAGTGAAGGATTCTGAAAGCATGACCAAAGATGAAAAACCATGAAAAAAATTGATGAATTGATGGAAGTTTTGACTATATGCAAATTTAAAACTTCTTATGGCAACTACAAAACTCACAGATATATAAACGATTTCCCATAATTATATCAAAGACATATTAAAATGACGAAATAAGAGCCAAATTATATAGAATTATATTCAATCAGAGAATAAGAAACAGCTGTTGGAAATTAAAAATATGATCATAAAAATGAAAAAATCAATAGATGAACTGGGTGATAAAAGTCATACTTCCACAAGACAGCACAAAATGGAAACGTGATTGTGAACAGAAGAGGACTATAAAAATATTAAACTATTCATAAACACAATGTTCTACATCCTACTGTGGTGAGTAGCATCTAGAGTCTTAAAAGCTTGCAAGTGGACATCTAAGATACAACTATTGGTCTCTTCCCATTGGGAGTGAAGAAGACCAAAGACTCAAGGAAACTTTTTCAGTTAATCGAAAAGACTAGTGGCCCACATGAACCAGAGCCTCCACCAGCCTGATACCGGAAGAACTAGTTGATGCCTGGCTACCGCTACCCATGGCTTGACCAAGAACACAATAGAAGGTTCCAGTTAGAGTGGGAGAAAAATGTAGAAGAAAATTCAAATTCATAAAGAACAGACTTAATGGTCTGTTAGAGACCAGAGAGAGAGGAATCACTGAAACTAAGGCCCTTAAACACCGTTCTAACGTGGAACTGAAACCACTCCCAGAGATTACCTTTCAGGCAAATGATAGACAGGCCTATAAAATAAACAATAATACCCATAAGGAATGTGCTCCTTAGAACAATCAACTATATGAGACCAAAAGGGCAACATTTGCCCAAAACAAAGAAGACAGGATGGACAGGGAAACCCAACTAATGGAAACAGGAAACCCAGGGTAGAAATGGGGAGAGTGCTGACATATTGCAGGGATTGCCACCAATGTCACAGAACAATTTGTGCATGAATCATTGAATGGGAATCTAATTTGCTATGTGTCTCAGTTATCTAGTACTGCTCTAATGGAAATACCACAAGTGGATGGCTTTAACAAAGGGAAATTTATTCTCTTACAGTCTAGTAGGCTACAAGTCCAAATTCAGGGCATCTGCCCCAGGCAAAGTCTTTCTCTCTCTGTCAGCTCTGGAGAAAGGTCCTTGTCATCAATCTTTCCCTGGACTAGAAGCTTCTCAGTGCAGAGACTCTGGGTCCAAAGGACGCAATCTTCTCCTGGCACTATTTTCTTGGTGGTATGAGGTCCCCAACTCTCTGCTCGCTTCCTTTTCCTTTTATCTCTTGTAAGATAAAAGGTGGTGCAGGCCACACCCCAGGGAAACTCCCTTTATATTGAATCAGGGATATGACCTTAGTAGGGGTGTTACAATCCCACACTAAACCTCTTTAACATAAAATTATAATCACAAAGTGGAGGACAACTACACAATACTGGGGATCATGGCTAACCAAGTTGACACATATTTATTGGGGACACAATTCAATCCATGACACTATGTAAACTCTGACCTAAAGCACAATAAAATGTTCAACATATATGTATACCAAGGAATTCCAACAACCTTATAATACAATTTTCAACAGAAATGGAGATACTAAATAATTAAAAATAATTCAAGAAAATATCTTAGAGTTTACAGACAGAAGTGTACAAATTCTTACTATAGTTAACCCACACTAAGAATACATCACGATGAAATTTTAGAAAAAGGGTAGGAAAGAGAAGATCCTGAAAATGTCCAGAGGCAACAAAAAAGAGCATCTCTTAAAGCTAAAAGACATGTAAACAATGGCTTCCAAATTTCAAGGAAAAATATGTTCAATACAAAGTTCTACAGCAAGCCAAAATGTAAATAAGTGCCAGGCTAGCCTAAAGACATTTTCTGATGGTTAGGATTTTAAGATTTTACTTTCCATGTTCCCCTCCCCCTTGATACTACTAGAGGAAATGGGAACCAAAAATAATAGAGAAAACCAAAAAAAGTAGAACACGTGGAATCCAGGGAACAGGGGAACCTGCACAAGAGACATAAAGGATGATGAGGGAAGGTAATCCAGGGTGTCAACCTGTCCCAGGTGACAGGCAACCAGTCCACATGTGGCAGGACTAAAGGCTGTGAGAGAGATGTCTTAGAAAAGATGAAGTTGGTAGAAAACTTGATGTGCTGGAATATATTCAAAGGAGATTCAGAACAGGGGGTGGTCATGGGGAGTGAGGTGGAAGTTGGGAATGATTTAGTGAAGTTTATAAGAGAAACTAAGCAAATAAAGGAACAAGATGTTTGATTCCAGGGAAAAGAGAAAGTTGATTCAAGAAAGGAAAATTAATCATAGTCTACTAAATGCTCAGTTGTAAATAGTATTTAAATGGTCATAATAATGTAAACAGGAGCCCTGGTGGCACAGTGGTTAAGTACTTGGCTGCTAACCAAAAGGTTGACAGTTCAAACCCACCAGCAGCTCCTCAGGAGAAAGCTGTGGCAACCTGCTTCTGTAACGATTACAGTCTTGGAGACGCTATGGAGCATTTCTACTCTGTCCTATAAGGGTCACTATTAGTTGGAATCAACTCTATGACACCCAACAACAACAATGTAAACACTGAACACTCAGTTAACCAAAAGTATAAGATAACTATGCTGGGAGGACGGGGGTGTGTGAAGGAGAGATAATCCATCATAGACACATAAAACTGAATAACAAAGAATGAGCAGTATAAGTATGTTATTCAGAGGCATAGAAATAACACGAAGAGAATCAACTAAAAGAAGTAAAAGTGGTTCCCTCTAGAGTTTAGGAAATAGGGTGCATGGAAGATTGAGGGTGACTGTCTTCAAAACAAGGCTTGTAGAAGTATATGACTTTTTAAACTATGTGCCCGTATTCATTTGATACAAATAAAAATTCAACATTTTTAGAAGACAGTATGGCAGGTGAGAGAATAGACTCAGCATTGTTCTATAAGGAGTGTCATAGAAATGGGACAGTAACTGGGGGGAGACACAGGAGCAGGTGATCAGTTTTACAGGATTTTGTTTTGATTAGTTTTGTTTGTTTTAATGGGAGATTTTACAGCATGTGTGTATGTAGGAATGAATGAGCCGGTAGAGTGGGAAACTGATGATGCTGAGGAGGGATATGAGCCCAGGTCTGTGTGATTCCTAGGCTCAGGACATTTACTGTCAGAGTATTTTGTCTTGAGAAGAAAAGCAAACAGTCATTTTATATCTGCCATGTTCCAAACTCTGTGCTTCACACCTGTGATCTCATGTCACCCTTACACAGCCCGGCCCACACCCACAGTGGATGGACAGACTTACGGCATCAGTGCCTTCTGATTTTGGACTACCCTGGTGAATGTGGGCTGCAAGTCCTTGTGAGAGCCAGTTTTCTTCAGGTTCATCATACCCAGAGAGTGTGTGTTGGGGAAGGAATAGCTTAAAGTAGGGAAGATCTATGATTAGATTCCCCATTTAGAGCCGGGGACTCTTGGCTGGTCAGGAATACACTCACAGTCCAGAGGGTGGTTCAGAAATCCATGTATTCTTCCCTTGCCTTAAACTGTCAGGAGTGTTCGATGCACCTCACATGGGCACCCAGGTGTCCCCTTTCCCTTAGTCTCCACCCCGTTTCCTCACCTATCCCTAACCCCAAATTTTAATTCTGCTGCGGTACCTACTGCTTGCACAGGGCATGGCACACCCCATCTGCCTGGATCTTCATGTTCCTCAGAGCCATTCCCTTCAGGACAAAGTACCTCTCGGGCTGATATGGATAGTCATTCACAGCTCAAAACTGATTGATTTTGTATAGAAAGCCCTATCCCCACTGAGTGATGGAAGGTGTGGGGGGCGGTTAAAGGGGTAATTAACACCATTCTGCAACAACTTAACAACCTCATAAGTTGGGGAATTATTTCTCTCAGTTTATAGATCAAAAAACCAAAGTTTATTGTTAGGTGACTTCGAGTTGACTCTGACTTACAGCAACCTTATATAAAACAGAACGAAACGTGAAATGTTGGCCATTCCTGCACTGTTCTCAAACTCCTTGCTATTTTTGAGCCCAGTGTTGCAATCACCTTGTCAATCCATCTCACTGAGAGTCTCCTTCTTCTTTGCTGACCCTCTACTTTACTAAGCATTTACCAAGTCTTTCTCCAGGGATTTGTCCTCCTTGATGACTTGTCTAAACTAAGCAAGAAGTCAGAAATGCAGCCAGAGTGCTCCTTACAAGCAAGGATAGTGAGACTTCTTCTCACATATTTTGTACACATTATTAAGAGGGAGCAGTCCCTGGAGAAGAATACCATGCTTGGTAGAGGGTCAACAAAAAGAGAAAGACCATCAATTAGATAGATTGACACAGTGGCTGCAACGATGGGCTCAAACATAGCAACGGTTGTGAGGATGGCGCAGGACCGGGCAGTATTTTATTTGCAGTGCATAGGGTTGCTGTGAGTCAGAAACGGCTCAACAGCACCTAACAACAACGACACACACACACATACACACACACTATTGCTTCTGTTTTTTGGAGAACCCTGACTAATAGACACCCAACATTTTATGTATGTATATATACATAAAGAGTATATATTATATGTATATATACACTATTGATTCTGCTTCTCTGGAGAACCCTGACGAATAGATACCCAACAATCCTGATTCCTCTCTTAAGTGATCTTATTTCTTTAGCTCCTTATGGTCATCTTCCCACCTTGAGAACATATGTCCTATGAAAGCCTGTCTTGCTCACTGCTCTGGCCTCAGCATCTAAAAGAGCAACTGCTATGTGGCAGGTGTTTAATCAACACTTGCTGGTTGATCAAAAATATAATAAAAACAACATGGTAGCCAAGAACTCACTAAATGCTCTCTATTAGTAAGTAGGACTAGGACAGAGAGGCAAGAGGCCAACTTAGGGGACAGCAGGGGGCACCTGGGCCTGGAGGGCAGTCTGGAGTCCAGGACGTGAGGAAGGGCAGTCCTTTTCAGCAAGATGGAGCACCTCTGATGTTCCCCATTTTAAGGTGCCTGCTGGATATAGGCAGTCTTGGGGAAGTAAGCCATCAAAGTCTGAAAGAGATCTGAAGACTAAGGGTGAACTATTTGGCAGGGCTGGACAGCAGAAGGCCAGCCTCATAGGTGCCAAGGGGAGTGACCCCTCCCAGCACTCTAGGGGTGGTCTCCTACCTGGCAACACATCCTCAAGGCACCAGGGGTCTTGTCATCCCTGCCATTTGACTTGGTTCCTGCACTCCCTGACCACAAAAAGTGTCTCGCTCATCCTGGGTCACAGAAGGACTTCTGACCCTCTGCTTACAATTTACAACCCATCCAGTGGCCAAGAAAGTTTGAGGTGGTAATTTTGGTCTTTTAGTTTCTACCCAGGGTGGTTGTATAGCCCCTGCTGCTACTTCTGAAGTCAACTGTTCATTTTCCCCATTGTGGGGTTGTGTACTCCACATGCCTTTTGCTCCTACATTAAGGATATTCACTGTGAGAGAGGGAAACTTAAATTAAATTCATTGGTCCGAGGTAGATAATCACAGCAGAATGATTTTCGAGTACTGATCTAAGCTTTAACCTACCCATGAACTTGAGAAATTGGCTCTTAAACAAGATGACAAAATGATAGGGCCCATCCAACCCTTACAACCCTCTTGCAGAAAATGTGAGAATCACTTAAAAATCAGTGCCAAAGGGAAAAAGAAGAGCTGAACTTCAAAAACAAAAGCACTTGCAAAAAATAACACATGACGAATGAGCTTCATAATTCATTCATGTATAGGAGACTAAGTGGGCACACTAGCCCAAAAGGAAAGACGAGAAGGCAGGAAGGGACAGGAAAACTGGACGAATGTAAACAGGGAATCAGGGATGGAGAAGGGGAGAGTGTTGACACATCGTGGGGTTGGCAATCAACGTCACAAAACAATTTTGTATTAATTGTTTAATGAGAAACTAATTTGCTCCGTAAACTTTCACATAAAGCACAATAAAAAAAAAAGTTTTGAGAAAAGCCCTTCTCCAAGAGGATACAAAGAATTATAAAAGCCCCTGGCAAGTTTTTTCTCCTTTGGCCATTCAATACTTTCTTTCACTTTGATAGCCAATTCCTTCCAAGATGCCCAAAATGTGTAGACAAGGACTTTAAAGATTGGAAAGACTCTTATCTATCTCCTAGATGTTATCTTTTTTTTTGTTTTTCTTAGTTCCTGCAAAGGAGAATCTCACATCTGTTCAGCCCCATGTTCCAGGTTCTCAATCCATGCCCATCACTGTCACGGAACTCAATAAAACAGTCATGACAGCAGGCAATATTCACCCAACATAAACCACAGGCCAAGCACCATTCTAAGCACCTGAATACATAATTAATCTAGTCCTTACATCCACTGTATGGATGAAGATGGTGCTGCAGTTATTATTATTAACATTATTATCCCCATCTTCACAGATGTTGTTGTTAGTTGCCATCAATTCCAACTCATGGTGCCCCCTTGTGTGTAGAGTAGAACTGCTCCATGGGGTTTTCAAGGCTGTGACGTTTGTGAAGGAAATGGCCAGGACTGTCTTCCAAGGTGCCTCTGAGTGGGTTTGAGTAGCCAATCCTTCAGCTAGTAGTTGAGTGCTTAACTGTTTATGTCACCCGGGGATCACTTCACAGATGAGGACAACAAAAATAGAGATTTGGGAACTTTTTGCATACAGTGGATTCTGCTGCCCTGGCAGTCTGACTCCAGAGCCCACACTTTTAACCACTAATGTCCTCACTTCCTACTCTCAGCCCTAATTGTGTCATACTTTGCCCCGTTATGCCCTCAGTGGATCAATAAAACACCTCCTTCTAAGTCTCTGCTTTAATGCCTTTTCATTAACTTGGAGCCCTGCTTGGATTGAAGCCCTCTCTGCTCACAGTGAGGAAGGATGAGGTGCTGAGTCATACTGTTCACTGGCTGATTGAGGATTCAGGGAGATCTTTCCCCAAGAGACTCCATAGTGTGAAAGAGACACCACTCCCTGCCCCATACGTCCATCTATCCATCCCAGCAGTCAGGGATGCCTTCCTTTAGTCAGAGTTCTCACCAACTATCCACTGGCAGTGGCTCTCCAAAACTGCCCCCATGTCTCCCTCAGCCCCCATCCCTACCAATAAACATACAACCAAAGGGAGCGATCTCGGGAGAGGGTGATTGTGTGTGTAGACTGAAAGTGGTACATGGGTACAAAGAAGAGAGGAGAAAAGTCTGAGCAGAAACAGAGGGTATGGACAGCTGCACCAAACAATAATTAGGAAAAAGTGCATAACAAGGTGCCAGGCTGGTGCATATGGCTCTGTTGGAAAAAATATAATGATTTTAAGGTGCAAAGGGAGGAAGGTACACAAGGTACAATGAGGGTACTTAGGGAAGTACACAGATACACATGGATGTGTGGAGGTAGGGAAGATTTGACTACACATGCTAGAGAAATTGCACACACCTACCCAGACACCCACGAGGGCTCACCCATGACCACATGAGGGCACATCCATGACCACATGAGAAGCACACATAACTATGTGTGGAGGATACACAGAAAGCGTATGTGACTGCAGGATGCACATATGAACAGCATGTGTGCACATGAGTATGTCCAGTGGGAACAAAGAGAGGGAGATTGCATGTGTGTTAGAAGCGTGAGCATGCACAAAGCAGAGGAAAAGAGCATGTGAGCCTTGGCGCAAAGAAAGAGTCCCCAAAAGAAGCGAAAGTCAGGGTGAGAAAACTAGGGAATGTGCAGAGGGGCGAGTAGGATAGGATGGAAGGTGATGATGATGGTAAGAGAGATGAGAAGCCCCCCTTGGGATAGAAAGCACACTTTTGGGGAGACCCTTGCTGGATGGGAGCAGAGCACAAAGGTAAGGGCTCTTTGGGGGTTGCTGTGGTAACTAGACAGGAGTACTGCATGAAAAGAGAAGGATGTAGTGAGGCTGCTGAGGAGTCAGTAGCTTCCAGCAAGGTACAAAGTAAACTATGAAGCAGTGACAGAAAACTATGTGAATAACCAGGAGAAAAAAGGTCTGTTTCCCGGAGTATTGTAGACATAGGTAACCCCAGGGCTCAAAAAGGGACACGTATTTACAAGTGATGGGATTGGATAGCATAACCTTCCCCAATGGGGATAAAGATCCCTTGTTCCTCCTGAGTCCCCTGCCCCGGTCCTTCTCCTTTGCCCTACTCCCCCCTTACACTCCCATCACTTGTATAGCAGATGAACCTGACTCCCGTCACAGCTAAGCCAGTTAGGGGGCTCAGGGGGACCCCTGGGAAGGCCCCCAGAAGGGTGGAGGTGTTGGGGAGAGGGTGGCACCCAGAGCAGAGCTGCTGCTGAGGCTGGAGCTGATGGCACAGTTCAAAGACTCGCTCCTCTTTCTGGACGAAGAAAAACAATTGAGAAGACAGTTTTGAAGCGGCAGAAAGAAGGGAGAGGGAGGAATGATTTGGGAAAAGTTGTGGGCGAGATACTGGGGTAGATGGACAGAAGAAATTAAAAGGGGAGTTAGGAGACAAATAAAGAAAGCCAAAAGAACAGAATAGGGACACCAGTAGAAGAAATGTGATTCGGAAAATAAGAGGGAACAAAAAAAAAAAAAAAACAGAGACAAAATGGGGGAAGGGAGAAAGGTAGGTATGCAAAGCTTCCAATAAATCATGCACTTCTTTGCAAAAGCCAGCTGACCTCTGACTAGAGTCTCGATGCAATGGACATACGGGTACCCACCCAGATTCCTTTGGCAGGGCAGTGCACTCACCATCTGCCTGCTGTGATTGTTGGCTGCTATGCTAAAGACTCTCAGCTGGCCCTTCCCAACCCTGCTTGAGGCTGGCCTCCTTCCTCAAAGGGTTGAGTCAGCACTGCAGTCATGCTCCAGAGCCCCTACCCAGGCACCAGATCAGCCTAACACTAGATTTAACCTGAGACCCAGTCCTCATTGGACACTTCCCCTTCCCTATCCTGCTCCACTCATCTCCTTGCAGATATGCTTCTGAGACCCTGAAACCACCCCCTCTGCCACCACCTCAGTAAATCATGAGAACCTGAACCTATACCTCAGGCTATGCTTCAGAAAACCAGACCCACAACATGGGGCCTCTTGGGCCCTCCACCACCTCATTCTACTGGCACCTACATACCTCAGCAATGATCTTTTCCAATTCTCAGTTCTCCTTCTCCAACAGCCAGGACTTCTTCTCCTCATTGTTGTTGGTTAATGTCCCTGTCTTCATGGTGTCCTGAGCCTCTGACTGCCATTCCCCTCAGGTGTTCAACCTGTGCATCTGGGGCAATTGTTTGGGGCATGAGGTGGCTGAACAGTGATGGCCACGGCAATCAGCAAGCAGTGGGTTGGAGTTGGAGGGAATGAAAAGTAGAGGGGAAAGCTGGGCCCAAAACAAGGGAAGATTTGGGAAGAGAAGGCAGGAAGAGCAGGGAGGCAGAGTCTTGGGAAGAAGGGACAGAGAAGATATGGGACTGGAGAGGGTGGGAGCTAACCCAGAGCCTCACCTTGGGCACAAAGAGCACAACCAGAGTAATATAGGAGGAGAAGACGATGGCAAGAGAGGCGAAGGCAAAGGCTGCATCCTGCTGGCTGGAGAGAATCATGGTGACAGGGGCAGTGATGAGGCACAGGACCTAGAGGGACAGAGTATTTGAGGAGGTTCAGCTCTTCAGGTTCAGACAAGATCCAGGGATTTCTTCCCCCAGTAGAAGGTCTCTGAGGACAATTTCCTGGTGGCCATTTCATTTGAAATGGATCCAAGTTCAGGATCAGCCTCAACTCCAGACTGAGAAGAATCCTATATAAATTGTCCCAAACCAATTCCCGACTCTAGGTCAACCCCTCCCTCAAGGCAACAACTCCAAGGATCTCTATTCACACATCCTGAGTTCTCAGCAGTCACTGGGGATACCTGAGCAGAATGGAAACACAGGCAGAAAACCTCCATTCAGGTTCCAGATTTCAGTCTGTGGACCACGGAAAAGCAATCTAACCTCAGTGTTTCTGTTTCTTTTTCTACAAAGTGGATATATACTAACATCTACCTCACTGGGTGGCTGCATGAAGATTAATGGAATATTGCCTGTAATGCACTTTATGAACTGTAAAGTGCTTTACAAATCTGAGGCATTAAGAACTTTTAAAGAATTCTATGCAGCTGATCCCAGATCTCCTGATTCTCCCAGCCCAGCACAGGTGTTTACTGTAGTAAGCCCATGGGGTCAAAGGCCAGGTGCTCGGGCAGCTCCCTGCCACACTGTAGGTGGCCATGCCCACCACCCCGTGGTCATTGATCTTCTCAGTGGACACACTCTTGGTGTCATAAGAAAGAAAGATTCCCAGCAGCAGCAGCAGCAGCAGCAGCAGCAGGCCCTTGTAATCATAAATGCCTAGGAAGGCAGGAAAGTGTCACATGGGCAACAGGATCTCCCCAGCTCCTCCACTCGATCCTTGTGCTCTCTCTTTATCGTTCACCTACTGCCGCTCCTTGGTATAGCTCCACCATGGAAAGGGTGACCTCCTCTCCAATCCAGCCCCTCTGACCTAGCACACCCTTCCCTGTGTTCCTTGGGGCCCACCCCCACCCCAAAATCCACTCAACCTGCCCAGGCTTCACATCTTCCTCCTCAGATTAGGAGCCAACTCTCACACAGGAAGATGATAGTCATGAGCAGCTGTCACTCAGCCAAGGGCCTGTTGAACAGCTGGGAATGCATCACCCTGGGCCACACACAATGTCTCAGCCATTTATCCTCCAAGTGGGAAGATGACTTCCCAGGCTAAGGGTTGGGTTGCCATTTGTGGCAACGGATCAGAACAAAAGAGGCCCAAATCCATGACCTCAAAACCCTGTCTAGGGAGCTGACCAGACAGAGATAGTGTCAGGTCAGGGGACAGGGATGAGGTAATTCTTCCATTCCCTCTGCTGAACTCAAGTTCTGCTTCATCGGAACTTTGGCCTCCACGCTCCTCATAGCAAACATCTAACTCTCCCCTATTCTCAGAAAAGATTCATGCAATGCCAAAGAGGAGGACTTCAAACTGGGTTGATATAAGTTCTCTGTCTCCTTTTCCAAAGACCCTACTCCTTGCAAACCTACTGTCCTTTCCTACTCCTTCTGCCTTTGCTACATTGTTCTCTTTCACCCCCTACGTGGCACACACCAAGCCAAGTGTTCATCTTCTTGGAGCTGCAGTGCTCCAGTAGGGGCAGAATGGAAATGTCCATGTCTTCCTTCTGCTCCTTCTTGGTGAAAGTCTAAGGGAGAAACAGGGTCATGGGAAAGATGATTGTCATCCTCCTCCAACTTCCCCAACTCTGCTCAGTCCCTGACTCCCAACTCTGCCCCCTCCTTCCTATGAGACCCTCAGTACTGATGCCAAATCTCATCCTAGGCCTGGAGTATTTTACTGAACACACTGCAAATGTTGTTCCCCAATTTCCAGGACACCTGGAAATTCTACACATCTTTCCCAGATCCCCACCATGTCCTTCCTTTCTTCAGATGAATCCAAGGCCTCTAGGCCCCTCCTAGAAGGAAGGAGGGGAAGAGTGGCTGATATAGAGAAGGCTAGGAAGTACCCTCTCACAAAGTAGTTTTCTTCCTCAAGACCACACGCAGCTCCCATTCACTGACCACCAGTGAGCTCTGCTCAGCCACCTGACCCCAGCATCTCTGCTCACTGGTTCAGTGCAAGGGATCCACAATCTGCCAGATGGCAAGAGTGAGGATGTCCATATTCACCACCAGGCCCACCGTGGTGTACAGCTTCCAGGGTTCCAGGGTCTTGGCAAACACATGGAGCACAGGTACATCAGGGGAAAACCCTCTAAGCACAGGATTCTATGTGATCCCCCAGGAGCTGCAGGCTGAGGAATGCAAAGACACTCACCTTCCTCCACTCCTTCTTTTCCTCCTTGTTTGTGAAGACCGTGTGGACCCACCCGATCTTGGTGAACATGGAGCCATAGCCTAGAACGAAGCCCAGGCCCAGGACAGAGGTGGGCCTAGAAAAGAAGACAGGGCATGGGCAGACCAAGGGCAGGGCCATAGTGGGGAGTCTGGGCAGGGAACAGAATACAAAGCAGGCAGGACACAGCCAGAAGGGGACAGGAGGTGGCTGGGGAGGCCCACATGCAATGGTCTTCCTATCTTCAACAATTCCTCCCATCCATCTTCTTCCAGGTAATCTTGTTAAAACCTCCTGGTTTTAATGGCCAAACACATCTGATTGTTCCTCAATGCCTACCGGTCACAACCTGAACACCTCACAGTGTGACACAGACCCTTCACAACATGGTTCCAATCACCTATCCAGGCTGCTCTTCCAGCCCCCACCTGCCCCATGCTCCAGCCATGCTCAACTGCTCACTCTTCTTTGATCCACTATCTTGTGTCTTTATTTCTCTCCAGCTGACAAATTCCCAGGCACCCTTCAAGACTCAAATGCCATCTTCTTTGTAGAGCCTGCCCCATCACTGACTGTGAGCTGCTTTCTCTTCTTTGCTCCCTTGGAACTTTGCACAAATCCTATGTTGGTATCTCTCAGACTGCACTACAGATAGTCATCTGCCTCTCCCACTACACTCTGGTCTCATTGGAAACATAACTCCTGCTGAGCTGTAATTTGTGCATGTGTGTGCAAATGCCATGAGGACAATCACGGGCAGAAGAAAGAGAGTGAGTAAGGATGGGCAAAAGCAGAGAAAAGGGTGCATGTTTCCTACAAGCATAATGGAGAATCACACAAATATCACTGCTGTGCACAAGCCAGCATTTCCCCACACCCCAGAGCCTTCCATGTTCCAAGCACCCCAGAGGCCCTTCTCCCTGTATGCCAGCAGTCGTCCCTTCTCTGAAACTCCCACAGCTGTCAGTTTAGCTCTCTGCCTCCGTCCTTCCAAATCCCAGCTCCCACGGGAAGTCTGTAGTTCTGGTTCTGTGTCCCCACACCACTGATGGGCCTTCATTGTTCAGGGGTGCTTTGAGCACAACTCTTCCTTCATCTTCAATACCCCCCTCCTCTTCTCTGGAAGGCACACCATGGCAACCTTGCAACTGACACATGAACTACAGAATAACCAAGGTTTGGAGGCACAGAAAAAAGGGACAAAGCCTGACAGAGACCAGAGGGGTGATGCTAGGAGGAAGCAATGTGGATGAGAGTAGGGAAAAGTGGAGAAGGAAGGGCAGGGAATCACAAATCATGGAAGGTGTCCCTGAGGGGGAATGAAGAGCCACATTTTGCAAGGTATTTGCCTACCTTCTCCTCCTCACCTGGCAGACAAAGTGGAAATGGTTTCTCCCGGTGTGGTAACCATCTAGCCCAAGGGGGAAGACAGCAGCTAATGCTAGCAAGCAGCCCACTGCAGTCAGATTGTTCAGGTTGGGCTTGTGAGTTCTGGATATAACTAGGGCAGAGGTGGGAGGGTGGAAGAGGGAGAGAGAGCCAAGTTAATCCTCTCCTCAGGAAGGCTTAACTCTCTGAATGCCACCCAACGAATGGCCTGACCCCAAACTCAGGGGCACAGGACTAAAGGAAGACAGTCTTGGAGCAGAGCCATGACAGCCAAAGTGGGCTGTGGCAGCAGGCTGGAGGTGGAGCTGCAGAAGGCTTCCCAGCAGCACAGGACCCCTGCTGGCATGCACTCTACTCAGGACCTTCAACTCTCTCTTTTTTAGTTGCCATTGTGTTGATTCCAACTCATGACGACCCCATGTGTGTAGAATAGAATTGCACTCCATACTGTTTTCAAGGCTGAAACAGATGGCCAGGCCTTACTTCCAATGCATCTCTGGGTAGATTTGAACCACCAAACTTTCAGTTAGTAGTCCAGTGCTTAGCCATTTGTACCACCCAGGGACTCCTCTTACCTGTCCCCAAAGGATTTTTTTTTTCCATTTAGTTGTTTGGAGGCAGCGATAGGGGTTATATCTAGTTCCCCCACCCCTCCATCATCAGTGGTCACAGAAAAAGGACTAAGTAAGAATGAAAACTTTATGAGACTTAGAAGTTACCCAAGTTTTTTTTTTTTCTCACTCTTTTCTCTACTTTTGAAGGGAACTTCAAGGTGCATGGTCATTATCTTGGGGAGACAGACAGGACAGAAGAGAAACTTACCGGACATGGGAGTTGTAGATGTTAAAGGGCAGACAGACAACAGCTAGGACAATGCCAAGGCTGGAGAGAACCGAGACAAAGAGTTTCTGTGACAGGAAGTGGAATGTCTTGATGACCAGGGTCTGGTCAGCTGGGGGGGACCCTCTTGCACGACACAGGGGAGAGTGAAGGGGGAGGAGAAAGCAAGGAGGAAAAAGGAATGAAGACGGGGTAGGAGAAAGGAGCAAAGAACGAGGGAGCTAGCGGACATTGTCATCCTTGACTCTGAGCACGTGAGCCCTCGCTCCACTGAGTAGGGGCTATTGTGGATGGAATGCTTACTGACTCAGAGGCTGTTATGAAGCAGTTGGAAATGAGACGGTGAAAAGAGCAAATGTTCTGTCCAGAGGTTGGGAAATGCTGAGATGCATCACCAAAGTTGTAGGGACTTTTTTGTTATTGTGTGTCCTTTCTGTTCTTCTGTCTTTCTTTACCAAAGGGGGATGGGAGGGAGAAGCGGGTAGCTGAGGAATTCATTTTATGAAGTCTCTTATAACCCAAATCCAAAGCTGCAGAAGACAATTATAGAATCGTAAAGCTAAAGGGTCTTCAAGTATCTAGTCTGGCCTCCTAACATTGAGCCAAAAATAACTGATCTGTGATTTTAACCCTAGCAGGGTGATATTCCCAAAGGTGTTTTCAGTAGTTACTGAGAGGAAGTGCAAATCTGTTGCAGAGTTCACCAAAAAAAAAAAAAATTAACTTCAATTTGCTTCACTGAAAAAGAAAAAAAAGTGTAATTTAGGACATGCAGCATTTAAAGCAGAGCAGAACACTGTCCTAAGTTCAAATCATTAACAACAAAAAAGGAATTAAAACTCCAGCAGTGCCAGGAAGATGGTAGCTATATTCAACAGCTGAGCCTCCCCTCCAAATCCAGTTGTCATGGAGTTGATTCAGACTCACGACAACCCCATGTGTGTCAGAGTAGAACTATGCTTGATAGGGTTTTCAGTGGCTGATATTTCAGAAGTAGATTGCCAGGCCTTTCTCTCCAAGTGCCTTTGTTGGGGTGAACTCGACACAATCTTTCAGTTAGCAGCCAAGTGCTTAACCATTTGTTCCAACCAGGGACTACACTTTATCCGTAGGTCCTTCCTGTCATCCACCTTCAGTATCTTTCCTATTTCCTGTGATTTAATCCACCGGGTACATATGGAACAATTGCTTACTTTCCCTCTTTAAAAAGCACATTTTAACAGAAGATAATGATAAGACGCCTTGCATGCCCTCCTATATCTTAAGCAACTCTTTTCCTGACAGAGACAAAGAAGCATCTCTAGGCTTGAAGTAGCTGGTTCAGATATATCAAGGCACCAGGAAATCTGGAAACCCAAACGGAGTTTCCATTTCCCACCTTCTACCCACTCCCTTCCTCTAATCCCCAGTTACCCCAGCAGTGTACTATGTTTAATTTTCTATTCCCTCTCTGAATACACTAGCCTCCCCTACCCATGTCTTGGAGACTGTATTAATTCTCTTTTAGCTCAGCCCAAGCCCCATCTCCCTGGTATATTCCAACCTAATGGTACCTCCTACCCCACCCTCATTCAAATGGATGACCCTTTTTCTGGGTTATTCAGAGGAGCTGAAAGAAAACATGAACAGAATCCACTTACCAATCCACTTATCTGTTTTGGACCAGGAAAGATCATCTTGGTTCTGTCATAGTAGCCAATCTTCTTGTAGCTGCTACCTGGGTAAATGACAACAGAAGACATGACCACTGGTGGGTGAAGATTTGCTCCTAGGCGTTCTCCACTTCTTATTTCCCTGAAGCCACTTCCCATTGATGTGTTTGATTTTACCTTCACCTGAGCCCCTGAAGGACGCTTGGCAGGACCTCAGATGGGTTGAGTGAATCAGCAACCTGCCTTAAAAGCAATGTAAGTTACTTCCCAAGGCAACTCAGGTGAAAAAGAATATGTTCTGTGTTTTAAAATCCTTCAGTCAGGAAGGCTCCACAGTATAACCGCCACCCATTCCCCTGCCTCACACCTCTCTCTGCAAGATGTCTCTCACATTGATTCTTGTTGCTAAACCTTTAAACATATTTCTGCTTATTCTTCCTCTCATGATAGACAGAATCACAGGATCTATTTTCCCATGGCTTTCACCTCAGTTTTAGAAATCTCTCTTCTATTGGCTTGAGTTCTAATTCTTTGGCTAACTTACACCTGCCTCTTGAAGAACCACTAAGCACAATTCAGTCACTCTTAAGATTTCTGTTCCAGAACTGAGCCACCCCAGTTACCATAACTTTTCTTTAAAGAGCCAACTCACACCCCTTCCACTATGGCTGAAGTCTATTTCCTCTTGTTCTGGATACAAAGAAAATCTGAGAGGATGTGGGAGATGTGGAGAAAGGGAGAAAGAAATTTTACATGGGAGGCTAAGAACTGGCTCTCTTGGCCATGCTATAAGAGGTCACAAGTGGGAGTGGAGTTGAAAAGTTAAAGAAGTTTTCCAAATAAGTAAGTGTGCTAACATTCAAGAAAATATAATAAAAGAAAAGCCGAACTATACATACTATACATTAGAGGTGATTGTTTATATAGCAAGGAAATTCAATGGATTCTCTTTAAAAAAGAGCAAGTTTCCTAGATTCAATTTTCCTTGAGTGTATGTGTACGCACTGACAGATCAATAAACTTTCCACCCAACCCAGCCAAAGGGAAATTTCTGAAATTAAAATAGAAGCTGTTATGAATTGAATTGTGTCCCCAAAAATACGTGTCAGAAATCTAGCCCCTGTAACTGTAGAGACAAAATCCCATTTGAGAATAGGGTTTTCTTTGCTATATTAATGAGGCCAAATCAGGGTAGGGTGTGTCCTAAACCTAATCACTTCTGAGTTACAAAAAGAGTAGATTACACACAGAAGCACGTATATACTGGGGAAGACAGATGCATGTGAGGATCACCAAGAGTCAGGGAATGTCCGAGGCTACCGACAAGGAACGAATCAACATGGCTGAGACCCTGATTTGGACTTTTAGCCTCTAGTACTGTGAGAAAATAAATTTCCACTCTTTAAAGCCACCCACTTGTGGTATTTCTATTACAGCAGCACTAGGAAACTAAGACAGAATTCACTGGGAAAAAGAGAATGGCTATGTTCAGTCTGCATGCTCCTTTGCAAGAACACAACCACTGAACTCAAGGCGACATAACCCTATTGAGCTTTTTAGTATTATTACTTAAAAGATGACGAACACAGTTGTGAGAGAAGCGGAGGAGGCACCTGGCAATCTTGTGATGTCTCCGGGTGTTCTACTGCCAGATGGACGTCCTATCCCAGTCCCAGCCTGGCCCTCCTGCCCTCCCCACCCCTTCTTTCCACCCCTCACTCACCCTGTAACTGTTCAATAAGTGTCCGTGCCATCCGAGAGCCACTGGCATCAAATACCACATGGTCCTGAGGGAGGTAAACATGTTTCAGAAGGCAAAGGGGATAAAAGCAGAAGAGAAAAGGGAACATCAGGGACTTTCAATCCTTACGTTTTTGATGTAGTTGAGCTTCTGAATGAATGCTATGTACGGCGTTTGCCTGCATATAGGACATAGCCCAGATACCTGTACCCTGGATTTCAGAAACATTCTTTTGAGAAGAAGCCTCCTCAGTGAGATTTGAATAGGAAAAGTCCACAGATGGAGTGACAGGAGACCTGGCTTCTGGCTATGTGACTTAAGCAAGTCACTAAATCCCTCAGGGCACTAGTTTTCCCACTTTAAAAGGAATAGGATGATCTTTCAGACTGTTTCTTCTTTCAAGATTCTATGATTCTCCTCTGACTCATAAACATCGAGACTAGTGTGAAATGAAATGAGGGAAGTGTTGAAAGAAACAGAATATGCTTGGGTTTTTATTTTCCCCTCTAGACTTTCATGGGGTTTTCTGGTTGGGGGCTTCCTATTCCCCTGGCCTGAGACTGATTATTGCAGAAGAGTACCTGAGAGAAACAGAGAATGCATGTCTCCAGGAGAAGAAGCCTCCAAGGGAGTCTCTCTCTCTCTCTCTCTATGGGAGGACGAAACCCATTTCCATGGAGTCGATTCCGACTCATAATGACACTATAGGACAGAGTAGAACTGTCCCAAAGTGTTTCCAAGGCTGTAATCTTTATGAAAGCCACACTTTTTTCCTATGGAGAAACCGGTGGGTTCAGTCATCAACCTTTTGGTTAGCAGCTGAACCCATTAATCACGAAGTCACTAGGGTTCCAGAGCAAAGGAAGATACGTGGATATGCCCATGAAAAGTTGATGTTCTATGTTGATGTTCTCTCATCCTACATATTTTCTCAATGGAGTTAACTCAGGACTGAACAGTTCTTCTAATTTGAAAGATCTCAGAGAAAATAAAGCCACAGCCTTCTCACACTCTCCCCCTAGTCCCACACCTCCTGTTAACATAGAAGTTTTTTCTTCAGTGTGTCATCCTGGTGTGCTTTCAGTCCACTGCATCTTAGAGGCTTTTCAGTGGAGTCTGGGCACTGCAGAAATACCCTTCACATATTGGAAGTCCATCATTCAATCTCTACCCCCATAGCCCCTGACCTCTACCTTCTTTTTCCCAGAAAGCTAAAAAGAATAGTAGCACTTTTTAATTTTATCATGAAATGGGTCAAGAAACTTGAATTTCTACACTTGGCAAAATAAGTTACCATTTAGCCAATTAACCATAGAGACATTGCTTAACCTCTTAGAAATGCCTTCCGTATAATGGGGAAAATCACATCTGTCCCTCCTAACCTCCCAGAACTCAATAAGAAAAGGCTCAGTGGCCACCTCTTGGCAAACCACAAGTAATACACAGGGCCATTACACAAATAACACTATTGGGATTTGGATTGTTTTAACACACACACTCTAATGAAGGAATGAATAAATGAATGAAGAATAAATAAAAATCTTTGTTCCCCACCCCTGCCCACTTTTCTTTCCATTCAAATTTCTTGGAGATGTAGGGGAGTTGGCTATGCAAAAGATATAGGCAGTGTGGTATAGCGCATCAGCCTGGGCTTTGAAGAAAGACAGACCTGGGCTCTATCTACTACCCTTGAGGATGAGACCAGGTTTCATTCCTCTCTTAATCCTTACCATCTAGTACTGTGCCCAGCCTATATGGACAAACAGCAAATGTCCATTGGATGGATAAATGAAGAGATGGATTCAAATTCTAACTAATCCACTACCTGCTATGTAATCTCAAACAAGTTATTAAACCTCACTCGTCCCTTACTCAGTTTTATAATGGGAATAATACTAACTACCTTAAGTAGTTATTATAAGAATAAAATAAGAATATGTATAAAATGCTGGGTATAAATTTACATTTTCTTTTAGTGAACTGTCCTATCTCTCAACCTCACCTTTGTTAGTGATACTCGGATCTATAATTCCGGTCCAATAACTTAAGTCCTGTATCCCTAACTGATTCTAAGGCCTTTATACCATATGATCAATCTCCTTAAATTCAAAATATCCAAAATGAAGCTTGCCTTTTCCTCAACTCCAATACTCCCCAGTAACGGATCTTGAAACCTTGGAATCAGCATAGATTCTTTCCTGTCACCAAGTCCTCTTAATCCTTTCTTTGAAATGCTTTACTAATATCATCTCCCCCTACACAGAATAATATTAATAATAACAACAGACAACATTTATATTGTTCTTATTATGTGCCAAGCACTTTTCTAAGTTATATATATCATCATATTTAACCCTCAGACAACCCAGTGAGGTAGGTGCTATTAGTATCCCCATTTTAGAGATTAGGGAACTGAGGCACAGAAAAGTTAAGTAACTTACTTAAAGTTATACTGCTAGTGAGTAGCAGAGCTGAGATTCAAACCTCAGCAGCCTGGCACCAAAGTCTATACTCTTGCCAACTACTCTACAGTGCCTCTGTATGCTGAATTGCCTCTCTCCAAGAGCACCTGCTCAGCAGCCAGCAGCTTAGATGTGATGTTCCAAATGGTCCTTTGGCCACCAGATCAGTCCAATGTTCAGGTCAAAGTAAACACCAATTAAGAAAACCATCCAGAGGGGAAGGGATTAGCCTGCTCAGCATGATGCTCTCTGCTTCCTTCTGGTCACTACCGTTTACTTATTGGGTCACTAGGGGGCACCACTTTCCCTTCCTTCCATGACTGAACTCGTATTTTAAAAAAATTTCCCACTTGGTTCAGCAGAGTTATCAGTTTTCAAAGGAAAATTTTACTATGCAGCTTAAGGAAAACTGGACAATAACCAAAAAAATTCATATTGCATACAAATTAGTGAATTAACAGAGTGAAAATTTATGATTTAATTTTTAACACCCCTGTTTGGCTATGTGAGGATGGATGCCCAGCAATGATCTAAAATGGGTATCCATCCTGAGGTGGCTTTTTGGTTGTATTGCACCCAGGTCTGATGGGACCTCTACTCCAAATCAGAATCTATTCACAGCTCATCCCCAGGTATGAAGTCCTCCACCTTCCCTAGCTCTAGCCCAGAGCTATATTACCTCTCTGAAATCACCCTAATCCAGTCTATCTAGTGAAGAGCGGAGTATCAAAGAATTAGAGGACCTACTTTAAAACCACCACAAACACAAATATGCACCAACAGGTGAATGGATGAACAAATTGTGATATCTTCATATAATGAACTACTACTCAGCAATTCAAAAAAAAGAATGGACTATTGATACACAAAACAACATGACTAAATCTCAAAAGTGCTGTGCTGAGTATAATACACCAAACACAACAGAGTATGTGCTGGATGAATCCATTTATATGAAGTTCTAGAATAGGCAAAGCAATCCAAATTGATAGAAACCCCATCCGGGGCTGCCAGGATCAAGGAGTGAGGAAGTGGTGGTTATTGTAAATGTGCATGAGGAATTTTTGGAGTAATGGAAATGTTCTTTATTTCCACTAGGATGGTGGTGACCTGGGTGTATACACTTGTCAAGCCTCAGCAAACTGCATTAAAATTTGTGCATTTTATTATACAAACTATACCTCGACTTAAAAGGGGAGAGAGAATAAATCAAAGTAAAGTGGTATTGGTGAGTACATTAGAGGCTTGAGAGAAAATACTGGAAATATGGGACACACTCTGGAGGTGGTAGCAAGAAGAGAACAACAACCAGGTACTCCGCAATGACAGAGAGGAGCAGTGGGTAAACTTTTTTTCACCACAGGGAGCACTGTTGCTGCCACATTTCCTCTGCATCCTTCCCTCCCTTCTTAACCATCATTAGTGCCAGTGGCTAATTGTCTGTTGGCTGTGGGGCCCCAAATCTTGGCAGAATTAACAAGCTGTTTCTCTCTATGGGGTTGGAGTCCTGGGATCCCTCCTTCCATCCCCTCACCATACTTCTCTTTCTACCTCCAGTGCCTCTAGAAGAGAGATTGTTAGCAAAGAGCTTAGCAAAGAGTTCCCTCTGACCTCCCCTGGCCTCATGTGCCCAGCAGAGTGATGGTGGTGGGATGTGGTTAGTGCATGGCCTCTGCAGTCAGCCCACCTGGGTTCAAATCTCAGCTCTGGTGCTTACTAGTTACGTTTCCAAAACAAGTTATTCATCTCCGGTATGCTTTCATTTTTTTAGCCAATAAACAATATAAAAAGAGTACTCACCTCCTGAAGTTGTTGTGAGGAGCAATATGCATAAAGTACTTAGAAAAGTGCTCGAGGAGTAAAACAATCACTGCTATTACCTGACATCTAAGCTCTAATCATCTTCAAGGATGTACTACTCCTTGATAGTTTGCTTGCAGTTTGCATTGTGAGGGTCAGCTGGAGGCGCCAATCACTCCAGAAGCTCCTTTTCTTGGGGGAACTCTGGTAGCAAGGTGATGAGATTCTGACTTGGTTGCAGGTAAATTACAATTTAATTTTCCTCGGGCCCATGAATTTCACTTTCTCAGTACTGGAGCCACCTGAAGCAGAGACTTGGAATCTAAAGAAATCTAAAATTCTGGCTCTGGCACTTATCGACTGAGTAATCTAGGGCAAGCTACTTCACCTCCCAGAGACTGTTTTTTCTTCTGTAAAATAGAGATAATATCAACTATCTCTTAGTGTTGTTGTGAGAACCAGGTATTCAGGAAATTGTTTAACACAGTGCATGGTACATAGAAAGCACTCAACAGATAGTAACTGCTAAAGCAATAACATGATTGTCTTTACGGGACTGTAGAGCAGAATTTCTATCTCATTCCCTCGTAGCACGTATTACATGACTGGCTCTTTGGTGACTGACAATAAAGAAATGAGTGCATGCATGAATATGGAATTAATGGGAAGTGGAAAACGTGCGCTTGCCTTTTGTTGGTATCAGAGAAAAGAAGCACTGGGAGAAAGGGGATAAGGAAAAGGCATGTTCTGAAGACAGAGAACAGGAGAAAACAGAAGAGAGTCAAAAGGAAAATATAAACTGAAGAGGTCCAGCAATAACATGCAGAGTGAGACAATAAGTTGCCAAGAGAGTAAGAATATGAGAAATGCATCAGGTAGTGGATGAACGAGACATGGCAGGCAATTGTTGAGATACAATAAAGTTTAAAAAGGAATGACGAATTAAAAATAATCAGAATAGCAGTTCCTCTTCAGGGGAAGGAAGGAGATGTGACCAGAGAAGAGCACACAGAAGACTTCTAAGATCCTGGTAATGTTTGGATCATCCCCTCCCTTACTTTTTTTTTTTTCCCCTCCCTTTCCTTCTTAACCGTCATTAGGGCCAGTGGCTAATTAATTGTCTCTGGGCTGTAGGGCCTCGAGTTTTGGCAAATTGAAGGGAGGCGGGCATATTTACATGGGATTGAAGTCCTATGTTTCTTCTGTAAAATTCATAGACATGTTTTATACCACACTTTTGTTTGACTAATTAACATTTTTTAAAAGAAAAAAAATCATATCCTCAAGGGAAAAAGTAACGATAGAGAAAGGAATATAGATGGACACACACACACACACACACACACACACACACACACACACACACAAAAGAGGGAGTCCTGACAAAAAGGGAGATGAGATATAGCTTTTAACACAAAATGGAGAGCCTGTGGTGGAGAAGTGGTCATGCCATTCTATGAACTTCCAGGACAGTTTCTGCCAACATGACCACCAACCTGTCTGCCATTCATTCCCTAAATGTCTTTCCTAAGGTTGTCGGTGCCCAGAAGAAGTTGAGATCCTGCCGCTAAACGATTAGGGTGGTTGCTATCTCCCACCCCCATCTCTGGGTTGACCTCTACCTTAAGGCCGTCTTTCACAACAAAAATCTAGGTCACCTCCTCCAGAACGTTCTCCTTGATTCACCCACCCAGATTGCTCCTTTACTGTAAGGACTCCTCTCACCTACCCATTTCCTTTGCATTATTCACTTTGAATTTCTGGGGGTCTTGATAATTTTCTGTGTATTCCCCTGTGTTTTTCATGTACATAAGTCCACACTCCCTCCAGCCTCTCAGCTATGCCTGGCGGGGCCTGAACCTATCAGCCTATACTTTGATTAAGCCTTGCTTCAGTGACTAAAAAAAGGCTACTAATAAGGCCAGGGTCAGACATACACGATCTGAATGGGATCTTCTATGGGAAAAACTGCCATAAAGGACATTATTGGAACAAATGGCAACATCACACTAGGGACTATAGAACCAAACAAACCCTTTGCTATCGGCTCGATTCTGACTCAGAGCAACCCTATAGAGTAGATCGTAATATTTTATCAAAGTTAAATTTCCTTTATTTAATAACTACTATCTTTATATAGGAGCCCTGGTGGTGCAGTGCTAAGAGCTTCAGCTGCTAACCAAAAAGGTCGGCAGCTTGAATCCACCAGCGGCTGCTTGGAAACTCTATGGGGAAGTTCTGTTCTGTCCTATAGGGTCACTAGTAGTCAGAATCGACTCAGTGTAAGGAGTTTTTATTTTATATAACAGAATTTCTTTTTTCTTAGAAATTATATGCTGAAATATGAAAGAGTGAAGAGGCGTGATATATACAATTTACTCTCACATAGCCCAGAATAAGCATAATTGTGTATATAAACAAAAGGTGGAATGATTTAAAGATGTGGCAAAATCATAATTAATTAATCTATATACAGGAGTCTTTAGATTATTCTTGGAAATTTCCTGTAAGCTTGAAATTTTTATATAAGAAGTTTTTAAAATCTCATCAATAGTGAATGGAATTAAGGAAGCATACAAATTCTAAGCTCTATTTGAACATCTCGATTTCAATTCAGTGTTTCGCTATCAATGTAATCTTATCTGAACGAGAAAAGATTAAAAAATATATTATCTTTTTCATTTTTAAGCTCCATCACCTAAAAATTTTTGCAGTTACAGAACACAGTAAAGATTCTATAAATTGCAGTGTTCTGGGGTTTTACTTTGCTACCTTTGACATAATGTTAAATTGAGATTAGCGCTTTGCATTTGTAGAGAAACCTCTCGTACTTAGTTGAATAAATCACAATTATCTCACTTAGAAAACACTAGATCACCTAAATGAACTCCCTATGGATGGAGTTACTTCACACAGAGGAGAAAGCTCCTCCTTAATCCATACTTTTTGCGTATAGTCGACCACACTGACAGTAAGGGTGAGGTAAATAAAGCATGAATGATTCTATAATAGCTATGCTTCCCCCCTGTCTTAGTCATCTACCGCTGCTATAACAGAAATACCACAAGTGGATGGCTTTAACAAAGAGAAGTTTATTCTCTCACAGTCAGTAGGCTAGAAGTCCAAATTCAGGGTGCCAGCCTCAGGGGAAGGCTTTCTCTCTCTGCCGGCTCTGGAGGAAGGTCCTTGTCATCAGTCTTCCCTTGGTCTGGGAACAGAACATCTCAGCGCAGGAACCTCAGGTCCAAAGGACGCACTTAGCTCCTGGCACTGCTTTCTTGGTGGTATGAGGTCCCCATGTCTCTCTGCTCGCTTCTCGCTTTTATATCTCAAAAGAGATTGCCTTAAGACACTATCTAATCTTGCAGATCTCATCAATATAACTGCCACTGATCCATCTCATTACATCGTAGTGATAGGATTTAAACACATAGTGAATTCACATCAGATAACAAAATGGTAGATAATCATACAATTCTGGGAATTATGACCTAGCCAAATTGACAGATATTTTGGGGGGATACAATTCAATCCATGACACTCCCAATAGAAAACAACCCTACAGAGATATTTGTTATTGATGATCAGGAAATTGATTAAAAACATTTCTTTGTTCATTCTTCCTGGACATACCTAGGAAAACATACAGAACTCTCACAGTACTCAGAACAAAATAGGTGATCATTAACTGACTGTTGAATTAAGGAAAATCAATTAATTAATCTCATATTTTGCATCAGTCTTCTTTGTCCTTGAAGAATAGGAAAGAGGTACCAGTATGAAGTTCCATCTGTTTCTAACACATTTGTGGTTTCTTTGTTCCCACTAGACAACATTTGATCAGGAGGAACAAGGGAAGGGAAGGAGCTGCTGGATGGTGGTGAACCTGGGAAATGGAGGCTGGGTGAGAAGAAGGAGAAGGGAAACCTGTATTTCCTGAAAGTACCCAGGATTGGTTCTTATAAAATAGGTTGGAACACACTCAGATGATAGCTCTCCTCCATCTCTAGGGTCTAAAGGAACAGGTCATGGTCAACCAAAGCTCCCCACTGGGCTTCATCCTTCTGGGCTTTTCTGAACACCCAGGGCTGGAAAAAATTCTCTTCATGATTGTCTTGCCTTCATATCTCCTGACCCTGCTGGGCAACACACTCATCTTCCTACTGTTAGTGCTGGTCCCCAGGCTCCACTCTCCAATACACTTTTTCCTCTCCAACTTCTTCTTAGATCTCTGCTTCACCACAAGTTTTGCCCCCCAAATGCTGTTCAACCTCTGGGGCCCAAAGAAGACCATCAGTTTCCTTGGCTGCTCTGTCCAGCTCTTCATCTTCATGTACTGGGGACCACTGAATGCATCCTCCTGACAGTGATGGAGTCTGATCGCTATGTGGCTGTCTGCCAGCCCCTCCACTATGCAACCATCATCCACCCCTGCCTCTGCCGGCAGCTGGTGGCTGTGGCCTGGGTCATAGGTCTGGTCTAATCAATAGTTCAGACACCACCCACCCTCCACCTACCCTTCAGCCCCCACTAGTAGATGGATGACTTTTTATGTGAGGTCCCATCTCTAATTTGCTTCTCCTGTGGGACACCACCTATGATGAGATCCAGATGGTCGCTGCTAGTGTCTTTATCTTGATTGTGCCCCTCACTCTTATCCTTGTTTCTTACAGTGCCATTGCCAGGGCAGTACTGAGAATTACCTCTGCAAAGGGGCAGAGGAAGGCTTTTGGGACTTGTTCCTCCCATCTCATGGTTGTTGTTATGTTCTACAGCTCAGTCATTGCTGTCTACCTCCAGCCCAAAAATCCCTGTGCCCAGAAGAGGGGCAAGTTCTTTGGTCTCTTCTATGCAGTGGGCACTCCGTCACTTAACCCGCTCATATACACCCTGAGGAACAAGCAGGTAAAGAGGGCATTCATGAGGTTGCTGGGGAAGGATGAGACTCCAGGGAAAAGTGAGGGATAGTAGCTTAAGGTGCTACCTAAATTAAGAAATTTCTTCATGCTTTTGTGAACAAGTTTGAGCTCATCAGCACTCTGCCTTCTCCACACACACCTAAGCCATCACAGTGGATCACAGTATGACAATGTGGTATGTAAGAGAGGCAAAGGGAGAGATTGAGAGAGAGAAAGAGACTGCGCTAAAAAGAAGTAGGATCTCTATGCCTTTATCTCAAACATTATCATGCCTGTCACTTTTTAATATTTCCTCTCTTCTCCATCCTGTTTTGACTGTCTTCACCTTTATTATAGATTCCCTAACTCTAGCATGCCCATTTCTGGCTATACAGTTTCTCTTCAATTATATCAGTGTAGTGAATCGGCTCCACCATGGCGACCAGGAGACCTTGCATGAATCCACATAGGCCACACAAGCAAAGCTTGAACCCCAGCCAGTCTGAGACTTAATGGGATATCCTGTGATCCTCCAGGAACTAGAAGTTTCCTCTTGGACAGCTCTATCTTCTTTTTATATCCCCTAAGAGGCTATCATGAGACAGTTTCTTGTTGCCTCCCAGGTCCTAATGAGGAATGAGGCTTTCTGTTCCATGCTCCTCATAAATAGCTGCAGAACATAATGAGACTTAGCTGCAGTCTAGAATTGACTCCTGAGCAATAAGGTATCCTACAACTCACTTTGCAGTCATGGGGACCCTTTTGTGTCAATGTCATCATTTTTAGTGTATGGGCAAGGACTCAAGTATCTGGCACCTTTGGCTACTCTTCCTTTTACTGTTTATGTAAGTAATGTTGATGTTGTTAGCTGCTGTTGAGTCTCTCCCCAACTCATGGTGACCCCATGCACAACAGGGTCTGACCATTGTAATCCATAGGGTTTTCACTGGCTGATTTTTTGGAAGTTGATACCCAGCCCTTTCTTGCATGTAAGTAATAAGCTGTCTGAAGTAAAAGTGGCTCATTGTATCTTTACCAGCAAATCAGCCAGGCCTTGGCCTTGCCTGTCTTGTGTGTACTTGACCATCATTACCATCTCTCTAGCCTCATTTCCAGGTCCTACCATATCTTCTTTCCTTCTTCCTCAAGGTCCTTGCTCTCTGCTTTCTCCTTTTTTATTGATCCCTTTTTACATGCCTTTCTGCTTTTCTCCTTTAAGTAACAATCAGAAGGAAGAAGGAACTGAAACTCAGTATGTATATAATCTCATCCAAGCACATACATTGGTAGTGAGGTTTCTATATTCCACATGACATGGTAAACTATTAATTTTAAATAGACTGTGAAAAGTTAATTTATTTATAGTGTAATCCCTAACGCATCAAAAAAAAAAAAAAACTGTGGAGACATCAGCAAAAATTGCAGAGTAAGGACCTCTAAAAATTATCTCTTCCATAAAAGCAATAAGAACACTAGAAGCATGGTTTAACATTTCATGCATATTCAATGAGGCCTGAGTCATGACTACGTGATGAAGCCAATGAAGGTTCTGAGTAAGGAGGCTCTGAGAGCTTCCTGGTTGGCAGAGGGAGGGCGACTCGCCCTCTTTAGTATATGGAAAATCCGCTTTGGGAAACTTCCCATGTCTCAACCATGTATCTCTTCGTTATGATGATCCTGATTTGTATCCTTTTGCTATAATAAATTCGTAATTGTAACTATAGTATCTTCTGTGAGTTCTGTGAGTCATTCCAGTGAATTAACAAACCCAAAGGAATAGTGGCAGCCTGCAAGTGAAAGTGAAGGACCCTAAGGGAGGCCCTCAACCTTGTGGCTGACTTCCTGAAGTGGTAGTGGGAAAACCCCAAATTTGCAGCCAGCAGGTCAGAAGTAAGGGTGTCATGTAGACTCCTGAGTTTACTGCTGGCATCAGCCTATTTTGTACTCAAGGAAAATGTCCTTTCAAATGTGAGCTCTGACCTACATCCAGGTGGCTGGGGCAGAGAGAGAGAGTGTGTGTCTCATGGGCCGCTAGTGGCAGAGATGATTGAGAAGTGGGAAAGTGGGGGTTAAATTGGTTAATCTTCACATTTTCGGGATTAGATTTATGTGGATTCTTATTTATGAAGTTCTAAACACATCAATTAAAAGAAATTGTCAGAATGGAACAAAATAACCAAAACCAGTGCTGTCAAGTTGACTCCAAATAATGGCAATTCCATGTGTGTCAGAGGAGAACTGTGCTCCATAGGGTTTTTAATGGCTTAATTTTCAGAAGTAGATCACTAGGCCATTCTTCCAAGGCACTTCTGGGTAGACTTGAACCTCCAACTTTTTAGTTAGCAGTCGAACATGTTAACAATTTGTACCACCCAGGGAGTCCATAAAAATAACAAGACCCAACTACAGGTATTCTCCAATTTACAACAGGGTTCCTTTCCGACAACTGTCATAATTCGGTTCTGACATATGTCAAAGACCTCTTTTTTTTTCACTTTTAGTTTTCATTATTATTGCCTTCTATTATCATTATCTTTATAAATCATAACATTGAACGTCTACAAGAGAATGTCTGAGAATGATAACTTCATCAAATTATGCACTGCAACATTGTATGTAGTACATATTACTAAAGATAAGATGTACCAAAAAAAAAAAAAGTGATCGGAATTGCAGTTCATCGAAACTTGAATACATCATAAGTCAGGGACTACCTGTACTTAACAGATTTTTTAAAAAAAGAAACTATTAAGAAAATTAAAAAGTCATCCTTGAGCGTTATGCTCTTCTAAGAACTATCTAAATGGGTACAAATTGAAAACAACAACTCGAAAGATTAGCTAGGAACCTTAGAAGGCAGTGAGTTTATGTTAGTGAGGGAGGAACAACTCAGAAAAGGAGGATGAGAATGGTCGAACAGTTCGAAGAATATAATCAGTGTCACTAAATTGTACTTGTAGGAACTGTTGAACTGATGTATGTTTTGCTGTGTGTATTCTCAACAACAAAATAAATAAAATTTAGGGAAAAACAAGCAAAAAAAGAGAAAGAAAATGAAAAGGTAAGGTACAGTATGAGCGAAATCTGATTAATGCCTACAACTTATAACAAGACAAATAAGGCAATAAAAAATAGACAAAGGACTTGAATAAAAGATATGTGAGAACCAATAAGCATGTGACAAGAAGTTCAGCATCATTAACCATCAGGAAATTGCAAATCAAAACTACAGTGAAAGAGCAATTCATATTTAATGGAATGCCTAAAACCAAAAGACAAATAGTAGCAAGTGTCAATGAGAATGTGGAATTGTTGGGAGTGTAAAATGGCACAACCACTTTGGAAACAATTTGGCAGTTTCTTATAAAGATAAACAAACACTTCTCATATGGTCCAGAAATTACACTTCTAGGTATTTACCCAAGATAAATGAAAATGTGTCCACACAAAGAACTGCATGCAAATATTTATAGTAGTTTTTCTCATAGCAGTCAAAAACTGGAAACAATCCAAATGTCCAACAACAGGTGAATGGATAAACAAATTCTGGTGTATTCATACAATTGAATACTATTAGCAATAAACAGGCACAAGCTACTAATATATGAAACACTATAGACAAATCTCAATAACATGCTGAGCAAAAGAAGCCAGAAACAAAGAGTACAACTATCTGATTCTGTTTACATAAAGGTCCTACAACAGGAAAAAACTAACCTAGCATGATAGACATCAGATGATTGTCTGAGGCAGGGCATTTAAGAACTTTCGAAGGTAATGAAAATGCTCTACGTTTTGAATGGGGTGGTAGTTGCCCAGGTGTATATACTTGTCAAAACTTATTGAACGACATACTGGAAATATGTGCATTTTATGGTTTGTAAATTGTACTCCAGTTAAGTCGATTTTAAAAAAGGAAATGCGCTACTGATACATGAAACAACATAGACAAATCTCAAAAGAATTATGCTGAGTGAAAGAAGCCTAACTCGAGGGAGAACATATTGTATGACTCCATTTGTATGAAGTCTTACAAGAGGCAAAACTAAACTATGGTGATAGAAATTAGAATAGAGGTTGTCTCTGGGCAAGAGGGGATGGGCAGTATGGGAGCAGTTATAGAGGAAAGAGGCAGAGAAGAAGGTTGTAGAATGATGAAAATATTCCATATCTTTACTGAGGCTGTCAAAATTCATCAAACTATGCACTTAGAATCTGTGCATCTTAAAGTATGTAAATTACAGCAATTTTAACAAGGAGAGAATAAACCAAAATAATGGGATTTTGAATGGGTTCAGAAGAGACTTGAGAAGATAGTATGGGACACTCAGGAGAACAATGACCTTATATTCTCCAATGACAGAAAGGAGCAGCGGGTGACCTTTTCATTTACCACAGGGAGCACTGTTGGCTGCCATATTTCCCCTGGTTCCTTCCCTCTTTTCTTAACCAGTGGCTAATTAATTGTCTGTGGGCTGTGGGACTCCAGAGTCTTGGCAGAATTAATGAGCTGTTTCTCTCCATGGGATGGGAGTCCTGGCATCCCTCCTTCCATCACCTCACCTTGCCCCCCTTTCTACCTCCAATGCCACTAAAATAGAGGTTAACTTCCCGGACTAAGGAGGGGAGGTCGCTGGCAAAGTGTTCCACGCAAAGAGCTACCTCTGGCCAAGTCCTCACATGGTGAGGCTATGGTTAGACAAGCAGTCAGCCCACATGGGTTCAAGTCTCAACCCCGTCTATACGATTCTGAGCAAGTTATATTTCCTCTCTGAAAGCAAAAATAGAAGATAGTAATAACATCCAGGTCATACAGCTGTAGTGAGTGATTTGAAAAGTGTGTGGCTGCAGCATTCACAGTTAACATTATTACCTAAGACCTGACTTCCAATCCTTTCAAGGGTGCCCATCCCTCCTTAGTTTGCTTTCAGTTCTCATTGTGAGCATCAAGTGGAGGCTCCAACCAGTTCAGGAGCTCCTTGCATTGGGACAGATCTGGCAACAAGGTTCTGAGGAGATTTCTGACTTGATTGCGAGTAAGTCACAAGTTTATTTTTCTCCTACGGCCCATCAATTTCCACATATCCTCTATAGCAGAGCCATCAGGAGCACCAGATTTGAAATCAAACAGCACCTGGCTCTGGCACTGATTGGATGAGTAACTTTGGGCAGATTACTTCACCTCTCCAAGACTGTTTCTTCTTCTGTAAAATGGGGATGATATCAACTACCTTGCAGGGTTGTTTTGAGAACCAGGTAGTTAGGAAATTGTTTAGCACAGTGCCTGGTACATATGGTAACTGCTAAAGCAATAACTTGATTATCTTTACTAGGTAGTAGAGCAGAATTTGTATCTGATTCATTGTTTAATCCCTTGTAGCATCTAGTACAATACTGACTCCTTGGTGATCAATAAAAGAATGATAAAATTAAGTAGAAATGGGGAAAGTGGTGCCTGACTTTGTTAGTGTCAGAGACAAGAAGGACTAGAAGAGAGGGAGTGCAGAAAAGACATGTTCTGAAAGACCGAGAACAAGAGAGAACAGAAAGAAATTCAAAGGATGATATAAATGGAAAAGATTCAGAAATAATGTACAGAGTGAGACAGTAAGTTGCCAAGGGAGTAAGAACACAAGAAATTCAGAAGGGTAGAATAATAGCTGATAGATGAATAAGAAGCAGTTGGCTGTTGCTTTTTTTCTTTTTAGCAGTACGAAAGATGTGATGCTATAAGACAAGGTAAGAATGATTTTTAAAAAAATAAGAATCCGAATAGTAATTGCCTATTCAGGAGAAGGAAGAGGGTGTGATCAGGGAGAGGAGCATAGGAGGTTTCTAAGATTTAGAAAGTTTTTTGTTCAAATATTTAACTACATGTTAAAAAAGTTAAAGAGAAAAAAAAATCCCTTAGGGTGAAAGGAACAATGGGAGGAAAGAAAGTAAGAAACAAAAAAAGAGACAAAGAGAAGTAGTCTGGTCAAGTACTGAGATGAGGCTTTTAAGCACAAAAAAAGAGACCCTGTGATGGGAGATACTTGCTGCCATCCTACATCCTCTCCAACTCCTCCTGACCCCCCACCCCACCAACTTGCCTAGTTTCTGCCTCTTAACTGCCAGAGTGGCTGCTGCCTCCCACCCACCTGTGAGGCGGCTTTCTCTGTCCCAACTGTCCTCTTTCAGAGTAAAAATTCTGTCACCTCCTCCAGGAAGCAGTCCCTGATTCACACACACTGCTCCTTTTCTGTACAGATCTCTGTTTCTCACCCACCCAATATCTTTGCATTATTTGCCTTCAATTCTTGGGATCTTCTGATAATGTTCACTGTACTCCCAGTGTACTTTGTTTTGTTTTGTTTTAACATGTTTATTACAACAGATACAATTCACATCTGACTAGCTTTGTTTTCTCTTTCCCCTCCTACAACCATGTTCATTGGGCTATTTCCTTATACTTGAGCAATCAATGGACTTTCAGCACACATGCCCAGCATTACTTTTAAGTCCATTCTCACAGGGTGCAAATGGATTTCAGTAATTTATACAATTAAGTGGATTGTGTTCAGTCACTGCAATTTTAAGCTACTGTACACAGGAACAAAAAAGTTAAAGTGCCATAGCAACAGTGCCTTAAGAAAGGAGAAAAAGAGAAGCCTTAAAAAAAAAATAGATAAAATCAGATCAAGGATTTCAGAGGAAAATGGAACACACGGGAAATGAAAAACATTTCTCTGTAAAATAAATGCAGAGGCAGTGCTCTTGATCAGGTGAAAGTGTGGAAGCAGTTGTTTCATGATGTTTTGTACGCTGTTCATAAGGTTCAAAATCATATCCTTAGACACAGATCACCTAGCACTTGCAATGAATTTTTGAAAATGCAAGATTTCTGAATGATAAATTAACCCCCGCTGCACCCCCTCGCCCACTTTTTTTTTAAAGCTAATCTTGCAGACAGGTTTACATGTAAAAGGCTAGTTATCTAGCCACTTCAGCCTTGATTAGTTTTCAATGTGTAAGCTCTGTTACACATGGCCTCCCATGGCTTCAGTCTATAAAACATATTTACAACTTGAATGCATCTACAATAAATCTACATTTCAAGGGTTTTACAAATCAATCTCGTATCTTTCCAATGAATTGACTTTCACAGACCCATCCCATTGTCATTTCCCTTGCCCAGCTTAATGGTCTAAAGTCTACTTAATAAATACAGGGCAAAAATGTTAATATTAGGCAACAGATTTACAGTTCCTGTACTCAAAACGTGTGATTATTCACATCTTCACACCATGAAGGAACTCTGATTTTTTAGCTTTTCAAGTTCCTTAATTTGTTGTGTCAAAAATAGTATCCTTTGCTCTCGCAAAGTTGCTTAACTTTCACATACTCAGACTAAAGATCTTGAATTTTTTAATTCAGTACGTATTTCCAACATGTGAACGCTTCCCATGTTATGGACTTCTTCATGCAATCTTGATGCCTGCTTCTCCGCATGAACTGCAGGCCATTTTTGAACATGTTTTATGGGATTTTCATTGAAGTTTGCTATAGCTTAGGTGTTAATGAACACGCATAGGTCAGGCAGATGAATTCTGTGGTACAGCTGTTGCATTTGGTGCATTGCTACTAGATGTACCGTTTGGACCAGGCAACAGACTTCTGTGACTACTTGAGCGCTGAAAACTTCCAGGAGAAATAGGTTTATGATCTTGCTGCTTTTTAGCAGGTTCAGGCTGCTGAAAGGCTGATTGTGAAACTGGTCCTTGCTTAACTCTCAAGAGCATGAGACAACTCTTCCTTCCAGTGTATAAGATCATCGTGGCAGGGAATGACCACGTTGCCCAATATTTTGAAGCAAACCCATTGATTCAGTAGCTTACAATAGGCTGCTAAAGAGGCCAGGGTCAGAAAAGACAGCTAAGTACAATATGTAATCAAGGATGAGAAAAAATGTTCATATAGAGGATATTATTGGGCAAATTGACAAAATCAGAATATGGACAGTACATTAGAAAATAGTGCTATGTGAATGTTAAGTTTCCTGAATTGATTGCTGTACAGTGTTTAAGAGATCATCTTGTCTTAGGAAATACGTACTGAAATATCAAAGACAACATTACTCAAAAAAAATGATTCAGAAAATAGTTATAATATGTAAACATATTGAAGTAGAATGGGAACACAAATGAGTCAAAATATTAAAAACTGTTGAATCTTCGTAAAGGTTGTACAGGTAATCCCTGACCTATGACATATTTTAGTTACCATGAACTGCACTTACGACTATCCATTTTGGTTTTTTTGTACATCTTATCTATAGTAATATGTACTCCATACAATCTTGCACACGTAATTTGCTGATGTAGTCATTCTCATTCCAATACCCAAAGACAAATAAAGATTGGATTTATAAAGATACTGATAAGGAAAGGCAATAATAATAAAATTTTTTAAAAAACTGACATATTTGACTTATGTCAGAACCAACTTATGATGGAGTTGTTGAACAGAACCCCATCATAAGTTATGGACCACCTGTATAGGAGTTCTTGGTATGACTCTTGCAATGTTTCTGTAAGTTCTGAACTGATTTCAAAACAAATTTTTTAAATTGCATGTTAATGAAATCAACCAAGCATTAAGAAAAACCACATTTTATTTGAATGCCTGAAACTCAGCATGGTATAATTTTACTACTGATTTCATCTTATCTGAAAGGAAAAGAATCTATTTGAGCTTACCATTTCCAAGCCCCAATTCTTGTGGAATTTTTGCTATTATGGATGCAGACAGTAAAAATTTTATGACTGACACTATTTTTGTTTTCTTATTTTTCCACATTACACACAGTGGAAAGTTGAGGTTAGGGCTTTTCCTTTGCAGAGAGAACTCGTGTTTTTTGTTTGTAAATCACAATGATTTTTTTAAAAGACTAAGTTCACCCAACTGATCTCTCTGTGGTTGGAGTCACTTCACCCAGAGGAGAAATCTGCTCATCATCCCGCTGTCCCTGATGGATCCCAGGCTTCACTCACCAGTGTACTTTTTCCTGTCCAAACTCTCCTTCTTGGATCTCTGCTTCACCATCAGTTTAGTCCCCCAGATGCTGTTCAACCTCTGGGGCCCAAAGAAGATCATCAGCTTCCTTGGCTACTCTGTCCAGCTCTTCATCTTCCTGTCCCTGGGGACCACTGAGGGCATCCTCCTGACAGTGATGGCCTTTGACCACTATGTGGCTGTCTGCCAGCCCCTCCACTATGCCACCCTCATCAATCCCTGCCTGTGCTGGCAGCTGGCGACTGTGGCCTGGGTTATGGGTTTAGCCCAGTCAATAGTCCAGACACCACCCACCCTCCACCTACCTTTCTGCCCCCACTGGCAAATAGATGACTTTGTATTTTAGGTCCTATCTCTAATTCGACTCTCCTGTGGGGACACCATCTGATTGAGATTCAATTGGCTGTGTCCAGTGTCATTTTCCTGGTTATGCCACTCACCCTCATTCTTGTCTCATAGGTGCCATTGCCTGGGCAGTGATGAGGACTAACTCTGCAATAGCATAGAGAAAAGCTTTTGGAATCTGCTCTTCCCATCTCACTGTGGTCACTATCTTTTACAGCTTAGCCATTTCTGTCTACCTCCAGCCCAAAAATCTCTATGCCCAGAAGAGGGGCAAGTTCTTTGGTCTTTTCTATGCAGTGGGCACTCCTTCACTTAACCGTCTCATATACACCCTGAGGAACAAAGAGGTAAAGAGGACATTCATGAGGTTTCTGGGGAAGGATGGAGACTCTAGGGAAAGCTGATGGATAGCAGCTTAATATGCTCTCTAAACTAAGAAGAGTTTCTTCACAATTTTTTTAAGAATGTTGAATTTCCCACTCCATTGCCTTTCCTACATCCATCCAAGCTTCTGCAGTGTGTCACAGTGTATCTGTGTGTATGCGAGAGAGAGAGAGATAGAAATAGACTGACACTCAGGTGAGAAAAGGTAAGAGTTATGGATTGAATTGTGTCCTTCAAAATGTGTGTCAACTTGGCTAGGCCATGATTTCCAGTATTGTGTGATTGTCTACAATTTTGTCACCTGATGTGATTTTCCTATGTGTTGTGAATCCTACCTCTATGATGTTAATGAGGCAGGATTAGAGGCAGTTATGTTAATGAGGCAGGATTCAAATCTACAAAACTGGATTGTATCTTGAGTCCATCTCTTGAGATATAAAAGAGAATCGAGCAGAGAGAAGGAGGACGTCATGACACCAAGAATAAAGAACCAGGAGGGGAATCTGTCCTTTGGTCCCTGGGTCCCTGCACTAAGAAGCTTCTAGACCAGGGAGACTGATGACAAGAACCTTCCTCCAGAGCCAACACAGAGAGAGCCTTCCCCTGGAGCTGGTGCCCTGAATTCGGACTTCTAGCCTACTAGACTGTGAGAGAATAAATGTCTCTTCCTTAAAGCCATTCACTTGTAGTATTGCTGTTGTAGCAGCACTAGATAACTAAGACAGTAATTATCTCTAATTCACAGCTCACACTCAAGAACATTATCATTTTTTTATACATTAACATACTTTACATCCATTTTTAATATTTAATCTCTTACCGCTTTGTTTTCTTTAGTATTCTATGTTTAACTGTCTTCACCTCCATTATAAATTCCCTAACTCCATCATACCCATATCTGGTTATATAATCTGTCTCCAATTGTCATGTCACCACCATCTTTTCGTCACCATTTCTGGTTCCTACTTATTGGTCCAGTTGTGAGGATTTTTGTTTTCTATATGTTGAGGTATAATCCATACTGAAGACTGTGGTCTTTGATCTTCATCAGTAAGTGCTTCAAGTCCTCTTCACTTTCAGCAGGCAAGGTTGTGTCATCTGCGTAATGCAGGTTGTTAATGAGTCTTCCTCCAATCCTGATGCCCCATTCTTCTTCATATAGTCCAGCTTCCCAGATTATTTGCTCAGCATACAGATTGAATAGGTACGGTGAAAGATACAACCCTCACGTACACCTTTCCTGACTTTAAACCATGCAGTATCCCCTTGTTCTGTTCGAACAACTGCCTCTTGATCCACGTACAGATTTCTCATGAGCACAATTAAGTGTTCCGGAATTCCCAGTCTCCCCAAAGTTATCCATAATTTGTTCTGATCCACATAGTCAAATGCCTTTGCATAGTCAATGAAACACAGGTAAACATCTTTCTGGTATTCCCTGCTTTCAGCCAGGATCCATCTGACATCAGCAATGATATCCCTGGTTCCATGTCCTCTTCTAATCCGGCTTGAATTTCTGGCAGTTCCCTGTCAATAAACTGCTGTAGCTGCTTTTGAATGACCTTCAGCAAAATTTTGCTTGCTTGTGATATTAATGACATTGCTCGATAATTTCCGCATTTGATTGGATCAACTTTCTTGGGAATAGGCACGCATTTGTCAGTTTGTCGTACTGTGGGGCTTATGTGTTGCTGTAATGCTGGAAGCTATGCCACCGGTATTCATATACCAGCAGGGTAACCCATGGTTGACAAGTTTCAGCTGAGCTTCCAGACTAAGACAGACTAGGATGAAGGATTCAGTGGTCTACTTCTGAAAAGAATTAGCCGGTGAAAACCTTATGAATAGCAGTGGAACATTGCCTGATATAGTGCCAGAAGATGAGCCCCTCAGGCTGGAAGACACTCAAAAGACGACTGGGGAAGAGTTGCCTCCTCAAAGTAGAGTCGACCTTAATAACGTGGATGGAGTCAAGCTTTCGGGAACTTCATTTGCTGATGTGGCACGACTCAAAATAAAAAGAAACAGCTGCAAACATCCATTAATAATCAGAACCTGGAATGTATGAAGTATGATTCTAGGAAAATTGGAAATCGTCAAAAATGAAATGGAACGCATAAACGTCAATATTCTAGGCATTAGTAAACTGAAATGGACTGGTATTGGTCATTTCGAATTGGACAATCATATGGTCTACTATGCCAGGAATGAAAACTGGAAGAAGAATGACGTTGCATTCATTATCAAAAAGAACATTTCAAGATCTATTCTGAAGTACAATGCTGTTAGTGATAGAATAATATCCATGCAACTACAAAGAAAACCAGTTAATACAACTATTATTCAAATTTATGCACCAACCACTAAGGGCAGAGATGAAGAAATGGAAGATTTTTACCAACTTCTGCAGTCTAAAATTGATGAAATGTGGAATCAGGATGCACTGATAATTACTGATGATTGGAATGTAAAAGTTGGAAACAAAGAAGGATCAGTAGTTGGAAACTATGGCCTTGGTGATAGAAATGACACTGGAGATCCCATGATAGAATTTTGCAAGACCAACGACTTCTTAATTACAAATACCTTTTTTCACCAATATAAATAGCAACTATACACGTGGACCTCACCAGATGGGATACACAGGAATCAAATTGACTATGTCTGTGGAAGGAGACGATGGAAAGCTCAATATCATCAGTCAGAACAAGGCCAGTGGCCGACTGCGGATCAGACCATCAGTTACTCACATGCAAGTTCAAGTTGAAACTGAAGAAAATTAGAACAAGTCCATGAGGGCCAAAGTACAACCTTGAGTATATCCCACCTGAATTTAGAGACCATTTCAAGAAGAGATTTGATGCGTTGAACATTAATGACTGAAGACGAGACGAGTTCTGGAATGACGTCAAGGACATCATACACGAAGAAAACAAGAGGTCATTAAAAAGACAGGAGAGAAAGAAAAAGACCTAAATGGATGTCAGAAGAGACTCTGAAACTTGCTCTTGAACGTTGAGTAGCTAAAGCAAAAGGAAAAAATGATGAAGTAAAAGAGCTGAACAGATTTCAAAGGGCAGCTCGAGAAGACAAAGTAAAGTATTATGATGACATATGCAAAGACCTGGAGATACAAAACCAAAAGGGAAGAACATACTCAATATTTCTCAAGCTGAAAGAACTGAAGAAAAAATTCAAGCCTCGAGTTGCAATACTGAAGGATTCTACAGGGAAAATATTAAACGATGCAGGAAGCATTAAAAGAAGATGGAAGGGATACACAGAGTCACGATACCAAAAAGAATTGGTTGACGTTCAACCACTTCAGGAGGTAACATATGATCAGGAACCGATGGTACTGAAGGAAGAAGTCCAAGCTGCACTGAAGGCATTGGCAAAAAACAAGGCTCCAGGAATTGATGGAATACTAATTGAGATGTTTCAACAAACAGATGCAGCACTGGAAGTACTCATTTGTCTATGTCAAGAAATTTGGAAGACAGCTACCTGGTCAACTGACTGGAAAAGATCCATATTTATGCCTATTCCCAAGAAACGTGATCCAACCAAATGGTGACCCCATGCACAATGGAAAAAAACCTGTTGCCCAGTTCTACACTATACCCGTGAACACTTGTGGATCAGACTGTTGTGATCCATAGTGTTTTCACTGGCTGACTTTCAGAAGTAGATAGCCAGGCCTTTCTTCTTAGTCTGTCTTAGTCTGGAAGCTCTGCTGAAACCTATTCAGCATCATAGCAATACACAAGCCTCCACTGACAGACAGATGGTGGCTGCACATGAGGTGCATTGGCTGGGAATCAAACACACTTTTGAGCACGGAAGACAAGAATTCTACCACTGAACCACCAAAGACTCCATAGTATAGGCTAGGCAGCAGTTAAGAGCTTTATCATGGGTGATCTCTGGCAGCAGAGCACCAAGGAGGTATTTATCTGATTGGGGGTAAGTAGAAAATTTGTTCTTTGTCTATGAGACATCAGTGTCCACATGTCCTCAATAGTGGAGCACCAGATTTGGAGTTAAACACGGTCTAGAAACCTGGCCCTGTCACTTATTGGTTGGGTAACCTTAGCCAAGTTACTTAGACTCTCTGAGACTGTTCATTTCTTGGTAAACTTGGGATAATAATATCTACTTTGCGGTGTTTCTGTGAGAACCAGGTGTCCAGGGAGCTGCTTAATACCATGCTTGGCACATAAAGAAGCACTCAACAGATGGTAGCTACTAATAGCAATAGCAGGTAATTATCACTAGGTTGTCATAAACTTCTTTGAGCAAACCTCCACTCCCCCCAGCTCCTAGCATAATGCCAGCACTTTGGGCCTCAAAAAATGAATAAAGGAATGAATGAATGTGTTAGAGGGAAAAGGAGCAGGAAAAAGGGGTAAAAGACAGATATCAAAAGAGAGAAGGGGGGGAGAGTCATTAAGGAAGATGTAATCTAAAGAGACTCAGAAATAAAGCAGAGAAAGAGAGCATGAAATGCAAAGAGAATGAAGATGCTTAAGATTGATTAGGACGATAGCTCATGGATAAATACGAAATCATTGGCTATTGTTTAGCGTGACAGTCAAAGAATTTTATATTATAAAGAAAACGATGGAGAGAATGACTGCTAACGGTATGGAGTTTCTTTTGGAAGTAATAAAAAATTTCTGGAATTAGTGTTGATTGCACAACTTTGTGAACATACTAAAAACCACTAAATTATACACTTCTAAAGGGTTAATTTTATGGCATGTAAATTGTATCTCAAAAAAGAATGATTAATTAAACATTCAAAAAATTCAGAATGGTGGTTATGTCTTGGGTGGAGAGGTGAATTGATGAGATCAGAGAGAGACATATAGAACCTTCTAAGCCACTTGTAACATTTGCTCATTTCCTTAACCTGGTTGATAGGCATATGAGGTACTGATTTTATTATTCTTTAAACTACAAAGATTTGCTTTACTCACACATTTGTTTGGATACGTAACAATATATTTTTTAAATTTTTAATATTCTTGTAGTGGGAAAAAGAACAATGAGAGACAGAGAAGGAATGAACAAAGAAAGAGCAAAAGCAGAAATTCCTGACAAAAAGAGAGATCCAACAGAGATTAAACACAAGATGGAAAGAGTCTCAGCGATGGGGAGAATCTCATGCCATTCTATAAGTTCCTATGACACTTTCTGCTGGCTGCATCACCTTCTCATTTTTGGACACCCCTGTACCCCAAATGGCCTTCCTAAGGTCTTCTAAGACCAGAGAATCCTGAGTCCTTGCCTCTCAACTGCCAGAGTAGCTGCAGCCTCCACTCTGATCTCTGAGATTCTTTCTGTGCTCCAATATTTCTCTCTTTCAAAAAAAAAAAAGTCTAGTTACCTCTTCTAGGAAGCTTTCCCTTATATACCCCTGATATATATTGATCCTTCACCTTACAGAGCCTTTTCTCTCATTCACCCAGTATATTGGTGTCACTGAGCCTTCATATTTTGGAGTCTTTTGATAATGTTCTTATGAACTCCTCAGTGACTTAAAATGTCCCTTAAAAGGGGCCACTCTCCCCTCCTGCCTGTAAGCTTGTCATGGTAGGAACTGAGAATGTGGGCCAGTTCTCCCAACCAGGACATATGGTTCAGCAAACAGGCTGCTAATGACGCCAACACAACCAAGCTGATCTCTCTATGAAAGCGAGTGCTTGACACAAAGAAAAATCTCTCCTAGATAAAATGCTTTCTCTCTGGTAAGTTCTCTTGCAAATAAAGAATATAAAATAAATGGGGTATAAATACATATGGGGTATAAGTTCTACGAAATCCATCCCAACCAAGAAAAAATCATTGACCCTATAGAGATAACTTATCATCAAAACATTTCTCCCACAAAAAAATAAGGGACAATACAACAGTTAGAACGGTTCTCAGAACATAAAACCAACCAAAACCCACTGCCATTGAGTCAATTCCAACTCATAGGGACACTACATAATGACAATAATGAATGTGTGCTGAATGAATGGATGAATAAATCCAAATGTTGCATTGGCCTCCTTTACCCTCAATCAGTAAGTCAGAGGAATCAGAGATATCCATCTGTTTCCCAGCACATTCTTTTGAGTTTTTATAAAACAGGATGGGACACACTCGGCTGAAAGCTCTTCTCCTTCTCTAGGGTCTGAAGGAACAGGCCACGGTCAACCAGAGCTCCCCAGTGGGCTTTCTCCTTCTGGGTTTTTCTGAATACACAGGACTTGAAAAGATTCTCTTTGGAGTTGTCTTGACTTCCTACCTCCCTGACCCTGGTGGGCAACACTCTCATCACCCTGCTGTCCGTGCTGGACCCCAGGCTCCACTCTCCAATGTACTTTTTCCTCTCCAACCTCTCCTTCTTGGATCTCTGCTTCATAACAAATTATGTCCCCCAGATGCTGTTCAACCTCTGGGGCCCAAAGAAGACCACTAGCTTCCTTGGCTGCTCTGTCCAGCTCTTCATCTTCCTGCCCCATGGGACCACTGAGTGCATCCTTCTGACACTGATGGCCTTTGACAGCTATGTGGCTGTCTTCCAGCCCCTCCACTATGCCAACATCATCCACCCCTGCCTGTGCTGGTAGCTGGCAGCTGTGGCCTGGGTCATTGTGTTGGTGGAGTCAGTGGTCCAGATACCATCCACCCTATGCTTGCCCTTCTGCCCCGACCAGCAGGTGGATGATTTTGTGTGTGAGGTCCCATCTCTAATTCAATTCTTCTGTGGGGACACCACCTGCAATGAGATTCACATAGCCAATGTCAGTGTCTTCGTCTTGGTGGTGCCCCTCACTCTCATCCTTGTCTCTTACTGTGCTGTTGCCCTGGCAGTGCTGAAGATTAACTCTGCTAAGGGTAGGAGGGAGGCTTTTGGGACATGCTCCTCTCAGCTCATTGTGTTCACCCTCTTCTACATCTCAGTCATTGCTGTCTACTTCCAACCTAAAAATCCCTATGCCCAAGAGAGGGGCAAGTTCTTTGGTCTCTTCTATGCAGCAGGCACTCCTTCACTTAACCTTCTTATATACACCCTGAGGAACAATGAGGTAAAGAGGGCATTCATGAGGCTGCTGGGGAAGGATGCAGACCCCAGACAAAGCTCAGAAGTAGCTACTTAAGTGTTTTAAAATTCAGTGTTTCCTCATGCTTTTGTCAGTAAGCTTGCATTCTCTACCTCACTGCCTTTCGCACACCCTTTATGCCCTAGCAAAGGATGATAGTGCATGAGTGTATGCATGAGAGTGTGTATGTGTATGTGTGTGTGCATGTGTAAGAGACAGAGATGGAGGATGGGAGTAATGGGAGGTTATTCACGTTGTTAGCTGCCATCAAGTCAGCCCCTAATTCTTGGCAACTCCATGAACAACAGGATAAGACTCTTCCAATCCATAGGGTTTTCATTAGCTGATTTTTCAGTAGAGGATCTCCAGACCTTTCTGCCTAGTCTGTCTTAGTCTGGAAGCTCCACAGAAACCTGTTCAGCATCACAGCAACACACAAGCCTCCACTGACAGATGAGTGGTAGCTGTGCTTGAGGAGCAATGACCAGAAGTCAAACCCATGTCTTCTGCATGGAAGGCAAGAATTCTACTACTAAATCACCACTGAAAACACTATCTGAATCATATTTAATATTTTCTCTGTTCTCTATTCTCTTTTTCACATTCCTCACCTCCATGATTGTGTCCTTAATTTTATCATTCCCATTTCTAACTCCCTTGTCATATCATCACTATTTCTTCACCTCCATTTCTAATGCTTACCATATCTTCTTTGTTTCTCCCTCAGGTCCGCTTCCACCTCCTTATATATTGGAACCTGGAATGGATGAAGTGTGAATCTAGAAAAATTGAAAATTGTCAAAAATGAAATGGAATGCATAAAGATCAATATCCTAGGCGTTAGTGAGCTGAAATGGGCTGGTATTGGTCATTTTGAATCGTACAATCATATGTTCTACTATGCCGGGAATGACAGCTTGAAGAGGAATGGCATTGCATTCATCGTCAAAAAGAGCATTTCAAGATCTATCCTGAAGTACAACACTGTCAGTGATAAGATAACATCCATACACCTACAAGGAAGACCAGTTAATATGACTATTATTCAAATTTATGCACCAACCACTAAGGCCAAAGATGAAGAAATGGAAGATTTTTACCAATTTCTGCAGTCTGAAATTGATCAAACATGCAATCAGGATGCACTAATAATTACTGGTGATTGGAATGCGAAAGTTAGAAACCAAGAAGAAGGATAAGTAGTTGGAAAATATGGCCTTAGTGATAGAAATGACACTGGAGATCCCATGATAGAATTTTGCAAGACCAACGACTTCTTCATTGCAAATACCTTTTTTCACCAACATAAATGGCAACTATACTCATGGACCTCGCCAGATGGAATACACAGGAATCAAATAGACTACATCTGTAGAAAGAGACGACAGAAAACCTCAGCATCATCAGTCAGAACAAGGCAAAGGTCCAAATGTGGATCAGACCATCAATTACTCATATGCAAGTTCAACTTGAAACGAAGAAAATTAGAGCAAGGCCACGAAAGCCAAAGTGCTACCTTGAGTATATCCCACTTGAATTTAAAGACCATCTCAAGAACAGATTTGATGTGTTGAACACTAATGACCAAAGATCAGACGAGTTGTGGAATAACATCAAGGACATCATACATGAAGAAAATAAGAGGTCATTAAAAAGACAGGAGAGAAAGAAAACGACCTAAATGGATGTCAGAAGGGACTCTGAGACTTGCTCTTGAACGTTAAGTAGCTAAAGCAAAAGGAAAAAAATGATGTAGTGAAAGAGCCGAACAGAAGATTTCAAACGGCAGCTCGAGAAGACGAAGTAAAGGATTATGATGACATGTGCACAGACCTGGAGATAGAAAACCAAAAGGGAAGAACGCACTCAGCATTTCTCAAGCTGAAAGAACTGAATAAAAAATTCAAGCCTCGAGTTGCAATATTGAAGGTTTCTATGGGGAAAATATTAAACGACATAGGAAGCATCAAAAGAAGATGGAAGGAATGCACAGGGTCACTATACCAAAAAGAATTGGTCAATGTTCAACAATTTCAGGGGGTAACATATGATCAGGAACCGATGGTACTGAAGGAAGAAATCCAAGCTGCGCTGGAGGCATTGGTGAAAAACAAGGCTCCAGGAATTGACAGAAAACCAACTGAGATGTTTCAGCAAACGGATGCAGCGCTGGAAGTGCTAACTCATCTATGCTAAGAAATTTGGAAGATAGCTACCTGCCCAACTGACTGCATCTGTGGAAAGAAACAAACAAAAATATATATGCATCTGGAAGAGATCCATATTCATGCCTACTCCCAAGAAAGATGATTCATCCAAATGTGGAAATTATGGAATAATATCATTAATATCAGATGCAAGCAAAATTTTGCTGAAGATCATTCAAAAGCAGCTGCAACAGTATATCAACACGAACTGTCAAAAATTCAAGCTGAATATAGAAGAGGATGTGGAACCAAGGGATATCATTGCTGATGTCAGATGGATCCTGGCTAAAAGCAGAGTGTCTTAGGCTGGGTTCTCTAGAGAAGCAAAACCAGTAAAGCATATATACATATACAGAGAGAGAGATTTATACCAAGGAAACAGCTCACGTGACTGTAGAGGCTAGAACGTCCCAAGTCCATGGATGATGGTAGAAGCCTCTCCCAATTCACGCAGCTGCAGAAGGTGGTGAGCCCAAGATCAGCAGGTCGGAGAGCAGGGCTCCCGCTCACAGGCTGTGAGGGTTAACAAATTCCAAGACCGGCAGGCAAGACTGCAAGGTTTCTCCTGATTCACGTAGCTGCAGGGGCTGGCGAACCAAAGATGAGCAGGTCAGAGAACAGGGCTCCACTCAAAGGCTGTGAAGATCAACGAATCCCAAATTCAGCTGATAAGCTGACAGCTCAAGTCCCAAGAACCAGACGTGAGACGACAGGAGGCAGCTGCAGGATTCATCGTGAGCAAAAAGCCAGAACGTCTGTTTATATTCAGATTCAGGCCACACCCCCAAGAAAACTCCTTTTCAACTGATTGGCTACTCACAGCATATTCAGTCATGGGAGTGATCACATAAACACTGAGAATCATGGCCCAGCCAAGTTGACAAACAATCTTAACCATCACAGTCCACCCCTTGTCAACTTGGCACATGTACACATCTCCTTAAACTGTACATAATCTCTGGATAAGGACAATTAGAAAGTCATACTTGCGCCTAACAGGATACAACTAACACGTGTACAATCGAAAATGCCTTAGCCCTGCTTACATCTTATATTTTATGAGTGAAGGAAACAAAAATATTTGATGCACACATACAAAGCAGAAATACTCATAACAATTACAGTCCCCATTTCTGCAACTGGTCACGTAGTTGTAACTGGTATCTAGAACTACCTTCTTCCACCACCCATTCTATATTCCCTTTGCCCTCAGCAAGCACCTCGGCTGGTCATGGTTCTTTGCCTGGTGGGGTGACCCAAACCTTCATTCCTGAAGGGTCTGGTTCATTAGTAGTCATGTTGAAATTATGTTGCTGTAGTTTTCCATTGACTTTCATCACAGGGCATGGTAGTATTAAGAGATGCCCTAAGGAATCGCCTGCATTCCAGACATACTCTTCTTTACCTCCATTATACAACATCAATCCGATTTCCTCTTGGTAATCAGAATCAATCACACCAGCCAGTGTGGTAAATCCCTTCTTTGCCTGTTGATCCAGAGGCATAAGGAGCCCAAAGTGGCCAGGTGGCATTCTTAGCTTCCAGTTCAATGGAATCAGTGATGTGTCTCCAGGTAGGAGCAGTTATCCCTTTGGAACTAAGACCTCTAGGCCTGCAGAGCATAAGGTTGTGGGGACAGGAAGAAAAAAATCTTACAAGTGGGTCACTAGGGGTAATAGTGAGTGGTGCCACTCCCATTTCCACCCCTTGATTCCTGGACCCATGAATCCTGGCTATGGGAGAAACAGCACCATATATAGGATGCTGGTTTAGAGCATATACAGCCTCCTGGAGAACATTGCCTCAACCCTGCAAGGTATTGCCACCTAGCTGGTGCCATAATTGTGTCTTTAGAAGACCATTCCATCATTCTATCAAGCCAGCTGCTTCATGATGATGGGGAACATGATAAGACCAGTGAATTCCATGAGCATGGGCCCACTGCCACACTTCATTTGCTGTAAAGTGAGTCCCTTGATCCGAGGCAATGCTGTGTGGGATACCATGACGGTGGATAAGGCATTCTGTAAGTCCAAGGATGGTAGTTTTGGCAGAAGCATTGAGTGCAGGGAAAGAAAATCCATATCAGAGTGTCTGTTCCAGTAAGGACAAAACACTGCCCTTTCCATGATAGAAGTGGTCCAAAGTAATCAACTTGCCACCAGCTTGCTAGCTGATCACCTCGAGCGATGGTGCCATATCGGGGACTCACTGTTGGTCTCTGCTGCTGGCAGACTGGGCACTCAGCAGTGGCTGTAGCCAAGTCAGCCTTGGTGAGTGGAAGTCCATGTTGCTGGGCCTATGCATAACCTCCAACCCTGCCACCATGGCCACTTGTTTATGAGCCCACTGAGCAATGACAGGGAAAGAGGATGACTGGTTTCCACAGAACGCATCATCCTATCCACTTGATTGTTAAAACCCTCCTCTGCTGAGGTCACCCTTTGGTGAGCTTTCACGAGACACAAATATCTTCACTTCTTTGGCCCATTCGGGGAGGTCTATCCACATACCTCTTCCCCATAAATCCCTGTCTCCAATTTTCCAATCATGTTCCTTCCAAGTCCCTGACCATCCAGCCAAACCATTGGCCACAGCCCATGAATAAGTATATAATCGCAGATCTGGCCATTTCTCCTTCCAAGCAAAGTGAACAACCTTCAGGGAGGTCCCAGAAAGGGGCTGTAGTGCTGCCGGAGTCCACTTTCGAGTGGTGTCTGCATATTGTGCAGAACCATCTGTAAACCAGGCACGAGTTTTCTCTTCTTCAGTCAACTGATCATAAGGAACTCCCCATGAGACCATAGGTGAATACTGGAAGATGGAAGATAATGTGACAGAAGTGGAGGCCATGGGCATTTGGGTCACTTCCTCATGCAACTTACTTGTGCCTTCATGTCCTGCTCAGGCCCGATCTCATATATACCACTTCCATTTAATGATGGAGTGCTGCTGTGCACCTCCAACTTTATAACTCTGTGGGTCAGACAACACCTAGTTCATGATGGGCAGCTCAGGCCGCATGGTGACTTGGTGTCCCATGGTTAGGCGTCCAGTCTCTACTAAGGTCCAATAACAAGCCAAAGGTTGCTTCTCAAAAGGAGAGTAGTTATCTGCAGAGGATGGCAGAGCTTTGCTCCAAAATCCTAAGGGTCTGTGCTGTGATTCACCAATAGGGGCCTGCCAAAGACTCCAAACAGCATTTCTATCTGCCACTGACACTTTAAGCACCATTAGATCAGCTGGATCATATG
>NW_004444116.1:5014599-5028441 GCF_000243295.1 Trichechus manatus latirostris
CCTCCAAAATCCAAAGAGGCCCACTAGGCGTTGTACCTCCTTTTTAGTTGTGGGAGCAGCAAGATGCAATAACTTATCCTTCACTTTAGAAGGAATGTCTCAACATGCCCCACACCACTGGACCTCTAGAAATTTCACTGAGGTGGAAGATGCCTAAATTTTTGTGGGATTAATTTCCCACCCTCTAGCACACAAATGTTTTATCAATAAGCCCAGAGTCATTGACACTTTTTCCTTACTAGGTCCAATCAGCATAATGTCATCAATGTAATGGACCAGTGTGACGTCTTGTGGAAGGGAAAGGCGATCAAGTTCCCTGCAGACTAAATTAGGACATAGGACTGGAGAGCTGATGTAGCTCTGAGGTAGGCAAATGAAGGTGTACTACTGGCCTTGCCAGCTGAAAGCAAACTGCTTCTGGTGGTGCTTTGAAACAAGTATGGAGAAAAAGGCATTAGCCAGATCAATAGCTGCATACCAGCTACCAGGAGATGTATTAATTTGCTCAGGCAGTGAAACTACATCTGGAAAAGTAGCTGCAATTGGAGTCACCACCTGGTTAAGTTTTCGATAACCTACTGTCATTCTCCAAGATCCATCTGTTTTTTGCACAGGCCAAATAGGCGAGTTGAACAGGGATGTGGTGGGAATCACCACCCCTGCATCCTTCAAGTCCTTGATGGTGGCAGTAATCTCTGCAATCCCTCCAGGAATGTGGTATTGCTTTTGGTTTACTGTTTTCTTAGGTAAGGGCAGTTTTAATGGCTTTCACTTGGCTTTTCCCACCATAATAGCCCTTACTCTATTTGTCAGGGATCCAATGTGGGGGTTCTACCAGTTGCTGAGTATATCTATTCCAGTTATGCATTCTGGAACTGGGGAAATCACTACAGGATGGGTTCGGGGATGCACTGGACCTACTGTGAGACAGACACGAGCCAAGACTCCATTAATAACCTGACCTCTATATGCCCCCACTCTGACTGGTGGGCCACAGTGATGTTTTGGGTCTCCTGGAATTAGTGTCAGTTCAGAGCCAGAACCCAGTAATCCCTGAAAAGTCTCATTATTTTCTTTTCCTCAATGTACACTCACTCTCATAAAGGGCCATAGATCCCTTTGGGGAAGGCTGGGAGAAAGATCAACGGTAGCGATTTTTGGCAGTGTATTGGAGTCCTTCGTCAAGGGGACCCAGCCTCCCCTTGATTCAAGAGGTTGTGGGTCTTCAAACTCGCTCAAATTTGGGAATTGAAGGACTGTGACTTCTTATTCCGATGATTCGACTTAGACTCCTGTTCACCTGACCTAGAGTTCATCCATTTGTACAGATCAAGTAAATATTTAGTAGATTTCCTATCTATTTCACTCCTAGGGACACCATGGACATAAGTAGCCAGTGCCATAAGTCCATATGAGTCAGACTATTCTGATTACTGCCTTGACTCCTCTGTCCATTACTGTAACGATGCTCACCTTGTTTTTGTCGATTGAGGGCAGTCACTTGGCCCCTACTACCACGCGGTCCAATCAGCCCCATTGTAGTTAGGTGTCTTAATTCAGTTAGGGCAGTTCCCACTGTCAAATCTGGCTTACATAAAATAGCAATCACAGCAGCCTTCAAGGATGCTGGAGCTCCCTTAACAAATTTGTTCCTCCTAGTTGTGGTAAAACGTGTGTCCTCCGGGCACTCCACTTGTGGGTCTTTGGGTCTAACTTGATAAATTTACTCTAGCATGCCAATTTCCCTAAGCCTTTGGCTACCTTCTTCTACAGTATACCAAGGCAGGTCTGGTACTTCAACTTAATTTAGTGTAGGCCACCTCGTAATCCATGCTTCAGCAACCCAACCAAATAAACTATTAGATCCTTTCCTAACGTCTGGAGCTGAAACATTGAATGAAGAATCTGTGCTTTGTGGACTCATATCAATACACACAGATTGATCCATCTTTATGTTCCTTGCACCATTATCCCACATCCTTAATAGCCATTCCCACACATATTCCCCCGGTTTCTGTTTGTATGTATTGGAAAAGTCAAGTAGTTCTTTTGAAGTGTAGTGTACCTCCTCCTGAGTCACACTTTGTACTTCACCTTTTGGAGCTTGCTAAGACTTAAGCCTAGCTATAGCTCTAGAAGCCAGAATTGGTAGTGTGGAATTGTTTTGAGAAGATTCAGTGTTGTCTTGTAAAGCATCTGCCTCAGGCAATGCCCCAGGCAATGACTCAGGCAAGGGCTCTTTAGAGGCAGCTGGGCTAGGGATAATCTCATTAGATGAGAGTGGAGGAGCTAATGGTTTTTCTGGGCAGGGTGGTTTAGCAGACAAACATGAAGTAATCTCTTCAGTTGGGACTGGTTCTGCTGGCAGTAGTGATTCAATGGAATTTAGGGGCTCAGTGTCCCCAGCTTCCTGATTATCTGCCCATATGTCCCCATTCCAAGTTTCAGGATCTCATTTCTTCCCAATCAATCCCCTTACTTTAACTTCAGACACCTCTCAAGGTTGGCAATTGAGCTGGCGTTGTAATTCAGCCACTCTTACAATAAGACTCTGGCTTTGGTTTTCAGCAATTTCAGCTCTGTTACTACAAGAAATAAGGTTTTCTTTCAAAGCACAAATGGAAGGCTTGAGGTCATGTATGCGGCACTTGAGTTTTGACTCTGAAGCCCTGAGCGCATCTCTTTCTTTCACCAGTTTGTCTAGCGAAAGTAGAACAAACCAGCCAGTTTCCTTATACTTCTCATTCTGACAAAGCCGTAGAAAGACATCACACACGTGTTCACCCCAAGCCTCACCTTGCACCAATATCTGATCTGCTGGTGGTAATATTTTGCATATTTATATTGCCACCTCACACCATGGACTAGCAGTGCCCGCTTTACTGATGGAAGCAGAGTTATCAACATCTTTAAGACTAACCAGGCTTGAGAACCAATTTAGAAAACTCATCCTTACAATTTTTTCCTCTAGAACCACTCTCGGTACCAAATGTCTTAGGCTGGGTTCTCTAGAGAAGCAAAACCAATAAAGCGTATATAGAGACAGAGAGACAGAGAGATTTATAACAAGGAAACAGCTCACGTGACTGTAGAGGCTAGAACATCCCAAGTCCACGGATCAGGGTAGAAGCCTCTCCCAACTCACACAGCCCCAGAAGCTGGCAAGCCCAAGATCAGCAAGTCAGAGAGCAGGGCTCCTGCTCACAGGCTGTGAGGGTTAACAGATTCCAAGATCGGCAGGCAACACTGCAAGGTTTCTCCTGATTCACATGGCTGCAGAGGCTGGTGAACACAAGACTGGCAGATCAGAGAGCAGGACTCTGTTCACAGGCTGTGAAGATTGACAAATGCCTAGTTTAGCAGATAAGCTGACAGCTCAAGTCCCAAGAACCGGAGGTGAGACGACAGGAGGCAGCTGCAGGATCCAGAGTGAGCAAAAAGCCAGAAAGTCTGCTTGTATTCAGATGTAGGCCACACCCCCAAGGAAACTCTCTTTCATCTGATTGGCTACTCACAGCATACTCAATCATGGGAGTGAGAATCATGGCCCAGCCAAGTTGACACAATCTTAACCGCCACTCAGACGATACCAGAAAGATGTTTACCTGTGTTTTATTGATTACGCAAAGGCATTCGACTGTGCGGATCATAACAAATTATGGATAAAATAGCAAAGAATGGGAATTCCAGAACACTTAACTGTGCTCATGAGAAATCTGTACATGGATCAAGAGGCAGACGTTCGAACAGAATAAGGGGATATTGCATGGTTTAAAGTCAGGAAAGGTGTGTGTCGGAGTTGTATCCTTTCACCATATCTATTCAATGTGTATGCTGAGCAAATAATCCAAGAAGCTGTACTATATGAAGAAGAAAGGGGCATCAGGATTGAAGGAAGGCTCATGAATGACCTGTGTTATGCAGATGACACAACCTTGCTTGCTGAAAATGAAGAGGACTTGAAGCACTTCCTGATGAAGATCAAAGACCACAGTCTTCCGTATGGATTACACCTCAACATAAAGAAAACAAAATCCTCACAACTGGACCAATAAGCAACAATATGATAAATGAAAAGACTGACGTTGTCAAGGTTTTCATTTTACTTGGGTCCACAATGAACACCCATGGAAGCAGCAGTCAAAAATCAAAAGACGCATTGCATTGGGCAAATCAGCTGTAAGAGAGCTTTTTAAAGTTTAAACAGCAAAGATGTCACCTTGAAGACTAAGGTGCGTCTGACCCAAGCCATGGTATTTTCAATTGCCTCATATGCATGCGAAAGCTGGACAATGACTAAGGAAGACCACAGAAGAATTGACGCCTTTGAATTGTGGTGTTGAGGAAGAACATTGAATATACCACGGACAGCCAAAAGAATGAACAAATCTGTCTTGAAAGAAGTACAACCAGAATACTCCTTAGAAGCAAGGATGGTGAGACTATGTCTCACATACTTTGGACATGTTGTCAGGAGGGGTCAGTCCCTGGAGAAGGACATCGTGCTTGGTAAAGAAGAAGGTGAGCAAAAAAGAGGAATACCCTCAACAAGATGGATTAACACAGTGACTGCAACAATGGGCTTAAGCATAGCAACAATTGTGAGGAAGGCGCAAGACCAGGCAGTGTTTTGTTCTGTTGTGCACAGGGTCGCTATGAGTTGGAACCAATTCGACAGCACCTAACAACAACAACAACATGTATCTCCTGTTTTTCATTGTTGTTCTATTTTACTCCCCTAAGTAGCAGCAATAGAGAGTGGAAGCTGAAGTCCAGATAAGCTCGGAAATCCACCCAAGAACACACAAGTGTTAGAACTAAAACCAAGCCCCATGACTTCCTGTCACACAACCTCTCAAATACACGGTGTTGTTTTCATACCATAATCATTTATCCCAGTATCCTTAGGTTTGACGCCAAAACAGGGCGTAAGAAGAAAGCTTAACTTTTTCAATCCTAGTATTCTTTTTCTCTTACAACGCCTTCAAATTGCAAGCAAAGGAGCAGCCCAGAAAGGCAAACATATTTAGGCTGGCAGAGCAACTCTGACAAAGGGGACATTAGTGCCATCTACTGGTCATATGTGATACTGCATCTGACATCCTAGACACCTGATCCAACCCCCTCCACTGTCTCAATACTGTACTCTGCCCAGAGAGAGAATTATTATTGTTATTATAAAGCACTTATATAGCACCAATGATATGTCAGATACCATTTAAAGTGATTTACACATATTTATTTAGTCCTCACAACAACACTAGGAAGCAGGTAGTATTTTTTTTTCCAGATGCAGAAGCTAAGATATAGAGTTTAAGTAGCAGCTTGAAAATATCAGAGCCAGGATTTGGACTCCGAAGGACTGCAGAGTCCATTCTCTAGCCCTGCTTTTTGGTACAAATAGTGCCTCCCCAGCTCAGGTGAGGAGTCTCAATTTCTCAACAAACTTTGAGGAAATCCTCCCAACTTGCAAATACATCTAACTTGATTCACCCAGGCAAGGTAGTTATTACTTCCTTGGAATAAACGTTAATCAGATGCTTTGAACCTCCATTGAGAAACACTAGCCTGTTGGAAGAAGTTTTGTTACTGCTCATTGTGTTTTTCCTGGTTTAGTTCCCCCAGTAGATGTCAGGCTCCGAGAAGGCAAGGACAAGAATTTTGCAGAAAAGTGGTAACTAGTTATATAGATGAATAAGTGAATGAGTAAGTCAATGAATGAATGAATGAATCTCTCTTTCCAAAAAATGTGTTCTGGTGGGTCCTAATCCCAGATGCTATTTCTCAGTTTTTCCATGGTAATTGCAGTTATACCAAATTCTCTTTCGGTGCATGCTGATAAAATAAGAAAGTAAAGGAAAATCCTAGTTTTAATTCTAGTCTCAACACGAAATGGCTTTGACTCAACATTTACCCTGGCACCAGCACAGAACAGCAGCATTAACTCTATTTTAATCCTAATCTTCATCCTAGCCATCCATGTGCTAATCTTATTGTCTCCTTGGCCTCATTATTAAACTGTATCCTAATCTTAATGTATTAAATACTTAATAACCCTAATCTCAGTCTTACAGGGAATGTTAGCCTTAACTCCATTTTTCAAGTCATTTATGTAACAAATGACCAATTTCTGTCCTCTTTCTCTCACTAAAAGCTAGAAATCTACTTCTTTCTCCAGTTCCTTTCACTCCACGGCCTCAGTGTTTATGTAAAACAAAATCCCTTATAGACAGGCTCTAGGGAAAATACAACAGAGGAGAATTAAATGATACAGTCAAAAAGAATCTGTTTTAATAAAACCTACTTTGTTAAATAAATGCTTTAACATAGGCCTTAGGACCAACATCTTTTATTCCAAATTTATTCAGTTTCCCTGTGGACAGTTACCTGTTGGATACTGTAGGGGGAAATCTAACATAAATGTGTTCAATTACAACCCTCCAAGTGTCCAATGAAGATCTGGATGATCAGAGAAATATTTCCAGCATAAATAAGTTACACAAGGGAATTGGGGGCAAATAAGGGGCCAAGGGAATGCAGAATAAAGGAATAAAGTATATGAGTGCTGCGGGCAGAGGGAATCAGAGAAGTCTTCCTAGAGGTGTGAACCATGGAAGGTGGAACAAAATTAATATGAAATATCTGCTAAAGGCAGGAACAATCATGCTGTGCATTACCATGTGGAGATGTGAGGGAAGGAGTTAAACTGGGAGCCAAATGATTAAGTGGGAAGGTATGGAGAATTTTTTAAATATATAGGAGCTACTGAATTGAATACAACTGAAAAGAGGATCCCCTACAGATGCTTCAAGCCTACTTGATGTAGGTCCCTTGGGAGTGGGCACGTATCCATTCTAGCACAACAGTTGAGTTGGAGGCATCTAAAGGGCATTATTCAGGAATCTCAGGGTTTTAGTTGCCTATTAAAGCATGGTTCCCAGTTAATTCCTGAAAGGTTCACTGAATCATGAATAGACACTGATGCACAGCACCCAGCTCCTCTTGCGTCCCTCCAGCCCCTAGTGAAGCTAGCCTTCCTGGATACCCTGATCAGATTAGTTCCCCACACACACACCTTGAGAGCCCACTCAGCATGCTGCTCGAGTGTTACTTCTGCACATGTCTGTCTCCCTCCCTAAAAGGGTGGGGCCACAGCCTCCTAGGTTTCAAAGAGTCAGGTCTTCATCAACTCAGTTCCAGAGTGTGGGGTTGCCATTAAGATGTGTCGGGGGATAAGGCCAATGCCTAAAGCTGAGGGGGCGGGCTGCCATGCCCAAGGGGCAGAATAATGGAGCCTGCTGGGGCCGAAAGTGTGGAGTCGCCACTCAGATGGACTAGGAGAATGGGGCCACCCAAAGCCAAGTAAGTCGAGTTGCCATCCCAGAGAGCCTGGAACCCCTGGACCAAGGGACTTCCACCCAGGATCCAGAGGGCAGGACAAACACCCAGATTCTGGAGGGTGGGACCATTGCCCAGATGATCTCAGAGAAGAGAGGATTATTTTCAAGCCTTGAGAGCTAGCGTAATTTGTCCTGCTGGATTTTGGACTTGCTTGGTGCCTGTTATCCCTTCTTTCCTCCAATTTTTCCCATTTGTAATGGAAATGTCTACCTTGTGCCTGTTCCACTATTGTAGTTTGGAAACAGATAACTCATATTCTAGATTTCACAGGAACACTGATGAAGAGGAATTTTGCCCTTGGATGGAATACACCTAAAATCTCACCCATGTTTGATTTAGATGTTTCAGAAGATGAGATTTTGGACTTGGAGTTGATTTAACACTTTTGGGATGATGTGATGGGGTGAATGTGTTTTGCATGTGGCAAGGATATGAATTTGGGGGAGCCAAAGTGTGGAATGTTATGGATTAAATTATGCCTCCCAAAAATATGTGTTGTAAATCCTAACCTCTATTCCTGTGGTTATAATCCCAACGGGTATGGATTGTCTTTGTTATGTTAATGAGACAGGGTTAGTGTAGGGTGTAGTTTGAGTCAATATCTTCTTAAATATAGAAGAGATTAAACAAGCTAGCTGAGGAGAGATGGGGGAAGAGAGATGCCAAGACACTTGGAGATCTCCAAGAAACCAGGAAGCTGAAGAGACAAGGACCTTCCTCCAAAGCCAAAAGGGAGAGAAAGACTTCCCTTAGTGCTGGCGTTCTGAATTAGGACTTCTAGCCTCCTAAACTGTGAGAATAAATTTCTGTTAAGGCCACCCACTCGTGGTATTTCTGTTATAGCAGCACTAGGTAACTAAGATAAGAGGCCTTAACAAACAGCAAGAAGAGATAGATGATAACCAGAGAGATGTAAAAACAGCATGAGGGTGGTTTCTTACCTCCTCTCACTTCACGAGAGGGAAGGAGAATCAAGATCAACAGCCAAAGGCAGATTTCTATTAGGCAAAGGTCAGACATGCCTCCTCTCTCTGCCATCTTTACCAATTCTGACACCAAACTTCTCTCCCATGACACTCTCTACTTCTGTCCTTGTTTTGATAATTCATTGCAATGGCCACACAGAACTCACAGACAATGCTCACGATTATGGGGTTTATTAGGGAAGTAACAGGTTACAATTCAGGTTCAGGAACTTTCAGGATACAGTTCTTCCATCAGGACAGATTCTTCCCAGCTATGCTCACAGGCACACCTCTCCCTGGTCCTCTGCCTCTACCCAAAGGCACTCAGCTTTCTCCCTACAAGGGCTGGGAAGCCCACTGTGTGGTGTCTCCTGCCAGTCTCTCCTGCCACCACTTCTCTGTCACTGTTTCTCACTGTCTTCACGGTCTCTTTCCTGGGTCCAGGAGCTTCTCAGTGCAGGGATCCCAGATCCAAAGGACACACTCTCTGCTCCTGGTGTTCTTCCTTGGTAGTAATGGGATCCTCTCTTTCACACCTCTTGGGTGACTCATTTCAAGCCCAGTGGGATGGCAAAACAGACCAAACCCTTTGGTGGGTCACAATGATGCTATCACACAGTCCTGCCCAATCACTCAGGTGGGAGTTACAAGACCATGGCTAGAAAGGCCACATGAAAGTCATCCGTCACACCGCAAGAGACGTCATCATCTGCTATTTTACCCATATCACTGGCTCATGGAAGGCTTGGACAACAGATACACCCTCGGATAATGAGACATGGTTCACCGATGGAATATCACATCTCCAATGTGGTAAATCCAAAAGAATGCTGCAACATCTACTGTTTGATGGCAAACTACTGACAGCCCATAGCTTTGGAAACTCTGTGTACTTAAGTTAAACATGAATTGGTTATTGAACCCACTACTCGGACATTGAAGCACATAGACTCAAGGTCCTTCATTAGTGCATCTGCTGGATGACCTGGCTATTGCGCTTATAAATACTGGGGTTTTTTTGAAGGGCACATCATTTGATGAAGCCCTTACAGAAGCTTATCAAACAGAGGCACAAATTCAATTTTTATGTTATATGTTTCATGCCCATGGAAATCAATTAATTCTACAGGAAAACATCTGAAATAAAAGTTTAGTAAGTGTGAGAAGCCACAATTTTTACAGTAGCCCACTGGATCCCTGTTCCAACTGAACACAGTGATGAAACCACCATGAAGGAACAGGATACTCAGTAAGGAATTCATCTGACACATAAACACTCTAATGTCTGCAAAGCCTAGACCACCTCCACTATCCATTCCTTTACTGATCATAGATAGTTTATTGAAAAGCTTCTGTGTGCCAAGTCTGCTAAGACATTGGCGATACTTTAAAATAATGTAAAAAGTGCTTACATGGAGCTTGGAGACTCAGGTGAGTGACATATATTTATAAATAACCACAAGTAAATATAAAATCACTACTGTAATAAGAGAATTGGTTGACGTTTAACCATTTCAGTAGGTAGCATATGATCAAGAACCAATGGTACTGAAGGAAGAAGTCCAAGCTGCACTGAAGGCACTGGCAAAAAACAAGGCTCCAGAAATTGATGGAATACCAATTGAGATGTTTCAACAAATGGATGCAGTGCTACAAGCACTCACTCGTCTACGCCAAGAAATTTGGAAGACAGCTACCTGGCCAACACACTGGAAGAGATCTATATTTATGCCTATTCTCAAGAAAGATGATCTCATCAAATGTGAAAAAATCATGGAACAATATCATTAATATCGTATGCAAGTAACATTTTGCTGAAGATCATTCAAAAGCAGCTGCAGCAGTATATCAGCAGGGGAGGGCAGGGCCAAAATGGTGGAGTAGTTGGATGCTTCCGGTGGACCCTCTTACAACAAAGATCCGAAAAAACAAGTGATTTGATTATATATGGCAATCTGGGAGCCCTGAACATCAAACGCAGAGTTGAGGAACCGGATGGAGTGGGAGGCGGAGGGAGAGACAGTTGGGAAACAGCAAGGAGTTGCCAGACCTGACCCGGTGAGAGCCTGAGCCCTTCAGGCCTGAGCAGCTCGGGGGTGAGTGGTGAAGCAGGCAAGCAGCCATGCTCGGGAGGTGCGTTTTCCACACCAGGGGATATACAGTGCCAGAGAGTCTACACGGCCACCCAGAACCAGTGAGAAGCAACCCTTGATCGGGCAAAAGATAAGTAATTGCGTACGGCTTACCATGCGGATCAAAAACACTCCCCCTTAGGGAAAAACCTCTCTCCCATTTACCTCCCTGCTCCCTGCTCTGCACTGGGTCCTGGACCGGCTTCAGCAATTGCCTAGTCCCCTGGGCCTGAAGTAGGATCCGTCACATACCCAGACCCATGCTCCTGGCCTTGGAAAGTGAACAAATTAACAAACGAGGGAAAAAATAAACTGCCAGCTCCCCTAAGCCAGGAACCCAGGGTAGGCACAACTCTTTTGCCTAGGCACAGGCATAAGGGATCCAAGGACTTTGAGTGCCTTTCCCCTGCATAGATTTCTGTGGCTCCTTCTCAACAGCATAGGCCCTCATTACTGCAGTACAACAGGGTATATACCGGAACTCTAACTTCAACTGTTTCAGCTATGAAGTGGCAGGTTCTTGACATTTGACACTGCTCAGCCCATTAAGCAGGGTCTTCATCTACCCACATCAGGGGCCTGAGGACCGGTGGCTCCACCCATGCCACCTAGCCACCTGCAATAGGGGCCCATGAATAAGAGGTACCCCCTAATCCTTACAGTCAACAACATTAGGTGCTCATAGTCTAGCTGCAAAACCCACCCACCTACACACTCTAGTGAACAGGGACACGCCTTTCTCCTGGACACTCAGGGGCGGCCTTCAGCCCCCTGCCTTGCTCAGAGTGTGTCCCCCTGCTGCAGCCAGATGCTCATACCTACACCAATCACTTATGCCTGTCTAGGACTGTAAGTAAGAGTCTACACCATACACTTGGTGGCTATCTACCTGGGCACCTAAGCTGAATCCATACAGGAGGAATGGACGGACTCCTGAGCTCACATACCTAGTAACAGACCTAACCACCTGGTGACAGGACATTACAGCTTCAAAGGTGACAATAATCAAACTAGCTCATACGAGCAGCCTATTCGGGCATATCAAAACAAAACAAGAACCTGGGGACACAGTAAGAAAACATAAAATAAATAAATATAGTAACTTATTGAAGCCTCAGAGACAACAGTCAATATCAAATCACATAAAGAGGCAATCCATGATGGCCTCAGCAAGCTCCCAAAATAAAGAATCTAGAAATTTTCCAGAGGAGGAAAATTTCTTAGAATTACTGGAGGCAGAATACAGAAGATTAATATACAGAACTCTTCAAGAAATTAGGAAGGAAATTAAGCAAAACACAATAGAGGAAATTAAAAAGATTAGAGAAAAGCATAATGACAAAATTAAGAGGCTGCAAAAATCTATTGAGAGACAGCAATCAGAAATCCAATCAAATTTCAGAATTAGACAACTCAATAGAAAGTCATAGGACCAGAATTGAGGCAATAGAAGTCAGAATGAGTGAGATTGAAGATAAAGCACTTGACACCAACTTATTTGAGGAAAAATCAGATAAAAGGATTTTAAAAAAATGAAGAAACCCTAAGAATTATGTGGGACTCTATCAAGAGGAATAACCTGCGAGTGACTGGAGTACCGGGGGGGGGTGGGGCGGGGGAAGGGGTGGGTAACAGAAAATACAGAGAGAATTGTTGAACAATTGGTAACAAAAAACTTCCCTGATATCATGAAAGATGACAAGATATCTATTCAAGATGCTCATCGAACCCCACTTAAGGTTGATACTAAAAGAAAGTCACCAAGACATATTAATTAAACTTGCCAAAACCGAGATAACCAGAGAATTTTAACAATGGCTAGGGATAAACGAAAAGTCATCTACAAAGGAGAGTCAATAAGAATAAGCTCGGACTACTCAGCAGAAATCATACAGGCAAGAAGGCAATGGGATGACATATATAAAGCCTTGAAGGAAAAAAAACTGCCAGCCAAGAATTGTATATCCAGCAAAACTGTCTCTCAAATATGTTGGCAAAATTAGGGCATTTCCAGATAAACAGAAGTTTAGGGAATTTGCAAAAACAAAACCAAAATTACAAGAAATACTAAAAGGAGCTCTCTGGTTAGAAAATCAGGAACATCATATAACAACTCAAGACTAGAACACAGGACAGAACAACCAGATATCAACCCAGAAAGGGAAGTCACAAAAGTAAATCGAAGCTAAAACACTGAAAATAAGGAAACAGATGTCAATACGTAAAAGATGACAACATTAAAATAGAAAAGAGTGACTTAAAAAATGTAGACATAGATTTTTCATATGGAGAGGAAGTCAAGGCGATATAAAGAAATAAAAGACTGGTATAAACTTAAAAAAAATAGGGGTAAATATTAAGGTAACCACAAAGGAAACTAACAATCCTACAAGTCAAAATAAAAAACTAGAAAAATATAAAGACTCAGCAAACACAAAATCAACAATAATGAAAAAGATGAAAAGAAAATACATAAAGAAAAAAGACTCAGCACAGAAAATTAAGTGGAACAAAAAAACTGTGAACAGCACACACAAAAAAAAATCGAAATGACAGCACTAAACTTACTCTTATCAATAATTGTGCTGAATGTAAATGGACTAAATGCACCAATAAAAAGACATAGAGTGGCAGATTGGATAAAAAACACGATCCGTCTATATGCTGCCTACAAGAGACACACCTTAGACTTAAAGACACAAACAAACTAAAACTCAAAGGATGGAAAAAAAATACATCAAGCAAACAACACTCGAAAAAGAGCAGGAGTGGCAATATTAATCTCTGACAAAATAAACTTTAAAGGGAACTGTCAGAAATTCAAGACTAATTCAGAAGTGGATGTGGAACCAGGGATATCATTGCTGATGTCAGATGGATACTGGCTAAAAGCAGAGAATGCCAGAAAGATGTTTACCTGTGTTTTACTGACTATGTTAAGGCATTAGACTCTGCGGATCATAACAAATTATGGATAAAATTGCGAAGAATGGGAATACCAGAACACTTAATTGTCCTCATGAGGTACCTGTACATAGATCAAGAGGCAGTCATTCAAACAGAACAAAAGGATACTTCATGGTTTAAAGTCAGGAAAGGTGTGTGTCAGGGTTGTATCCTTTCACCATACCTATTCAATCTGTATGCTGAGCAAATATTCCAAGCTGGACTATATGAAGAAGAACAGGGCATCAGGATTGGAGGAAGACTCATTAACAACCTGCGTTATGCAGATGACACAATCTTGCTTGCTGAAAGTGAAGACGACTTGAAGCACTTATTGATGAAGATCAAAGACCACAGCCTTCAGTAGGGATTACACCTCAACATAAAGAAAACAAAAA
>NW_004444116.1:5029295-5030636 GCF_000243295.1 Trichechus manatus latirostris
TGTTTTGTTTTCTTCTCTCTCTTATTCCCTTTTTGTCTTTCTTCATTTCCAGTTTATCGATATATTCATTTTTTTCTTTTACCCTGTTTCTTTCTTTATTATTTTTGTTTTTCCTCATTTCTCAGTCTCTCATCTCTCCACTCCAATAGCAAGCTCCCTTAGCACTCTTTTTTGTTTGTGTGTATGTTTTTGGCTCCTGTTCCTCTCTTGTCTCATCTTTCCCATACCCGTCTTAGCTCCACACATCACAATCTACCCCCTCCTTCCTGCCTACCTGCACCATGTGCTGAACAACACACTCCCAAGCAGCACAGGCATGGCCTACTGGAACCTGCCCTGCACTGATTCCCGGTCCACACTGTCAGCCCTTGTACGTGCCACAAAAAACCCATCTCAGCAACTCCCCTTCAGCTGGACTGGCCCTGCTGTACCATATCTGAGTGACTGACCCCGCCCATTGGAGCAGGAGGTGAACAGTATCATGTCCACAGATGAGCAAACAACAGAGAACACACAGCCCGCCAACTCAGACATAACCAAATAAAACAAAAAAGCAGGAGAAACAGACAAATGTACAATCAATAACGAAGAAAATAACCACTGAATGCCCCAAACACAGCAGACAATATCAAAACATTTACAAAAACAGAACAGGATGGTTCCAGTTGGTGTCCAAAATAAAACACCAGCTGATCTTCCAGTAGAAGAAAAGGCACTAGAACTAACTGATAGGAATTCAAATCTCTAATATTCAGAATTATCCAAGAGTTGAAACAAAAAGCAGACAAAAATGAGGAAAAAACAGACAAATTCATGGAAAATACAGACAAAAAAATGAAAGAATTCAAGAAAATAATACAGGAAAAAATGCTAAAATAAATTCACAACTAGAAAAGATACAAAAACAACAATTAGAAATCCAAAAGATAAACAACAAGATTCCAGAGATGGGCAGTGTCATAGAAGGGCTTAGGAGCAAGTTTGAAATGATGGAAGACAGGATCAGTGAAATGGAAGACAAACACTTAGATACAACTCTGTTTGAGGAAAAATCAGAAAAAAGAAAAATGAAGAAACCCTGAGAATTATGTGGGATACAATCAAAAGCAAAAATCTGCAAGTGATCAGAGTTCCAGAACAGGGGGAGAAAACACAGAGAGGATCACTGAAGAACTGCTGACAGAAAACTTCCCCAATATCATGAAATATGAAAAGCGGACCATCCAAGAAGCTCAATGAACCCCATACAGGATAGACCCCAAAAGAAAATCACCAAGGCATATCATAATCACACTCGCTAAAACCAAAGACAAACAAGGAATCCTGAAAGCAGCTCGAGAA
>NW_004444116.1:5033409-5038630 GCF_000243295.1 Trichechus manatus latirostris
TTCACCAAAAAAAAAGGTCCTCCAAGGTCGAGAAGGGAGAGTGTTGACATGTCATGGGGTTGTTAACCAATGTCATAAAATGATATGTGTACTGACTGTTTAATGAGAAACTATTTGTTCTGTAAACCTTCATCTAAAGTACAATAAAAAAAAATTAAAAAAAAGAAACCAAAAGATGCATTGCGTTGGGCAAATATGCTGCAAAAGACCTCTTTGAAGTGTTGGAAAGCAAAGATGTCACCTGAAGACTAAGGTCCGCCTGACCCAAGCCATGGTGTTTTCAATTGCCTCCTATGCTTGTGAAAGCTTAACAATGAATAAGGAAGACCAAAGAAGAACTGACGCCTTTGAATTGTGTTGGAGAAGAATATTGAATATATTTTGAATATATATTTTGGACAGCCAAAAGAACAAACAAATCTGTCTTGGGAGAAGTACAACCAGAATATTCCTTAGAAGCAAGGATGGCGAGACTATGTCTCACATACTTTGAACATGTTGTCAGGAGGGATCAATCCCTGGAGAAGGACATTATATGTGGTAAGGTAGAGGGTCATCGAAAAAGAGGAAGACCCTCAATGAGACAGATTGACACAGTGGCTGCAACAATGGTCTTAAGCATAGCAATGAGTATGAGGATGGCGCAGCACCGGGAAGTGTTTCGTTCTATTGTACATAGGGTCACTATGAGTCGGAACCAGCTAGATGGCACCTAACAACAACAGTCATAAGAACTCTGAAGGAAAAGTACAGGGTGTTAAGGCATGTAATTGGGGGAAGACCTACCAGAACACTACTTCTTACCTTGATAAATGCTTTTACACGATTTTACCTACCAAATGGAAAAAAGATAGGATTTTTACAACCATTATCATTGTTGATGATGATATGAAAGCAGCATGTGGGACTGAGACAGCTAAACCATGTAGAGTTTCCAGAAGCCAGTTTCCATTTATTCCCTCTTTTATCTGTCTTTCTTGGCCTTTTGAGGTCAAGGGGGTCTAACTTCCATTTACAGTATCCTTATGCTTTTTCTTAAAAGTATAAACTTCCAACTCTTTGGTGCTTCAGTTTTGCCATTTGCCCCCTCAATATATGCTTTACCTCAGATCCTCTCCCTGAAGTTAGAGTCAGGAGGTGCAGCCAAGCCCAGCAATACTGTGTGGATTCTATCAGCTTCAGTCTCTGAAAGGGCGCTGTTATGGATTGAATTGTGTCCCCCAAAAATTTGTGTTGTAAACTCTAAGTCCTATACTTGTGATTATAATCACATTTGGGAATGGGTTTTCTTTGTCATGTTAAAAGGCCATATCAGTGTAGGGTGTATTTTAAGTTGAAAACCTTTGATATATAAAAAGCAGAGATGGGGGAAGAGAGATGCCCTGCCACATGAAGATCAGCAAGGAACTGAGAACCAGAAGCTGAAAAGAGGCAAGGACCTTCCCACAGAGCTGATAGAGAAAGCCTTCCCCTAGGGCTGGTGCCCTGAGTTTAGACTTCTAACCTAAACTGTGAGAAAGTAAATTTCTGTAGTTAAAGCCACCCATATATGGTATTTCTGTTATGGCAGCACTACATAACTAAGATAGGCCCATTGTCTAAACTGAATGTGATAGTCTTTTCCTTGACAGAAACTCATGCTATATTTGGGTGGGTTTATCCCATTGACCTGAACAGGTAACGGCTTTAAATCAGGCACAGATAACTTGATTATCTCCAGTTGATCCGTCAGAAGTCAAGCATATCCACAATTAGGCCCTTAATGCTTATTGGGATTTAGTAAATGTGTGTGTGTGTGTCTCACTGCCAAGGCTTGAGGGTTTGGGGACAAATTTCTACCCTGTATTCACCCTTTCAGAAATAGCTCCTGGTTTTCTAGGGGACCCTGGTAAATTCTTAGAGCCAGGATCATGGTACAGCAAATAACACAGTGACTTGAGACGCCTGTCATAATCAGGATTTTATATGATCCACCATGTTTCCTAGCACTCAGTCCTCAAGGGGAAGTGTGTATGCAGCATCAGACTTGAGCAGGTCCTGCAAGCAAAGGTAAGCTGAATAACAAGGTGGACAACATTCCTAATGCCCTTATTACTGTGCAGCGTTCACTTTCCTTTGTCTCATGCTTGTGGCCCATGAGGAGTTCTCTATGGTAGTTGACTGTAGAGGATGAATTTTAAGTTTTGTTTACATGTGGTTTTGATCGTACTTCGAATAGTCAGAAGTGGACTACTGTAGTATTACAGTCCCATTCTGGAAAGTTCATAAAGAACATGGAAAAGGAATTCCTCAGAGTGGGCAGATTTTAAGCAGACCATCTAGAAGTCCACTTTGCCAAAAGGAGAAATGTGTTATGCTTGGATCTTCATCAATGCCTGGGCAGTGTCTAATACTATGCTCAGATGTTCAATGAATTAGAAAGATTGTGGAAAGGGGCTTTGGGAAATAGGTGTGAACCACTAATATGGCACATTAGGTATCTACACATACCCTCATGCTAACAAAAATGGATGAACAAAATATTTAAAATTCTTCCTGAAAAATTGAAGAGGTACACTTTAGTGGGAATGGGCTAGCCAAAAAAATCCAGAAAGTTCTCAATATACTTTTGTCTTGAAGTCATTTATTGAATGTGGAAAGCTTAAGTTTTAGTTTTTATGTCCCTGTAGGGCATTTGGAAAAGAAGACAAATACTCGACCTGACCCATTGCTGTAGGGTCAATTCCAACTCATAGCAAACCTATAGGATAGAGTAGAACTGCCCCATAGGGTTTCCAAGGAGCAGCTGGTGGATTTGAACTGCCGACCTTTTGATTAGCAGCCAAGCTCTTAACCACTGTACCACCAGGGCTCCAAGGCAAAGCCTAGGGAACACTTAAAATGGCAAACCTAATAGGATGACTGGCCCCATTAATCTGAGAGCCCAAGGGACCATGATCCTCAGTGTGAGGGAAATGCCCTACTCCAAGGACTACAGGTGACCCCTGGTGCTGAGTGGAGTGAAAGAAAAAACTTGCTCCTGAGTTTTAACCACAAGTGGTCTCTCAGATAGATTTGCAGCCCAAGTTCACATTATCTGCATGGTCTGAAAATCCTCCAGCCATGAATTCAGTTTAAAGCAGGCCAGACTCCAAGGCACTTGCAAAAGGAAACACAAATGAGTATACTCTGATCTGTTGTTGTTGTTGTTGTTGTTGTTAGTTGCCACTGAGTCCATTCTGACTCTAGCGACTCCATGTGTGCAGAGCAGAACTGCTCCATAGGATTTTCAACACTGTGACTTTTCAGAAGAAGATCGCCAGGCCTGTCTTCCTAGCAGCCTCTGAATGGGTTCCAGCTGCCAATCTTTTGGCTAGTAGTTGAGCTTTTAACTGTTTGTGCCACTCAGGGACTCCTTGTTCTCATCTAGGCTCTGAAAATTCCAACAAATAATTTTATAAGCAAAATGAGCACTTCACAATCAGAAAGCAAAAGACAAATTATGTTCACAAGAAAAAAAGTACCATAAAAAAAAAAGAGGAACAACAGACAGTAGAATCAAATAACTCAGACAATAGAATGCTAAGAAAAGAATACAATGTAGTTACACTATTAACAAAACAAGCTTTTAAGTATGTTCAGGAAATAAGAAACTATAAAAAATGTCCAAGAAAATTGGAAAAGAACAATACTATATATAACATTTAGAAATGAAAATATAGTTATTAAAATTAAAATCTCAATGGACAAGGGCCCAAAGTCCATCAAATGGTGAAAGGATTGTCTTTTTAACAAATGGTGCTGGCAAAACTGGATGTTCATCCACAAAAAAAGAAACAGGACCCATACCTCATATCATACACAAAAACTAATGCAAAATAGATCAACCTAAATATAAAACCAAAAACTATAAAGATCATAGAAGAAAAAAAAATAGGATCAACACTAGAGGCCCTAATACATGGCATTAACAGGATACAAACTATAACTAACAACACACAAACTCCAGAAGATAAGTTACATAACTGGGATCTTCAAAAAATTAAACATTTATGCTCATCAAATGAGTAAAAAGAGAACCCACAAAGTGGGAATAATTTTTTGGCTATGACAAATCCAACAAAGGTCTAATCACTAACATCTATAGGAAAATTCAACACCTCTACAACAAAAAGACAAATAATCCAATTAAGACACATGACGAAATGCTGAAGATCACCAGCCATCAGAGAAATGCAAATCAAAACCCCAATGAGATACCATCTCACCCTGACATTACTGGCATGTAACAAAAAACAGAAAATAACAAATGTTCGAGAGGCTGAGGGGAGATTGGAACTCTTATGCACTGCTAATGGGAATGTAAAATGATACAACCATTTTGGAAAATGGTATGGAACTTCCTTAAAAAGCTAGAAATAGAAATACCATACAATCCAGCAATCCCACTCCTAGGAATATAGCCTAAAAAAATAAGAGCCATCACACAAATAGACATATGCACACCCATGTTCATTGCAGCATTGTTCACACTAGCAAAAAGATAGAAACAACCTAATTCCCATCGACACATGAATGGATAAACAAACTATAGTACATACACACAACGGAGTACTATGCAACGTAAAGAACAATGATGAATCTGCGAAGCCTCTCACAACATGGATGAATCTGGAGGGCATTATGCTAAGTGAAATAAGTCAATCACAAAAGGACAAATACTGTATGAGACCACTACTGTAAAAACTCATGAAAAGGTTTACACACAAAAAGAAACAATCTTTGATGGTTACGAGGGAGGGGAGGGGTGGGAATGGAAAAACTTTGGTGAAGGGTAAGACAGTACACAATACTGGAAAAGCCTGCATAATTTGTATAAGGTAAGGTCATGGACACTCCATAGACACATCCAAACTCCCCGAGGGACCAAATTACTGGGCTGAGAGGGCTGTGGGGACCATGGTCTCAGGGAACATCTAGCTCAATGGGCATAGCACAGTTTATAAAGAAAATGTTCTACATTCTACTTTGGTGAGTAGCATCTGGGGTCTTAAAAGTTTGTGAGTGAGAGTTTCGGCAAAATGGCGCTTTAGGAAGAAGCACCACGCCGTCCCTCCACAGCAAAGATCTGAAAAACTAAGCCAAACAGAGAATACAACAATCCTGAAACCCTAAAACATCAAATGAAGAGATAAAGAACTCAGCCAAGCACCAAATGGAGTGAGAAAACTGACAGAGAAAG
>NW_004444116.1:5043997-5060629 GCF_000243295.1 Trichechus manatus latirostris
GCTGGAAGTCCTAGCTAGAGCAATAAGGCAAGAAAAAGAAATAAAGAGCATCCAAATTGGTAATGAAGAAATTAAACTGTCCCTGTTTGCGGATGATATGATACTATATATGGAAAACCAAAAAGACTCCACTAGAAAACTACTGGAACTAATAGAAAGATTCAGCAGGGTAGCAGGATAGAAGATAAACATACAAAAGCCGTTTGGATTCCTATACACCAATAAAGAGAACGACAAAAAGGAAATCAGGAAAACAAGACTGTCTTAGGCTGGGATCTCTAGAGAAGCAAAACTAGTAAAGCATATAAATATATATAGAGAGAGAGAGAGATTTATATCAAGGAAACAGCTCACGTGATTGTAGAGGCTAGAACGTCCCAAGTCTGTGGATCAAGGTAGAGGCCTCTCCCAAGTCATGCAGCCACAGAAGCCTGCGAGCCCAAGATCAGCAGGTTGGAGAGCAGCGCTCTGCTCACAGTCTGTGAAGGTTGATAAATTCCGAGGTCGGCAGGCAAGACCACAAGGTTTCTCCTGATTCACATAGCTGCAGGGGATGGCAAACCCAAGATTGGCAGATCAGAGAGCAGGGCTCTGCTCACAGACTGTGAAGATCAGCAAATCCCAAGTTCGGCAGATAAGCTGACAGCTCAAGCCCCAAGAACAAGAGATGAGACGACAGGAGACAGCTGCAGTATCCAGAGTGAGCAAAAAGCCAGAACGTCTGCTTATATTCAGATGTGGGCCACACCCCCAAGGGGACTCCCTTCCATCTGATTGGCTACTCCAAGTATATTCAATCATGGGAGTGATCACATTAAAACACTGAGAATCATGGCCCAGCCAAGTTGACACACAATTTTAACCATCACAAATACCATTTATAATAGCCCCTAAAAAAATAAAATACTTAGGAATAAATCTAACCAGGGATGTAGAAGACCTATGCAAAGAAATCTACAAAACACTACTGCAAGAAACCCAGAGGGATCTACATCAATGGAAAACATACCATGCGCATGGATAGGTAGACTCAACATTATGAAAATGACAATTCTACCCAAAACAATTTACAAATACAATGCAATCCCAATCCAAATACCAACAACATTCTTTAAAGAGATGGAAAAACTAATCATTAACTTTATATGGAAAGGGAAGAAGCCCCGGATAAGTAAAGCTCTATTGAAGAAGAAGAATAAAGTAGGAGGACTCACACTACCTGACCTCAGAACCTACTATACAGCTACAGTTGTCAAAACAGCCTTGTACTGGTACAATGACAGAGACATTGACCAATGGAACAGAACTGAGAACCCAGATGTAAATCCATCCACCTACAGTCAGCTGATCTTCGATAAGGGCCCAAAGTCCATCAAATAGGGAAAAGACAGTCTTTTTAACAAATGGTGCTGGCAAAACTGGATGTCCATCTACAAAAAAATGAAACAGGACCCGTATGTCCCACCATATACAAAAACTAATTCAAAATGGATCAAAGACCTAAATATAAAGCAAAAACTATAAAGTCCATAGAAGAAAAAATATGATCAATGCTAGAGGCCCTAATACACGGCATTAACAGGATATAAACCATAACCAACAACACACAAACTCCAGAAGATAAGCTAGATAACTGGGATCTTCTAAAAATTAAACACTTATGCTCATCAAAAGACTTCACCAGAAGAGTAAAAAGAGAGCCTACAGACTGGGAAAAAAATTTTGGACATTACAAATCAGACAAAGGGCTAATCTCTAAAATCTACAAGAAAATCCGACACCTCTACAACAAAAAGACAAATAACCCAGTTTAAAAACGGGCAAAGGAAATGAACAGACACTTCACCAAAGAAACATTCAAGCGGCCACCAGACACATGAGGAAATGCTCACGATCACTAGCCATTAGAGAAATGCAAATCAAAACCACAATGAGTTACCATCTCACCCTGGCATTACTGGCACAAATCAAAAAAACTGGAAATGACAAATGTTGGAGAGGCTGCAGGGAGATCGGAACTCTTATGCACTGCTGGTGGGAATGCAAAATGATACAACCATTTTGGAAAATGATATGGCACTTCCTTAGAAAGCTAGAAATAGAAATACCATATGATCCAGCAATCCCACTCCTAGGAATATATCCTAGAGAAATAAGAGCCATCACACGAATAGACATATGCACACCCATATTCATTGCAGTACTGTTCACAACAGCAAAAAGATGGAAACAATCTAGATGCCCATCAACAAACGAATGGATAAATAAACTATGGTACATGCACACAATGCAGCATTATGCTACACTGAAGAACAATGATGAATCTGTGAAGCATCTCATAACATGGATGAAACTGGAGGACATTATGCTGAGTGAAATAAGTCAATCACAAAAGGACAAATACTGTATGAGACCACTACAGTAAAAACTCATGAAAAGGTTTACACACAAACAGAAACAATCTCTGTTGGTTACGAGGGATGGGAGGGCTGGGGTGGGGGGAATACTAAATAGACAATAGATAAGTGATAATTTTGGTGAAGGGTAAAACAGTACACAATACTGGGAAAGCCAGCACAACTTGTACAAGGAAAGGTCATGAAAGCTCCATAGACACATCCAAACTCCCTGAGGGACCAAATTGCTAGGCAGAGGACTGTGGGGACCGTGGTCTTGGGGAACATCTAGTTCAATTGGCATAACACAGTTTATAAAGACAATGTTCTACATTCTACCTTGGTGAGTAGCGTCTGGGGTCTTAAAAGCCTGTGAGCAGCCATCTAAGATACTCCACTGGTCTCACCCCTTCGGGAGCAAGGGAGAATGAAGAAAACAGGATACAAGTGAAAGATTAGTCCAAAGGACTAATGGATTACAACTACCAAGGCCTCCACCAGACTGAGTCCAGTACAACTAGATGGGGCCCAGCTACCACTGCTGACTGCTGTGACAGGGATCACAACAGAGGGTCTCAGACAGAGCTGGATAAAAACGTAGAACAAAATTCTAACTCACAAAAGAAGACCAGCCATACTGGCCTGAGACAGGCTGAAGAAACCCTGAGAGTATGGCCCCCAGACACCCTTTTAGCTCAGTAATGAAGTCACTTGCATGGTTCACCCTTCAGCCGAAGATTAGACAACCCCATAAAACAAAATGAGACTATTGTACAACAGTCCAGGGACAAGATTAGAAGGCAGGAGGGGACAGGAAAGCTGGTAATAGGGAACCCAAGGTCTAGAAGGGAAAGTGTTGACATGTCGTGGGTTTGTTAAAGATTGTCATAAAACAATGTGTACTGTTTAACGAGAAATTGTTCTGTAAATCTTCATCCAAAGTACAATAAAAAAATAAATAAATGTCTCACAGATGTCTTAAAGTTAGTACTCTGAAATTGCCTGTAAGAAAGACTAATTATAAAGTCATTCTTAGAAGGCTAGTTCAGAATTTAGTAGTACAAACAACACAGCCTTTGAAAAACACAAAGCTGACTACCTTTTGCCACCTAGTGGAAAAATTGAGCAACCGCATCTGAGTCCCCTCAATTTTAAAGCTCGAAAGAATGTTAGAACACATCGTAGTCAGATACCCTCACTTTCAGATAAAGTGAGGGGACAACTAACTCAAACCTCCTGACACCCAACACTAGTATTACCCAACATATTTCACTATCTCTCTTATCTCAAAATACTATTTTTAGTTGTCTTTATACTCTATTATAATACCTTATATTCAATATACATAATTTTCGTGGTGCTTTCACATACATTAACTCACTTGAGACTTTCAGCAAATCTGTGAGATTGTCAGAGAAGAACTTGTTATTCTCATTTTACCAATAAATCAAGCAAGGTTCAAAAATGTTAAATAAAATTTCCAAGGTCAGAGTAGCAAGCTCCTGGAATACAGATCCTATGACATTCCGATAGTTCTCTTTCCTTCTACTTTCCAAACATGGAAAAAATATTAAATTGATTGTATCTTTGTATCCTAGTAATTAACGGCTGCTCTGAAAGCTAGACTGGGACAATGTTGCAGATGACCTTGATGTCAGAGTTTAAATATTTTATTATATCCTGTCACTCCAAATTAATTAATTTTTTTTTTAATTAGGACATGTAAGACAGTGTTTTGAGAGATTAAATGCATGGTACCTAATGCAGTTCCTCCAACTAGGAAGCCTTCAATGCTTGTTGAATAAATGTATATATAAAGGTTAAAGTTTGGAAGTAATGGAAGGAGGCCGAAAGGAAGAAAAGAAATGTGAAAGCTCCTTTATCACTTGGATGAAATAATAAAAGGCCTGTAACTGTTCTGGGTTTGGCAAGTAGAGGAAGAGTTGGGGAAAATGCCAGAACGAGGTGCCTGGTTCATTATAGTAGGGGAAGGAGATAAGGAGGTAACTCAAAGGGACTCTTTTTGGGTTGGGAGCTTTCTCAGTCTAGACTTTGTTGAGAAAACAGAGTGACTGGTATTCCAGAAATAAAGGTTCAAGTGAGGAATAAGGGCTTTTACACTAATGTTTGAAAATCTGTTTGATGCAAATGTTTGAAGCAAAGGTCAGTGAAGGTCTGAAAAGCTGCAGTTGGAAGGTTGGGGAACCATATGTTGAGACCTCAGCCTGAAGCACTAAAGTGGGTAGTTCTCAAAAGCTTGCTTGGAAATTGCTGTAATTCTCAAAACCTCTGAGAAATCTCCCACCGTTTGTCTCAGTCTGCATAGGTAAAGCAGGAAGCTCTCAAACCTTACAGAGAAGCTGCCGAGCATCCCATCCGCACAGCATCTGCCTGCAGCCACCTCTGGAGGATGATGACCTCTCCCTCTCTTCTGTGTCCCATATCTCATGCATTCCCTCCTATTGGAAGACTTGTACAGGGAACTATACAGGGAAGGGGATGTATTTCCTAGTTTTTCCTCTGCAGAGAAAATGCTGGAAGAAGGATGCTGGGTTGACAACACACAATCCAGTGCATGAGTTAATAATAGAGAGTGCAGGTGACTTGGCTGAGAAGGAAAAGTGCCACTAGCTGGTGTATACTAGTGATAAGTTTACGAGATTTCATTTAAATTCTGCAATAATTTGTTAGCTAGGATGCATCAGGGACTGTAAAAAGTGCAGGCTCATGGTTTGCACAACTTACCTCAGTAAGACTCAAGGAGGACTTCGCAAGATTGTTTTTCTAACCAGGACAGAAGCAGATATTTGTACTGGAAAATTTGTGTTATGTTATCCATATGCTAGAGGCTCATGGTATGCAGTATATAATAGCTTGCTACAGCAATTCCTAGCGCAGTGTAATGAATTACTTAATATGGCCCTTCTAGCCATAGACTTTGTGACTTACACACAATGATTGAGTGGAAGTATGTAAATAAGGTTTAAGGAATCCATGATGGTTGGGGTTATGTGTCGGCTTGGCTAGGCCGAGATTCCCGGTATTATGTGGTTGTCCTCTATTTTGTGATCTAATTATCCTAATTATCCTCCATTTCATGTGTTGTATATCCTAACCTCTCTAGGTCAATGGGGTGGGATTAGTGTGGGATGTGTCTTGAGTCACAGCCTTGCAAGAGGGTGTGGCTCAACTCCCACACTTATTCAAGTCATGCCCTTCCCTGGAGAGTGGCCTGCATACAATGTATATATGTGGGTGCTCTGGTGGGGTCCTCTCTCTCTCCCTCTCTGCATCTGGATCCTACATTTGGCTCATCACTCTCTAACTTCCAGTTCTTGGGACTTAAGCAAGCGGTCTGCCGTCTCACCTGCCAATTCAGGGCTTTGTCAGCTTATGCAGCCCCGTGGGCCAGCAGCCTATCGTCTGACCTGATTCACCAGCTTCCACAGCCTTGTGAGCCAGCAGTCTGTCATCTGGTCTGCCAGTTTGGGTTCATTGGCCCATGAGGCCATGTAAGTTAGGAGATGCCTAACCCTGACCCACGGATTTGGCTCTTGCCAACTGCATGAGCCATTTTCTTGATATGGTTCTGTGAGTTTTGTGAGTGAAATGCTGCAGCGAATTATGGAACCCAAGGGCGGGAAGGAAAGTACTGAGGAGAGGAGGAGTATTTGGTGCTAGAGATGATGGAATGGTACAGCAATTTTGAAAAGTTGGACATTTGGGACATCTTTAACCTTCCTCTCATAGGAACTAGCTTTGTGCTGGAAATAATTCACCTGGGTAAGCCAGAAGTTTTCATTGAGTTCCGTGTTTAGGAATAAAATTCAGTGAGAGGTAGAACTGGCAAAGTCATGCTTTTCCACGTTAATCAATCAACCCCATAAACATTTTTTCATATGTGTTTTTCTCTTTTTTTTGTTAATCTAAGTGCATTCTTAGAGGTACTCAGGGAGAGATGAGTATGATTGTGGATCTGAATTTTGTGAAGTACAGGGGTGGGTAAGAAAGGAAAGGAGACATCTCTGGTATTCCACATAGTTGCTGAGTGACCCTCAGCCCGAGATCCTGCTCCGACTGCTGCACTCAAAGGAAAAACAGGCCACCTGAGGGTAAACAGAGCTATGTCAAGAGGATGAGTCCCTGCAGCGGATGGAGAAACAGCATATGAAGAAAGTCTCCAGGTATCTGGAAGCTGATGAGTGTAGGGACTTGAAGCCCTAGACACCCTCTTGTACATCCGTCAACATGGGTCAGGTCTTCTGTGGAGGCGCTTGACTGAGCTTGATGGTGCTCCAGTAGCCCCTCTAGGATTGGTGTAGTTTGAGAGAGAAATGAGCACACACACAACTCTGGCCCTTCTTGTCCTCTCCATCATCACCCTCTCTCCACAGGTAAGTACCCACCACCTACCTTTCAGCCTTTCTCCTTTGGGCCCATAACCAATTAGCTATGGGAAAGGAGGGGCAGGCAAGGGCAGAGCAGGACCTGGGATTCAATCTGGGTACCCTCATTCAGGGGTGGCAACTGGGGGGATGTGGGATTAATATCTGGAGGGCGAGAGGCAGGTCAGACTGGCATCCCAGGGCTGTGCCTATGATCCTCTGCATCAAAACACAGAAATTGAACACAGAAATTCTGTAAACCAAAAAGTAACAAACTGTAGGATCCATAATATATATATAGACAAAATTTATAATGTCATTTTATTAGTTTCCCAGGGGTGTTGTAACAAATTACCACAAACTTGGTGGCTTAAAACAACAGAAATTGATTCTTACAGATCTGGAGGCCAAAACTCTGGAATCATGGTGCAGAGCTACATTATCTCTCAAGGCTCTAGGGGAGAGTCCTCCCTTGCCTCTTAAAGGTTCTGGTGGCTCCAGGCACTGCTTGTTTTGTGCCAGCATCACTCCCATCTCTGCCTCCATCTTCACGTGGAATTCTCCCTTGTGTCTCAGTTTTCTCCTCTTCTGTCTCTCATAAGGACACTAGTCATTGAATCCCCCATGTATCTGTCAGTTTGTCATACTGTGGGGGCTTGTGTGTTGCTGTGATGCTGGAAGCTATGCCACTGGTATTCAAATACCAGCAGGGTCACCGTCTTAGGCTGGGTTCTCTAGAGAAGCAAAACCAGTAAAGTGTGTAAATATATATAGAGAAAGATTTATATCAGAGAAACAGTTCATGTGATTGTAGAGGCTGGAACTTCCCAAGTTCGTGCATCAGGATAGACACGGGGGCTGGCAAACCCAAGATCAGAAGGTCGGAAAGCAGGGCTCTTGCTCATAGGCTGTGAAGACTGATGAATTCCAAGATCGGCAGATAGGCTGACAGCCCAAGTCCCAAGACCCGGAGGTCAGGTGAACAGGAGGCAGCTGCAGGATCCAGAGTGAGCAAAAAGCCAGAACATCTGCTTGTATTTGGATGCAGGCTACACCCCTAAGGAAACTTCCTATCAGCTGATTGGCTACTCACAGCAGATTCAATCATGGGAGTGATCATATTAAAACACTGAGAATCATGGCCCAGCCAAGTTGACACACAATCTTAACCATCACTGTCACCTATGGTGGACAGGCTTCAGCTGAGCTTCCAGACTAAGACAGACTAAGAAGAAGGACTGGCGCTCTGCTTCTGAAAAAAAATTAGCCAATGAAAACCTTGTGAATAGCAGGGGAACACTGCCAGAAGATGAGCCCCCAGGTTGGAAGTCACTCAAAAGACGACTAGGGAAGAGCTGCCTCCTCAAAGTAGAGTCGACCTTAATGACATAGATGGAGTCAAGCTTTCAGGACCTTTTTTTATCTGATGTGGCACGACTCAAAATGAGAAGAAACAGCTGCAAATGTCCATTAACAATCAGAACACAGAATGTACGAAGTATGAATCTAGGAAAATTGGAAATCATCAAAGATGAAATGGAACGCATAAACATCGATATCCTAGGCATTAGTGAGCTGAAATAGGCTGGTATTGGCCATTTTGAATCAATCATATGGTCTACTATGCTAGGAATTACAACTTCAATAGGAACGGCGTCACGTTCATCATGAAAAAAAATTTCAAGATCTATCCTAAAGTACAACGCTGTCATTGATAAGATAATATCCATAAGCCTACAAGGAAGACCAGTTAATACTACTATTATTCAAATCTACTCACCAACCACTAAGGCCAAAGATAAAGAAACTGAAAAATTTTACAACTTCTGCAGTCTGAGATTGATAAATATGCAATCTAGATGCATTGATAATTGCTGGCAATTGGAATGCAAAAACTGGAAACGAAGAAGTGTCAGTAGTTGGAAAATATGGCCTTGGTGACAGAAATGACACTGGAGATCCCGTGATAGAATTTTGCAAAACCAATGACTTCTTCATTGCAAATACCTTTTTTCAACAACATAAACCTCGACTATACATGTAGACCTCACCCAACGGAATATGTAGGAATCAAATTGACTATATCTGTGGAAAGAGATGATGGAAAAGCTCAATGTCATCACTTAGAACAAGGCGAGGGGCCGACTGGGGAACAGACCATCAATCACTCCTATGCAAATTGAAGTTGAAGTTGAAGAAAATTAGAACAAGTCCACGAGAGCCAAAGTACAACCTCGAGTATACACTACCTGAATTTAGAGACCATCTCAAGAACTGATTTGACGCATTGAACACTAACGACCAAAGACCAGATGAGTTATGGAATGACATCAAAGTCATCACATATGAAGAAAGCAAAAGGTCATTAAAAAGACAGGAAAGAAAGAAAAGACCAACATGAATGTCAGAAGAGACTCTGAAAGTTGCTCTTGAACGTAGAGTGGCTAAAGCAAAAGGAAGAAATGATGAAGTAAACGAGCTAAGCAGAAGATTTCAAAGGGCAGCTTGAGAAGACAAAGTATGATAATGAAATGTGCAAAGACCTGGAGATAGAAAACCAAAAGGGAAGAACACACTTAGCATTTCTCAAGCTGAAAGAACTGAAGAAAAAAATCAAGCCTCAAGTTGCAATATTGAAGGATTCTATGGGGAAAATACTAAACAATGCAGGAAGCATCAAAAGAAAATGGAAGGAATACACAGAGTCGCTGTACCAAAAAGAACTGGTCAACATTCAACCATTTCAGGAGGTGGCATATAATCAAGAACCAGTGGTACTAAAGGAAGAGGTCCCAGCTTCAATGAAGGTTTTGGTGAAAAATATGGCTCCAGGAATTGATGGAATACCAACTGAGATGTTTCAACAAACGGATGCAGCATTGGAAGTGCTCGCTTGTCTATGCCAAGAAATTGGAAGACAGCTACCTGGCCAACCAACTGAAAGAGATCCATATTTGTACCCATTCCAAAGAAAGGAGATCAAACAGAATGCGGAAACTATCAAACAATATCATTAATATTACACACAAGTAAAATTTTGTTGAAGATCATTCAAAAGCAGTTGCAGCAGTACATCGACAGGGAACCGTCAGACATTCAAGCCAGATTCAGAAGAGGACGTGTAACAGAGGTATCATTGTTGATGTCAGATGGGTTCTGGCTGAAAGCAGAGAATACCTAACTAACAACAGTCACTGGATACCTTAATTACATCTGCCAAGGCCCTTATTCCGAAATAGAGACACATTCTAAGGTTCTTGGTGGACAAATCTTTTGAGGGAACACCATTCAACCCACACAATCATGAAATAAGAATTTCTATTTATAGCAATGCAATTAAAAAATAAATATCTGGACCTATTAAAAGGCAAGAAATAGAGGCAGAACTTTTTTGAGGAGTATGTAAATTAATTGAGATTTCATTTCTGAGGTCGAATAGGGAATGTATGAAAGGAGCATAAAATCATCTTCTTATTTAAAACTCTAGTTGAACAGATCAACAACGCTTTACATGCAGAACATTAGCTTTTCTTGCCCAGAATTATTTCTAATAATGATTTTGATGTAATAATAAAAAAAGCGGAAAAGCTTGTTTTCACTATTTCCTACCTCTCTTTCCCTTCAGAGAGTTTACAAGATGTTTATATTGGCTTCCAAATATACCAGATCTATTAATTGACTATCAAATTCTAAAAGAAATAAAGTAGTACCATGTTATTAATTTTAAAACAAACACATAACAAACGTATTGAATTAAAACATATACTTCTGTGTGGATTAGTTTTCCAGTTATGTGAAAGGACAATTATACTTTTATCCTTCTCTTATTTTGCTACATATATTTCTTGGAATCAATATGCTTTATAAATTACTTGCTAGCAAGATAAAAATATATACTATTCATATTTTCTATCCAGACTTTGTATTAACACCATCTTATTGAACTGCAAAATTGCCCTAGGTTTGTACCCTTCTTGCTTAATTTTGTATATATCCACTGTGCTAACATTTTCTTATGTTCAGAAATACCAAAAAGTATTGAAGGACTCTCTTTAGTATTTAATTTTTTTTTACAAGGACATTTACTTTTGCGTGTGTGTGAGACTCCATCGGATAACATGATGCAGGAGAAATTCCCAAAGCCGCACATATTTTTCCCTAGTCACTGACTATGAAATACTTCCCTCTATAATAAAATGGAGACGTTATTTTTCTCTCCAAGGATTGTTGCTAGAGATCATGATCTTGGGTTTTTATTGGTCCTGAGTCCCCAGTACCTGTTGAGAGAAGCCTAACTTTGAATGAGGCAGGGGGGAAATAATCCTGTGTGGTTTCCACATTTGACAACTCTCTGATGAAAGTTCTGAGGCAGAGTTTTCCCTGAGTTTTACAACTTTTCTGATAGTCTCCTGATGGTCTCCTGCCATCAGGACACTTAGCTCTTCGCTCTCAGAGGCTCCTATCTCCCCTGAGATGATATTTCTGGGTCTCCTCCTCTCTCACAAACCTCAGGAGCTGCTCTGAGGACAAGATCTGCCTCTGAGGGAAAGGCTCAGGATCAATGAAAACTACAGGATGTTTTCTTTTGACCACCTGGCACTAGGTGGGAGACAAACGGGAGCCAGCCGCAAGATCCAGCATGAGCAAAAAGCTCCCAATCCTTGCCAGAATGTCTACTTATATTTGATGCAGGCCACATGTCCAAGGAAACTCCCTTTCAACTGACTGGCTACTCACAGCAGATCCCATCATGGGGTTGATGACATATCGAATCTCAACAGGGAAGTGATCACAATATTATACAACTGCCAACACACTGAGAATCATGGCCCAGCCAAGCTGATGCACAATTTTAACCATCACAAGTGCTAACCCCACAACATGTCAACACTCTCCCCTTCTCGATCTTGGGTTTCCCATTACCAGCTTTCCTGTCCCCTCCTGCCTTTTTGCCCTTTCCCCTGGGCTGGTGTGCCCACTTAGTCTCCTTTTGTTTTATGTGCCTGTCTAATCTTTGGCTGAGGGGTGAACTTCAGGAGTGACTTCAGTACTGAGTTAAAAAGGTATCCAGGGGACATGCATTTCTAGTACACATCTCAGACTCAACATTTCTTAAAGTGCATTCCTGTGATGCCCCCTCCTCAACATGCTCCTCCCAGAGTCTCCCCCATCTCCACTGATTCTAATTGCACAGTCCAAAATACTTGGTGTCCTCATTGACTCTTCTGTTTCATGTACTTCAAATTCAGTCCATTAGGAAATCTTGTAAAATCCATTTTCAAATTATATCCAGAATCCAATCACTTTCCACTATTTTCATTGCTCACACCCAGACAAAGCAAACAGCATCTCAAATACTGTTCTAAATTTTTACTGTATTCCTGCCATCTTGCTCACCCCTCACCTCTCAGTTCTATTCTCAGACAGCCCCAGAGTGATCCTTTTAAAAGAGAAGTCCTACCATGTCTCCCTTCTACTCAATACTGTTTTGTAACTCCCCATCTCACCCAGAGTAAAAGTCAAAACCCTTCCCATATCCTCAGTCCCTGCATGGTCTGGCCACACCACTGACCTCATCTCAATGACTCTGCTGCAGCTACACTTGGCCTCCTAGCTTCTCCCAGAACACAGATGCAGCCCTGCCCTGGTGCATCTATACTGGATGTTCCCCCACCTGGAAAGAACTTCTCCAGACATCCTCATGATTAATTCCTTCATGTCCTCCAAATGTTCCTTCAAAGGTCACCTTCTCAATGAGGTCCATGATACCCATCCAAGTTCAAACAGCTGTCTTCCCTCTCCCTACACACCCACACTCTGCATCACCTTCCCCACAGCACTTACCATTTTCTAACATAAACACTTTCTTTATTTACTATCTGTGGTAGGCAGAAAAATGATCACCAAAGATGTCCACATTCTAAACCTTGGAACCTGTGAATATGTTACATTACATGCAAAAGGGACTTTTGAAGAAGTTTAGGATTTGAGATTAGATAATTATCTGGGATTTTCTTGGTGGACTCAACGATGTAATCACAAGAATATTTATAAGAGGGAGGCAGAGCAAATTAAAACCACAATGAGATACCATTTCACATCAGCATTACTGGTATGAATCAAAAACACTGGAAATAACAAATGTTGGAGAGGCTGCGGGGAGATCGGAACTCTTATGCACTGCTAGTGGGAATGTAAAATGATACAACCATTTTGGAAAATGATATGGCACTTCCTTAGAAAGCAAGAAATAGAAATACCATATGATCCAGCAATCCCACTCCTAGGAACATATCCTAGAGAAATAAGAGCCATCACACGAATAGCCATATGCATACCCATATTCACTGCAGCAGTGTTCACAACAGCAAAAAGATGGAAACAACCTAGATGCCCATCAACAGATGAATGGATAAACAAACTATGGTACATACACACAATGCGGTATTATGCTATGATAAAGAACAATGATAAATCTGTGAAGCATCTCATAACATGGATGAAACTGGAGGACATTATGCTGAGTGAAATAAGTCAATCACAAAAGGACAAATATTGTATGAGACCTCTACTGTAAAAACTCATGTAAAACTTTACACACAAAAAGAAACAATCTTTGTTTGTTACAAGGGATGGGAGGGGTGGGGTGGGGGAACCAAACAGACAATAGATAAGTGGTAACTTGGGTAAGACAGTACACAATACTGGGGAAGACAGCACAATTTGTACAAGAAAAGGTCATGGAAGCTCCATAGACACGTCCAAACTCCCTGAGGGACTGAATGGCTGGGCGGAGAGCTGTGGGACCATGGTCTTGGGGAACATCTCACTCAATTGGCATAACACCGTTTATAAAGACAATGTTCTACATTTTACTTTGGTGAGTAGCATCTGGGGTCTTAAAAGCCTGTGAGCAGCCATCTAAAATACTCCACTGGTCTCATCCCATCAGGAGCAAGGGAGAATGAAGAGAACAGTATACAAGGAAAAGATTAGTCCAAAGGACTAATGGACCACAGTTACCACGGCCTCTGCCAGACTGAGTCCAGTACAGCTGGATGGTGCCCGGCTACCACCACTGACTGCTCTGACCAGGATCACAACAGACGGTCCTGGATGGAGCTGGAGAAGGACATAGAACAAAATTATAACTCACAAAAAAAGACCAGATTTACTGGCCTGACAGACTGGAGAAACCCCAAAGAGTATGGCCCCCGGACACCCTTTTAGCTCAGTGGTGAAATCACTCGCGAGGTTCACCATTCAGCCGGGGATTAGACAGCTCCATAAAACAAAAACGGGACTAATGAAGCACACCAGTCCAGGGACAAGGACTAGAAGGCAGGAGGCGACAAGAAAGCTAGTGATGGGGAACTCAAAAGTTTGACAAAGGACAGTGTTGACACGTCGTGGGGTTATTGACCATTGTCATAGGGCAATACATGTACTAACTGTTTAATGAGAAACTATTTGTTCTGTAAACCTTCATCTAAGGTACACAAAAACAAAAGAATTATCTATGTGAAATCAAATTGATAACAGCAACTCAAAAGGTTTGACAGGAAGCCGAGGGGGCAGTGAGTTGAAGATAATGGTGATGGAATAATTTGGAAAAGGATAGTGAGAATAGCAGCACAACTGGAAGAATGTAATCAATGTCACTGAATTGTACATGTGGAAACGTTTGAAATGGTGTAACTTTGGCTATGTATATTTTCACCAAAAAAAAAAAAAAGTCCTCCAACCTCGAGAAGGGAAAGTGCTGACATGTCATGGGGTTGTTAACCAATGTCATAAATATGTGTACTGACTGTTTAATGAGAAACTATTTGTCCTGTAAACCTTCATCTAAAGTACAATAAAAAATATATATATTAAAAAAAAAAAGGGAGGCAGAAAGGCCCATGTTAGAGAGGATGTAAGGATGGAATCAGATGTCAGAAAGGAGATTCTAAGCTGCTGTTTTTGAATGGAAGATGGGGCCAAGAGCCAAGGAAAGTAGACAGGATTTGGAAGATGGAAAAGGCAAGAAAACAGATTCTCCCCTAGAGCTTCCAAACGGAACACAGCCCTGCAGACCTAGTTTAGGCTTCTGACCTCCAGAACTATAAGAGAATAAATCTGTGTAATTTTAATTCACTAAATTTGCATGGCCGAAGTACAACCTTGAGTATATGCCACCTGAATTTAGAGACCATCTCCAGAATAGATTTGATGCGTTGAACACTAATGACCAAAGACTAGATGAGCTGTGGGATGACATCAAGAACATCACACATGAAGAAAGCAAAAGGTCATTAAAAAGACAGGAAAGAAAGAAAAGACCAAAATAGATGTCAGAAGAGACTCTGCAACTTGCTCTTGAACATTGAGTAGCTAAAGCACAGGAAGAAATGATCACATAAGAGTGAAACAGAGGATTTCAAAGGGCAGCTCTAGAAGATAAAGTAAAATATTATAGTTGAATATGCAAAGTCCTGGAGTTAGAAAACCAAAGGGGAAGAATACACTCAGCATTTCTCAAGCTAAATGAATTGAATAAAAAATTTAAGCCTCGAGTTGCATTACTGAAGTATTCTATGGACAAAATACTGAAAGACACAGGAAGCACCAAAAGAAGATGGAAGGAATATGCAGAGTCACTGTACCAAAAAGAATTGGTCGACATTCAACCATTTCAGGAGGTGGCACATGATCAAGAACCAATGGTACTGAAGGAAGAAGTCCAAGCTGCACTGAAAGCACTGTCGAAAAGCAAGGCTTCAGGAATTGACAGAATATCAACTGAGACGTTTCAACAAACGGATGCAACTCTGGAAGCGCTCACTCGTCTATGTCAAGAAATCTGGAAGACAGCTACATGGCCAATCATCTGGAAAAGATCCATATCTGTGCCCATTCCAAAGAAAGGAGATAACAACAGAATGCAGAAATTATTGAACAATATCATTAATATGACACACAACTAAAATTTTGCTGAAGATAATTCAAAAGTGGTTGCAGCAGTACCTCTACAGGGAAGTGACAGAAATTCAAGTCAGATTCAGAAGAGGACATGGAGTGAGGGATGTCATTGCAGATGTCAGATGGATTTTGGCTGAAAGCAGAGAATACCAGAAAGATGTTAACCTGTGTTTTATTGATTATGCAAAGGCATTCAATTTTGTGGGTCATAACAAATTATAAATAACACTGAGAATGGGAATTCCAGAATACTTAAATTGTGCTCATGAGGAACCTGTACATACACCAAGAGACAGTTATTCGAACAGAACAAGAGAATAGAGAGTGGTTTAAAATCAGAAACGGTGTGCATCAGGGTTGTATTCTTTCAACATAGTCAATCTTTATGCTAAGCAAATAATCTGAGAAGCTGGAATATATGAAGTAGAAAGTGGCATCAAGATTAGAGGAAGACTCACTGACAGCCTGAGATACGTAGATGATACCACCTTGCTTGCTAAAATCAAAGAGAACTTGAAGCACTTACTGATGAAGATCAAAGACTACAGCCTTCAATATGGATTACACCTCAACATAAAGAAAACAAAAATCCTCACAATTGGACGAATAAGCAACATCATGATAAACGGAGAAAAGAGTAAAGTTGTCAAGGATTTTTTCTTGGATCCACAATCAACTCCCAAGGAAGCAGCAGTCAAGAAATCAAGAGGACTTCCGGCAAGATGGCACTCTAGGCAGAAACACCACACCGTCCCGCCACAACAAAGATCCGAAAAACTAAGCCAAACAGAGAATCAACAATCCTGAAAGCCTAGAACATCAAATGAAGAGATAAAGAACTCAGCCGAACACCAAACGGAGTAAGAATACTGAAAGAGAACAGAGAG
>NW_004444116.1:5068514-5144894 GCF_000243295.1 Trichechus manatus latirostris
TGGGATTGTTAACCAATGTCATAAAACAGCATGTGTGTTACTGTTACATGAGAAACTATCTGTTCTGTAAGCCTTCACCTGAAGTACAATAAAATATTTAAAAAAAAGAAATCAAACAACGTATTGCATTGGGCAAATCTGCTGCAAAAGACCTCTATAAAGTGATAAAAAGCAAAGAAGTCACTTTGAGGACTAAGGTGTGCCTGACCTAAGCCATAATATTTTCAATCACTGCATATGCATGCAAAAGCTGGATAATGAATAAGACAGACTGAAGAAACTGATGCCTTTGATTTATGGTTGTCTTGGTCATCTAGTGCTGGCATAACAGAAATACCACAAGTGGATGGCTTTAACAAAAAGAAATTTATTCTCTCACAGTCTAGTAGGCTATAAGTCCAAATTCAAGGCATCAGCTCCAGGGGAAGGCTTTCTCTGTCTCTCAGCTCTGGAGGAAGGTCCTTGTCATCAATCTTCCCCTGGTCAAGGAGCTTCTCAGGTGCAGGGACCCTGGGTCCAAAGGACATGCTCTGCTCCAGGTGCTGCTTTCTTGGTGGTATGAGGTCCCGCTCTCTCTCTGCTCACTTTTCTCTTTTATATCTCAAAAGAGATTGGCTTAAGACAAAATCTAATCTCGTAGATCTCATCATTGCAACTGCCACTAATCTATCTCATTAACGTCACAGTGATAGGATTTACAACACACAGGAAAATCACATCAGATGGCAAAATTGTGGACAATCACACAATACTGGGAATCATGGCATAGCCAAATTGATACACATATTTTGGGAGGACACAATTCAATCCATGACACTACCCTTTGGCCTCCAAACATTCATATCCTTGCCACATGTAAAACACATTCACCCCATCATATCATAGCTAAAGTCTTAAATTAATTCCAAGTCCAAAATCCAAAAATTCTTCATCTGTGAAATCTAGAATACAAGTTATCTGCTTCCAAAGGTACAATGATACACCAGGGAGGCACAAGCTAGACATTTCCATTACAAATGGGAGAAACTGGAAGGAAAGAAGGCATAACAGGCACCAAGCAAGTTAGCAGAACACATTACATTAGCCCTCAAGGCTTTGAAAAGAATCCTCAGTTCTCTGAAACCATTTATACCATGGCCCTGCCCTCCAGACTCCAGGTGTTGGCCACATTCTCTGGATTCTGAGTGGAGGCCCCTAGGCCCTGGACTTCAGCTCTGCCTTCCAGGCCCACAGGAACAGCAACTCTGCTTCCTCAGCTTTAGATGCACCATTCTCCTAGTCCATATGAGTGGCAACTCCACCCTTAAAAACTCCAAAGGCCATGGCTCCACCCTGTGAGGCCCCAGAGGTTATGGCCATACCTTTTGAGACAGGAAGCAGCTCTGCTTCCTGTGCTCTTGTCTCTTCAGCTTCAGCTTCCTGGTTCCTTGGCCTCCCGGCTCCTCAGGCCTCGCTGCCCGCATCTGCCCTACTGGGGCAAGTGTTCCAAAGCTCTGTATCTCCACCGATAAGCACCTGGAGGCACCCCTCTCTACCAGTAAACTTTGGCCAGAAGGCACTCAGCTCTCTTGCTCCGTGGGTCAGCAAGCCTAGCTCCACCAATTAAGTACCCGGAGGCACCCCACTCCACCAGGAAGCCTCCTACGCACAGGCACTCCGCTCTTCTGCTCTGTGGGTCAGCTCCAGAGCCATCTCGCGCCATTCTCCTGGTTCTGCTGCTGCCGGTTCTCTGCGGCTGTCTCTTGCCGTCTGCACTGTCTCCAGTGTAACAGCTCTCATTTCCTTCTGAGTTCTCTATCCATTCACAGCTTCAAAACCACTCCCACATTTTAGGTATCTGTTAGAGCAGCACCCCACTCTCTTGGTACCGAATTCTGTCTTAAGTCGTCTACTGCTGCCATAACAGAAATACCACACGTGGATGGCTTTAACAAAGAGGAATTTATTCTCTCACAGTCTAGTAGGCTATAAGTCCAAATTTAGGGCATCAGCTCCAGGGGAAGGCTTTCTCTGTCTCTCAGCTCTGGAGGAAGGTCCTTGTCATCAATCTTCCCCTGGTTGAGGAGCTTCTCAGGTGCGGGGACTCCAGGTCCAAAGGATGCCCTCTGCTCCAGGTGCTGCTTTCTTGGTGGTGTGAGGTCCCCCTCTCTCTCTGCTCACTTCTCTCTTTTATATCTCAAAAGAGATTGGCTTAAGACACAATCTAATCTTATAGAGCTCATCAATGTAACTGCCACTAAGCCATCTCATTAACATCACAGTGATAGGATTTACAACGTACAGGAAAATCACATCAGATTACAAAATGGTAGACAATCACACAATACTGGGAATCATGGCATAGCCAAATTGATATACATATTTTAGGGGGACACAATTCAATTCATGACAATGGTTTTGGTTAAGAATATTGAATATATCATGGACTGTCAGAAGAAAGAACAAATCTGTCTCAGAAGAAGTACAGCCAGAATGCTCCTTAAAAGCTCAGATGGCATGACTTCATCTCACCTACTTTGGACATCTTATCAGGAGGGAGAAGGACATCATGCTTTGAAAGTAGAGGATCAGCAAAAAAGAAGATCCTCAATGAGATGGACTGACAAGGTGGCTGCAACAATGGGCTCAAGCAAAACAAAGATTGTGAGAACAGTGCAGGACTGGGCAGTGTTTCCTTCTGTGTACATAGGGTTGCTATGAGTTGGAACTGACCTGACGGCACCTAACAAGTTTGTGGTTATCTGTTACAGCAACAAGCAAATTAATACTCTATGCTTATAGTCTATAGTTTATCTCTCTCTGTTTAAATATATGCTCCACAAGTTCACACTTTTTACCTGTTTTTACTTCACTGGTGTTTCCCAGATGCAAAAATAGCATGTCATGTAGCCAGCACTCAACAAATGTCAGTAGAATGAATGATCAATGTAGTGTAGAGCATCTCCCTATTCTAGAGACAGTGTCTTTATTAACGTAGCCTCAGACCAAATGGTGTCTTGTGGCACCTGCAGCACAACATCCACTCACACTGACATTAACGCCGCCTGGGCTTTTCTCACAAGGGCTGTTGTCTCCCCGCTCCCTCTAGCCCATCCCCCACATCCCATCCTCCTGCACACTACAGCACATAATTTCATATCCATCTTCATGAAAGAACAATTCTTGACTGATGGGTGCTATTTTACCACTAACTGTGAATTTAAATTAGTCTCTGCTTGATGAATTCATGAGATTGGAATGTACTGCAGCCAGCACTAGGATTATAGAGCTAAGGGCAAGGAGAGAGGGGTGGGCAAGCTGAAAAGGAGGGAAACGTTACAGAAATTTATCTAAGATGAATAGCTATTTGATTCCTCCTCTCTAAAAAGTATGGGAAAAGATGAAAAGATTCATCCACGGAACAGTCCCAGACAGAGGGCAGGATCTGGACAAGTTTGAAAATTCATCTCTCATTACCAGAGACTCCCATGTGCAGGGGCTGCCCTGGGCCTTGTGGGGACATTGACAAAGTGACTCCTGCAGCTGTCAGGGACGAGGGACACCCACAACAAATGAGACCACAACGCACACACAAAAATAAGAACAGGCATACCTCTAAAAAAACAAACACACAAAAAATAATCACACAAATGATGGGTACCAAGGGCCAGACTTAGGCCTGAACCCAGGCTGGCCCGGCCACACAAAGCTCTCGCTGCCCACAGCTCTGGAGACAAGGCAAGGCCTGGGTGATGTCTGAGTCCCTGTGATCACAGGTCCTAGTGGGACAAGGTTCTACTGAAGGGACAAGGGAAACAGACGTGAAGATGACCCAGCTTAGGAGCGACCACATCAAAGCCCACACTGTCCTGAGCACAGACTGGGCACAGGTCCCCTGGGAGCTCAGCTCCTCCACCGCCTTCTCCTGTCCCTGCCTATGACAGACTCAGCACAGTAAACATGTGCATTCTGGAACATTCTCAGGTTTTCATTTATTTTTCTCTCTTAAATTTTCAGAATTTTCACCTCCTTTAATTAATCTATTAACCCCACCTCATGGCAAAAATCTGAATAATCAAATTCATTCTCAGATTCTCATTTTCAATAGAGAAGTGAGAAATTGCAGCTCAGAGCAACAGGAAGTTACTTCAGGGATGGAGACCTTCCAGCCCCACCTCTGTTGGAACAGGGACTGTCAATCATGATCAGTGTGGGGAAGGGGATCTGGTGGGCAGGAGCGGGCTAGTCTCCCCACATCCTCACATTTTGCTGATAGGAATGCAGACACATTCAGAGGCCCATTGCAGAAAGAGTAGTCAGGGGTTCTTGAAGCACAAAGCGTGGCATGAACAAATCTTGTATCACTCAGTCCCACACAAGGCTGCTGTCTCATGCTACAGAAGAAAGTAATCACAAACAAAGTCAGGTCAGTAACTATAAGTGTTGACACTCTGAATAGCCCACCACATGTTCAAAATGTCCAAAGATTCCCCATAACTCAGTCGTGCCCCCTCTGTCCCAACCCTTCCTCCATGTCAGGCCCCCCAGGGCCTCATTTTTAGGAGCTGTGAGAGACACATCACAGCCCTGGGCACTGTCACTGCCTGAAAAGAATAGGATCTGGTCAGAGTCCACAGGAGATGAGACTAGGAGAACAGGAATTATGGGGCAAGGGCATTCCCCCATGGGCTCCCATCTACACTATCCCAAGGGTCTCAGGATCAGCCTCCTGCCCTCCATACTTACTTGCAGCTTGAGCATAGCTCCCTCCTTGTCCATCTGTGGGAAGAAAGCATTCTGTGAGAGACTGGGAAGGAGGGAGGACCACAAGGTCCTAGAAGACCCGGCTAGTCGTGGACCCCAGGGAAGTTTCCAGAACTGTGACTGCAGATCCAGGGTAGGATAAGGAAACACAAGGAGAGATGTTCAGGGACTGGGCCAACCACCTTCCTGGAAGTCTGTCCTCAGCAGGAACCTTCCCTTGCGACCTGCAACTATTGGGACTCAGGTCTCCATCACCAGAACCATTAAGGTGAAAGATTTGCCCTTCATTCTCCCATGTGTGTTACAAAAGGGTAATTGTTAGCACACAGGACAGGGTCTCAGATTGGGTCAGCATGTGTGTGGATACTACCACCCATAATGAGGCAGGAGACAGTAAATCTCCTACCTGGGACTTGAAACCCCTCAATGGGACAAGAAAACTCAGACCCCACCCCCATCTCTACCTGAGATTTTCTTCTTCCAGATCACAACAGCTCCAGCCACCACAACTCCAACAACCACAGCTCCAAGAACCAGGCCAGCAACCATTCCCGTGATGGGGGTGGTGGGATAGGAAGATGGTTCTGGAAAGAAGGGAGATGAGACCTGACTCCTTGAGGGTCTTCAGAAGAGCTCCTACTTTCCCTGAGAAGAGGCTCCACCCTTATCTCCCTCCTTACCCCATCTCAGGGTGAGGGGCTCCAGCAGCCCTTCGTGCTGTACACGGTACATGTATCTCTGCTTCTATCCAGAGGGCACCACCACAGCTGCCCACTTCTGGAAGGTCCCGTCCCCTGCAGGCCTGGTCTCCACAAACTCCATGTCCTGGGTCTGGTCCTCCCCATCCCGCTGCCAAGTCAGGGTGATCTCTGCCGGGTAGAAGCTCAGGGCCCAGCACTTCAGTGTGGCCTCAGGGTCAGACAGGGTGGTGGGTCATGTGTGTCTTTGGGGGATCTGAGTTGAAAGGTCAGAAAATTTAGTCACTTTCTGATACCTCTCACAGGGTACCTGAGCTAGGGTCATGTGACCATCTGAGAATGCACAGGACATTGGGTGGGGAGATAAAGGGCAAAATCCAGACACTAGCCTGGACCAAGGGTTTGGGAAAATTTCCTATTCCTTGGAAAGTTCTAGGATCAGGGTGAGACAGCCCTGGACAGGAGGTTCCAGGTTTCTGAGGGGGAGAACAGGGACTTCTAGCCCTGACCTCGGTGGAGGCAAGACACAGAACAGCTGGACATTGGATGTGAGACAGAGGACAATGGCTAAGAGAAAGATCCCCCCATAGTTCCCAAGGCCACCCCAAGGTCAATAGGAACAGCTGTTCAGTTATTTCAGGAATCATCTTCCCCTTCATCCTCAGAGAGACTGAATCCCTTAATTGTCCCTGAGACAGAGGAGAACCCTCTGGGTAAATCACTCTCTGGTACAGGAGCTGGTACTTCTCCCTCTCCTGACCCACGGCAGGAGCGTATTCTGACGTAGACTGCATTTTCCTACCCTCTTTGTGGAACACCAGCTGAGGGAACAGTCCCAGCCCGAAAACAGACCAGGAGGCGCCCTGCGGCCCCTCGTACCTACTCGCTGCAGTCTTCTTCCCATTCTCCAGGTATCTGCCCAGCCACTCCACGCCATCTGCCCTCCAGGTAGGCCCTCCAATGCTCCGCCTCCCGGCCCAACTCGACTTTGCGCTTTGAGATCTGAGCCGCGGTGTCTGCTGCAGTCCGTGTGCTCAGGTCCTCGTTCAGGGAGAGGTAATCGGCGCCATCGTAGGCGAACTGATAGTACCCACGGAGGAGGTGCCCAGCGGGGACCACATCACAGCCATACATCTTCTGGATGGTATCAGGCCCTGGCCCCGCCCCCGCGGTCAGCCCTGCCCCTGAAGTCAGCCTCTCCCACGGGGTCAGCCCCGCCCACAAGATTAGCACGGTGATTGGTCAGAGCCCATTGGGTTCTAAACTGAAAACGAAATCGGAACGAATCCCAGCGGCTCTTCCCGGGTCGAAGGGGTGAAGTTCGGACCCGGAGACTCGGGGCAACCCTTCCGTGGGGACGAGGGGACCCATGACCTGCGACCCGGGCCGACGTCAGTCACCGGCGTCGCTCTGGTTACAGTAACCGCGCAGGATCCGCAGGCCCACTCGGTAATACTGTGCGTATACCCTTGGCGATCCGTGTGCTCAGGTTCCAATACTCCGGCCCCTTCTGCTCCACCCACGGCGCCCGCGGCTCCATCCTCGGATTCGCGGCGTCGCTGTCGAACCGCACGAACTGCGTGTCGTCCACGTAGCCGACTTCGATGAAGCGGGGCTCCCCGCGGCCAGGCCGGGACACGGCGGTGTGGAATACCTCAGGGAGTGGGAGCCTGGGGGCGAGGAGGGGCTGAGACCACCGAACCCCTCCCTGCTCGGCGACCGGGTCCGGGGTCGATGGGGGCGGAGGGAGGGTAGGGAACGAGGGGCTCGTGGACGAAGAAGAGGAGGGCCGGGACGTAGGGGTGGCAGAGGAGGGGGCGGGGACGGGGGTCTGGGCGGTAGCAGCGGGGACGGGCCTTCCCCGAGGGTCCTGCGTCCCCGCCAGGCGGTCCCCTCGCTCCTCCCTCCCAGAAGCCGTTTCCCCGCCCCTACCCCGCAGTCACCCGCACGGATCTGAGTCAGAGCCAGGGCCTCCGAGAGCGGCTGGAGGGCCCGGGGCGACACGACCAGGGTACTGGGGTTCTAGGGAGAGTGTGCGTCCTGGCCAGTGGGAGCGGACCTTATAACCACAAACCGCGGTTGATAGGAAGAAGTGAAACTTCGGGGAGATGGGGAATCCCTAAAGTTAGGCCTCCTCACTGCTGACTCCGCCCTCTGGGCCTGAGAGCCTAGCACCGGTACTGGGACTTTGCCCCAACCCCTCTCCTACACGAAGCCTTCTTTGCTACACAGTCTTCTTCAGTCTTGGGCCGGGACCTGCTTAAATCAGGGGTTTTAATTTCAGAATCTCTATGTTGTTATTGTGTGCCCTGGAGGAGATTCACAGGGCCCTATAAGACAGAGTAGAACTGCCCCACAGGATTCCCTAGGCTGTAATCTTTAAAGGAGCAGATCACCAGGTCTTTTCTCCTGCAGAGCAGCTGGTGGGTTCCATCCACCGACCTTTGGGTTAGCAGCCAAGAGCTTAAATCATTTCACCACCAGAGCTCCTTAGAATTTCTGGTCACTCTTACAAATTAAGGAACCCAAAGAGATTTTGTTTATGTGGGTTATATCTATGGATATTAACCATATGAAAAATTGAAACAGTTAAAATTTTTAAATTAATTTTAAATAATATCAATAACCCATTAAACTTAACAGATAATACATTTTCGTGAAAAATATATTTTCCAAAAGAAACAGTGGAGTGAGAAAAGTGGATCAGTTTACATTTTTGCATGTCTTTCTTATCTGTGTCAATAGAAGATTTCTGGATTTTCCTATCTGCTTGTACATTCAATCCATTATTTTGGTTGAGGTGTATAAAAAAAATCTAGCATCACATAAATATGAAGTTGGGAAGAGTATTTTTAATAGCCTTTCCAATTAATTCGAATGATCATCTTCGATACTTCACGAAAGCTACAGAAGTGGTAGTTTCTTAAAGGTTAGTTGTAATCAGAAACCCTATTATTATTTCATATTCTGTTCATTAAGACCCAAGGGTCCATCTTACACATTGAATCTTCCACTAACGCATGAGTTGGGTTAAGTGATGCATTAGTTCACTGAGTATGCACATCTTCCAGTGTTGACATATTTCATCACAAAATATCAAAAAGTCACATTTGTTAGTATTACCACTGATCCCAGCAGAAAAATTTGCATGTTTTCGAAAGCTGTCAAACTTGTGGTGGATACAAGTTTTCCAATATTCTAATCTCTTGAGGTTACATTTTATCATTGGCAACAATACTGCCTGTTGGTTTCCTTGAAGTGTGTGTCATATAGCTAAGTGTGTTTCATTTTAGAGAAAGTGCCAAATATTCGAAATAGTTTCTCTGTCATTCCTTTTTAAGTAAAAATCTTATCCCATAAAAAAAAGAGACTAGTTCAGCTCACACAAGTTATTTCCCTTGAGACGAACATCATACTTTGGGATGTAAGAGAAGTGCTTTATATATACTTCCCACTTTATCACATAGGATATTAAAAGATGTGGACTCAAGGATGGTGATTTAATAAACTTAATAACTTTTAATGCTTCAATCAGTACATCTTTAAGTGAAGCTGTTTTGTTTTTGTTTTTTCCTTGCAGTTTGATGACACAGCCTTGATTCCTGCTAGATTTCCAGCTAATTTCCCTCAGTGCAAATATCAACACAATAAGACTAATAACTTCTTAGTAATGTTAGGTAAATAATTTTGACTTCATGGATCTTGTGAAAGGATCTCAGTGACTCCACGAGTTCCACAGATCACAGTTTGAGAACGGCTGTTCTGAGTAAACCAGGGAGTCCCCTAAATGGCCCCAGCCTCTTTGCCTCCTCTTCACTTCCCAGAATCCCTCTCCCTGAACTGGACTGTCTGCCTCCCAAAGCCTAGCTTAGGCCTCTTCCCACAGGCTCTTCTAGAAGAGAACTTGGCCTTAGGAAATTTAATACCAGAGAGTCTGCTCAGTCAGAAAACTGAGGTGGAAGGAATGATGTTTCCCTTTTGGAACTGGGAACATTTCTGCCTGAAGGCACCAGAGAGAGATTCACTCATGCCCTGGCTGGTTTTGTTAGATACCAACTTAATGTATATCCATATCCTAGACAGTTGGAAATCTGATGCAATCTATGTGAGAAATAATAAGTGTCACTTCATTATAAGTGAGTCTAAGGCACCTGACTTGAGGTCCATAAACCATCAAGAGCAGTGCTGTCAATAGAACTTTCTGTGATGAAGGAATTATATCTGTGCTGTCCAATACAGCAGCCACTAGCCATGTGTGGCAAGTGAACACCTGAAATGTGGCTAGTGCAACTGAGCAGATGAATTTTTTAATTTTACTTTATTAATTTAAATAGGCACACCTAGCTAGTAGCTACCATATTTGACACTATATATCTAGTGTGTTCTGAATTTTCAATCTGCCTCAGAAGATACTGTGTGATTTATGGATTGAAGTGTATTAAAATTATCTTTATCAAAAGCCACAGATCTGTCTATGTGGGTCTTAGACATAGCCTTAAAATACAGAGTGCCTATAAGTTTAATTAATACACCTTTAACAACTAAACTGTACAGACATTAACCAAAACATGATTTATCACCCCAAGATTAAAAATGTTCAAAAATTCCCATCACCAGTGTCAGTCCTTGATTGTATTTCATTGAGACTCTTGGTGTTATTGTTTTCTTTAATCTTAGGAGGAAACAACTCTTCACTTATTCGTGGGAAGTACTTATAGGTACCACACACATTAAATGCCCTGTAGGTCTTGCAGATATGTTTTTAAATTATGAAATGAGATTCAAAGCTTAGAATTGCACAACCTTAGAATTCTTTACCTATTTACCTATTATTGCTCCCTTTTCTCTAAAATTCAAAGTTTTATTTTCCTTGACTCTCAGATCCCTCTCTCCTCATCGTCTATACCTAGATGAAAATATACAAGCTATTTTTACAACTGTGAAGTGAAGGATTCTCTAAGCATGACCCAAGATGAAAAACCATAAAGAAAATTGATGAATTGATGGCAGTTTTGACTATATGCAAATTTAAAACTTCTTATGGCAACTACAGACTCACAGATATCTAAATGATTTCCCATAATTATATCAAAGACACATTATAATGATGAAATTAAAACAAAATTGTATACAATTATATTCAGAGAACAAGAAATAGCTGTTGGAAATTAAAAATATGATCGTAGAAATGAAAAATCAATAGATGAACTGGGTGATAAAAGTCATACTTCCACAAGATAGAACAAAACGGAAAGTAACTGAACAGGAGAGGACTATAAAAATATTAAACTATTCATAAACACAATGTTCTGTATCCTACTGTGGTGAGTAGCATCTAGAGTCTTAAAAGCTTGTGAGTGGCCATCTAAGATACAACTATTGATCTCTTCCCATCTGGAGCAAAGGAGAGTGAAGAAGACCAAAGACTCAAGGAAGCAATTAATCCAGAGGACTAATGGCCCACATGAACCAGAGCCTCCACCAGCCTGAGACCAGAATAACTAGATGTTGCCTGGCTACCACTACCCACCGCTCTGACCAGGAGCACAATAGAAGACCCCAGTTAGAGTGGGAGAAAAATGTAGAACAAAATTCAAATCCATAAAAAAGAACAGACTTAATGGTCTAATAGACCAAAGTAATCACCAGAACTAAGGCCGTTAGACACCCTTCTAATGTGAAACTGAAACCACTTCCAGAGATCACCTTTCAGCCAAATGATAGACAGGCATATAAATTAAACAATAATACGCATGAGGAATGTGCTCCTTAGAACAATCAACTATACGAGACTAAAACGAAAACATTTGCCCAAAAGCAAAGATGAGAAGGCAAGATGGACAGGGAAACCAGATGTATGGGAACAGGAAACCCAGGAGATAGGGAGACTGCTGACACATTGCAGGGATTGCAACCCATGTCATGGAGCAATCTGTGCATGAATTACTGAACGGGAATTTAATTTGCTATGTAAACACTGACCTAAAGCACAATAAAATGTTCAAAAACAGACTATTAAGGAATTCCAACAACATTATAATACAATTTTCAACAGAAATGGACATAGGAAATAATTAAAAATAATTCAAGAAAATGTCTTAGAGTTTACAGACAGAAGTGTACAAATTCTTACTATAGTTAACCCACACTAAGAACACATCACAATGAAATTTTAGAAAAAGGGTTGGAAAGAAAAGATCCTGAAAATGTCCAGAGGCAACAAAAAAGAGCATCTCTTAAAGCTAAAAGACATGTAAACTATGGCTTCCAAATTTCAAGGAAAAATATGTTCAATACAAAGTTCTACAGCAAGCCAAAATGAGAATAAGTGCTAGGGTAGCCTAAAGACATTTTCCAATAGTTAGGATTTTAACATTTTACTTTCCATGTTCCCTTCCTCACAATAATACTAGAGGAAATGGGAACCAAAAATGATAGAGAAAGCCAGAAAAGGGGGAACATGTGGAATCCAGGGACAGGGGAACCTGCACAAGAGAGACAAAGGATGCGCAGGATGAGGTAAAGGTGATCCAGGTGTCAACCTGTCCCAGGTGACAGGCAGCCAGTCCACATGTGGCAGGACTAAAGGCTGTGAGAGAGATGTCTTAAAAAAGATGAAGTTGGTAGAAAACTTGATGTGCTGGAATAGATTCACAGGAGATAGATTCAGAATGGGCTGAGGGTGGGGAGTGAGGTGGAAGTTGAGAATGATTTAGTGAAGTTTATAAGAGAAACTAAGCAAATAAAGGAACAAGATGTTCAATTCCAGGGAAAATAAATTTGATTCAAGAAAGGAAAAGTAATCATAGTCTACTAAATGCTCAGTTGTTAATAGTATTTAAATGGCAATAATAATGTAAACAGGAGCCCTGGTGCACAGTGGTTAAGTGCTTGGCTGCTAACCAAAAGGTTGGCGGTTCAAACCCACCAGCAGCTCTGCAGGAGAAAGATGTAGCAATTTGCTTCTGTAATGATTACAGCCTTGGAAACCCTATGGAGCATTTCTACTCTGTCCTATAGGGTAACTATTAGTCAGAATCAACTTGATGGCACCCAACAACAACAACAATATAAACACGGAACACTTAGATAATTAAAAGTATAACATAACTATGTTGGAGGATAGGAGTGTGTGAAGGAGAGATAATCCATTATAGATACATAAAGCTGAAAAACAGTATGAGCAGTATAAGTATGTTATTTAGAAACAGAAATAACATGAAGAGAATCAACTAAAAGTAGTTCCCTCTGGAGTTCAAGAAATGGGGCACATGGAAGATTGAGGATGGCTGTCTTCAAAACAAGGCTTGTAGAAGTATTTGACTTTTTAAATTACGTGCCTATATTCATTTAATACAAATAAAAATTAGACATTTTTAGAAGACAATATGGTAGGTGAGAGAATAGACTCAGGATTGTTCTATAGAGTGTCATAGAAATAGGGCAGTAGCTGGAGGGAGATATGGGATCAAGTGATCAATTTTTACAGGATTTTGCTTTGATTTAATTAGTTTTATTTCAATGGGAGATTTTACAGCATGTGTGTATACAGGTATGAATGAGCTAGTAGAGAGGGAAACTGATCATGCTGAGAGATATGAGCCCAGGTCTGTGTGATTCCAAGGCTCAGGACATTTAACACCAGAGTATTCTGTCTTGAGAAGGAAAAGGAACAGTCATTGTACATCTGCCATATTCCAAACTCAGTGCTTCACACTCACGATCTCATATCACCCTTATATACCCCAGCCCACACCCAAAGTGGATGGACGGACATACAGTATCAGTGCCTTCCCATTGTGGACCACCCAGGTGACGTGAATGTGGGCTGCAAATCCTTGTGAGAGTCAGTTTTTTTCAGGTTCATCACACCCAGAGTGTGTGCTGGGGGAGAAATAGCTTAATATAGGGAAGATCTACGATTAGATTCCCCATTTAAAGCTGTGGACTCTTGGCTGGTCAGGAGTACACTCACAGTCCAGAGGGTAGTTTAGATATCCCTGTACTACTCCCCTACCTTCAACTCACAAGGGCACCGAGGTGTTCACTCTCCCTTAGTCTCCATCCCTTTGCCTCATCTACCCCTAACCCCAAATTTTCAGCTTTATTCTGCCGCTTCACCTAGTGCTTGCACAGGGATAGCAAATCCCATCTGCCTGGATCTTCATGTTCCTCAGAGCCATTCCCTTCAGGACAAAGTATCTCTCAGGGGCTGACATGGATCGTCACTCACAGCACAACACTGATTGATTTTGTACAGAAAGCACCATCCTCACTGAGTGATGTGAGGTATAGAAGAGGTTAAAGGGGCAACGAACACCATTCTGCCACAACTTAACAATCTCATAATTTGGGGAATTATTACCCTCAATTTATAGATCAAAAAACCAAAGTTTATTGTTAGGTGTCGTCAAGTCAACTCTGACTCACAGCAACCTATATGTACTACAGAATGAAATGTGAAATATTGGCCATTCCTGCACCGTTCTCATACTCGTTGCTGTCTTTGAGCCCATTGTTGCAATCACCTCGTCAGTCCATCTCACTGAGAGTCTCCTTCTTCTTCACTGACCCTCTACTTAACGAAGCATTTACCAAGACTTTCTCCAGGGATTAGTCTCTCCTGAGGATGTGTCTAAACTAAGCAAGAAGTCAGAAGTGCAGCCAGAGTGCTCCTTAGAAGCGAGAATAGTGAAACTTCTTCTCACGTATTTTGGACATGTTATCAAGAGGGACTAGTTCCTGGAGAAGAATATCATGCTTGGTAAAGTAGAAGGTCAACAACAAAGAGGAGGACCCTCAACGAGATGGATTGACACAGTGGCTGCAATGATGGGCTCAAACATAGCAATGGTTGTGAGGATAGTGCAGGATGGGCAGTGTTTCGTTCTCCAGTACATAGGGTCACTGTGAGTCAGAAATGACGCAACAGCACCTCACAACATGTGTGTGTGTATATATATACACACACACACACACATATATATATATGTACACACACACACAATTGGTTCTGTTTTTTGGAGAACCCTGATTAACAAACAACATTATATGTATGTATATATACATACAGATGTATATATTATATGTATATATACATTATTGATTCTGCTTCTCTGGAGAACCCTGACAAATAGATACCCAACACTCATGATTCTTCTCTTAAGCTGTCTCATTTGTTTACCTCCTTATGGTCATCTTCCCACTTTGAGAACTACGTCCTATGAAAGCCTGCCTGGCTCACTGCTCTGGCCCCAGCGTCTAGAAGAGCACCTGCCACGTAGCAGGTTTCTAATCAATGCCTGTGGATTGTTTGAAAAGATAGCAAAAACAACATGGTAGCCAAGTACTCACTAAATGCTCTCTAGCAGTGAGTAAGTCAAGGACAGAGAGGTAAGAGGCCGACCTCAGGGAGAGCAGGGGGCACCTGGGCCTGGAGGGCAGTCTGGAATCCAGGATGTGAGGAAGGGCAGCCCTTTTCAGCAGGATGTATCACCTCTGATGTTCCCCATTTTAAGGTGCCTGCTGGATATATGCAGTCTTGGGGCAAGTAAGCCGTCAAAGTCTGAAAGAGATCTAAAGCCTAAGGGTGAACCATTTGGCAGGGCTGGAGAGGGGAAGGCCAGCCTCACAGGTGCCAAGGGAAGCAACTCCTCCCAGCACTCTGAGTGATTTTTTCTGAGGGGTGGTCTCCCACCTGGCAACACATCCTTGAGGCAGCAGGGGTCTTGTCATCCCTGCCATTTGACTCGTTTCCTGCACTCCCTGACCACAAAGAATGTCTGGCTCATCCTGGGTCACAGAAGAACTTCTGACCCTCGGCTTATAATTTAGACCCCACCAGGTGGCAAAGAAAGTTTGAGTTGGTAATTTTGGTCTTTCAGTTTCTACCCAGGATAGCTGTATAGCTCCTGCTGCTACATCTGAAGCCAACCATTCATTTTCCACATTGCGGGCTTGTCTACTACACGGGCCTCTTGCCCTTTCCTAAAGAATGTTCCACAGTGGGAGAAGGAAACTCAAATTAAGTCCCTTGGTCTAAGGTAGATAAACACAGTGGAATGGTTTTCAAGTACTGATCTAAGCTTGTAATCTACTCATGCTCTAATAGAACTTGAGAAATTGGCTCTTAAACAAGATGATGAAATGAGGGGGCCCATCCAACCCTTACAACTCTCTTGCAAAAAATGTGAGAATCACTTAAAAGTCAGTGCCAAAGGGAAAAAGAAGAGCTGGACTTCAAAAACAAAAGCACTTGTAAATAATAACACATGTGAGGAATGAACTTTGTAGTTCAATCATGTATACAAGACTAAATGGGCACACCAGCCCAAAAGGAAAGACGAGACGGCAGGAAGGGATAGGAAAATGGGACGAATGGAAACAGGGAACCCAGGAAGGAGAAGGAGAGAGTGATGACACATTGCAGGGTTGGCAACCAACATCACAAAACAATTTGTGTATTAATTGTTTAATGAGAAACTAATTTGCCCTGTAAACTTTCACCTAAAACACAATTAAAAAAAAAAAAAGAAAAAGTTTAAAAAAAAGCACTTCTCCAAGAGGATGCAAAGAATTATAAAAAGCCCCAGGCAAGTTTTTTCTCCTTTGGCCATTCAATACTTTCTTTCACTTTGATAGCCATTTCCTTCCAAGATGCCCAAAGTGTGTAGAGAAAGACTTTAAAGGTTGGAAGGACTCTTATCTGTCTCCTAGTTGTTATCTTTTTTTTTCCCTCTTAGTTCCTGGAAAGGAGAATACTCACATCTGTTCAGCCCTATGTTCCAGGCTCTCGATATGTGACCATCACTATCAGACAACTCGGAATAAAACAACAGTGACAGCAGGCAATATTCACCCAACAAAAACCACAGGCCAAGCACCATTCTAAGCACCTGAATGCATAATTAATCTAGTCCTTATATCCACTCTATGCAAGAAGATGCTGCTGATGTTATTATTATTAACATTATTATCCCCATCTTCACAGACGTTCTTGTTACTTGCCATCACTTCTGACTCATGGTGACCCCATGTGTGTAGAGTAGAACAGCTCCATAGGGTTTTCAAGGCTGTGAACTTTGTGAAGGAAATGGCCAAGCCTGTCTTCCAAGGTGCCTCTTGGTGGGTTTGAACTGCCAATCTTTCAGCTATTAGTTGAATGCTTAACTGTTCGTGACACCCAGGGATCACTTCACAGAGGACGACAAGGAAAACAGAGATTAGAGGACTTTTCACATATGGGGGAGTCTGACGCTCTGATAGTCTGACTCCAGAGCCCACGCTTTTAACCACTAATGTCCTCACTTCCTACTCTCAGTCCTAATCATGTCACATTTTGCCCTGCTATGCCCTCAGTGGATCAATAAAACCCCTCCTTCTAAACCTCCACTTCAATGCCTTTACATTAACTTGGAGCCCTCTATCCCTCCCTCCTTGAATTGAAGCCAGCTCTGCTCACAGTGAGGGAGGACGAGGTGCTGAGTCATTCTGTTCACTGGTTTATTGAGGATTCAGGGAGATCCTTCCCCAAGAGACTCCACAGTGTGAAAGATACACCACCACCTGCCCCATAGGTCTACCTATCCATCCCAGCAGTCAGGGGTGCCTTCCTTTGGTCAGAATTCTCACCAACTATCCACTCACAGCGGCTCCCCAAAACTACCCCCATGCCTTCTTCAGCCCCCACCCCCACCAAAAATCACACAACCAAAGGGAGCAATCTTGGGAGAGGGTGATTGTGTGTGTAGACTGAGAGTGGTACATGGGTACAAAGAAGAGAGGAGACAAGTTTGAGCGGAAACAGGTAGTGGATGGCCCCAGCAAAGAAGAATTGGGGAAAAGTACATTACAAGGTGCCAGGCTGGCACATATGGCTCTGTTGGAAAAATACAATGATTTTGAGGTGCAAAGGGAAGAAGGTACACAAGGTACCATGAGGGTACGTAGGGAAGTACACAGATACACGTGGATGTGTGGGTAGGGAAAATATCACTGAGCATGCTAAAGAAATTGTACACACCTACCAAAACCCACACGAGGATATACCTGTGACCACATGAGGGCACATCCATGACCACACAAGGGCACACCCATGACCACATGAGGAGCACATGTAGCTATGCATGGAGGGTACGCAGAGAGCACATGTGACTGCCGGTAGCACATGTGAACAGCACGTGTGCACCTGAGTATGTCCAGTGGGAACAAAGACAGGGACACAGCATGTGTGTTGGAAGCTTGAGCATGCACAGAGCGAAGGAAAGGAGCACGTGACCCCTGGCGCAAAGAATGAGTCCCCAAAAGAAGCAAAAATCAAGGTGATAAAACTAGGGAATATGCAGAGGGGTGAGTAGGATGGAAGGTGATGACGACGGTGAGAGGAATGAGAGGCCCTCTTGGGGTAGAAAGCGCACTTTGGGGGAGACCCCTAAGTAAGGGAGCTTGGGAAGTTGCCGTGGTAACTAGACAGGAGTGCTGTATGAGAAGAGAAGGATGTAGTGAGGCCGCTGAGGAGTCAGTCAGTAGCTTCAAGCAAGGTGCAAAGTAAATTACAAAGCAGTGACAGAAAATTACGTGAATGACTAAGAGAGAAAAGGTCTGTTTCCCAGAGTATTGGAGACATAGGTAACACCAGGGCTCACAGAGGGACACATATTTACAAGTGATGGGATTGGATAGCATGTCCTTCCCCACTGGGGATAAGGATCCCCTGCTTCTCCTGAGTCCACCACCCCTGACCTCCTCCCTTGCCCTCCCCCACTGGCTTGTCCCCCTTACACCCCCCTCACTTGTATAGCAAATGAACCCGACTCCCATCACAGCTAAGCCGGTCAGGGGGTTCAGAGGGGCCCCTAGGAAGGACCCCAGAGGGGTCCGGGGGTGTCGGGGGGTGGCGCCGGGAGCGGAGCTGCTGCCGAGACTGGAGCTGATGGCGCAGTTCAGAGACTCGCTCCTCTTTCTGAAGGAAGAAAAACAATTGAGAGAGTGGGAGGACAGGAGTTTTGAAGGGGCGGGAAGGAGGGAGAGGGAGGAATGGCATGGCAAAAGGAGTGGGCGAGATGCAGGGGTAGACGGACAGAAGAAATTAAAAGGAGAAATAGGAAAACAACAAGGAATTCCAAAAGAACAGAATGGGGATACCAGTAAAAGAAATGTGAATGAGAAAATAAGAGGGAAGCGGAAAAAAAAGGAGAATATGAGGGAAGGGAGAAAGGTAGGTGCACACAGCAGTGGACATATGGATGCCCACCCAGATTCCTCTGGCAGGGCACTGCACTCACCATCCACATGCTGGGACTGTTGGCTGCTATGCTACAGACTCACAACTGGCCCCTCCCAACCCTGCTTGAGGCCTGCATCCTTCCTCAAGGAGTTGAGTCAGTACTGTAGTCATACTCCAGAGCCCCAACCCAGGCACCAGATCAGCCTAACACTAGATTTAACCTGAGACCCAATCCTCACTGGACACTTGCCCTTCCCTATCCTGCTCCACTTACCTCCTTGCACATATGCTTCTGAGACCCTGAAACTCCCCTCAGTAAATCATGAGCGCCTGAACCCTGAAACTCCCCTCAGTAAATCATGAGCACCTGAACCCATACCTCAGGCTCTGCTTCAGAAAACCAGACCCAAACATGGGGTCTCCTGGGCCCTCCACCACCTCACTCTACTGGCACTCACATACCTCAGCAATGATCTTTTCCAATTCGCGGTTCTCCTTCTCCAACAGCCGAGACTTCTCCTCTTCATTGTTGTTGGTCGATGACCCTGTCTTCATGGTGTCCTGTGCCTCCGACTGCCACTCCCCTCGGGTGATCAACCTGCGCATCTAGGGGAATTGTTTGGGACATGAGGTGGCCGAACAGTGATGGTGCCAGCAATCAGCAGGCAGTGGGTTGGAGTTGGAGGGAATGAAAAGTAGAGGGGAAAGCTGGGCCCAAAACAAGGGAAGATGTGGGAAGAGAAGGCGGGGAAGGGCAGGGAGGCAGAGTCTTGGGAAGAAGGGACAGAGAAAATATGGGACTGGAGAGCGTGGGAGCTAACCCAGAGCCTCACCTTGGGCACAAAGAGCACAACCAGAGTAATATAGGAGGAGAAAACGATGGCAAGAGAGGCGAAAGCAAAGGCTGCATCCTGCTGGCTGGAGAGAATCATGGTGACAGGGGCAGTGATGAGGCACAGGACCTAGAGGGACAGAGTATTTGGGGGAGGTTCAGCTCTTCAGGTTCAGACAAGATCCAGGGATTTCTTCCCCCAGTAGAAGGTCTCTGAGGACAATTTCCTGGTGGCCATTTCTTTTGAAATGGATCCAAGTTCAGGATCATCCTCAACTCCAGACTGAGAAGAATCCTATATAAATTGTCCCAAACCAATTCCCGACTCTAGGTCAACCCCTCCCTCAAGGCAACAACTCCAAGGATCTCTATTCACACATCCTGAGTTCTCAGCAGTCACTGGGGATACCTGAGCAGAATGGAAACACAGGCAGAAAACCTCCATTCAGATTCCATATTTCAGCCTGTGGACCACGGAAAAGCAATCTAACCTCAGTGTTTCTGTTTCCTTTTCTACAAAGTGGATATATACTAACATCTACCTGACTGGGTGGCTGCATGAAGATTAATGGAATATTGCCTGTAATGCACTTTATGAACTGTAAAGTGCTTTACAAATCTGAGGCATTAAGAACTTTTAAAGAATTCTATGCAGCTGATCCCAGATCTCCTGATTCTCCCAGCCCAGCACAGGTGTTTACTGTAGTAAGCCCATGGGGTCAAAGGCCAGGTGGTTGGGCAGCTCACCGCCACATTGTAGATGGCCATGCCCACCGCCCGGTGGTCATTGATCTTCTCAGTGGACACACTCTTGGTCTCATAAGCAAGAAAGATTCCCAGCAGCAGCAGCAGCCCTTTGTAACCATAGAAAATGCCTAGGAAGGCAGAAAAGTGTCACATGGGCAACAGGATCTCCCCAGCTCCTCCACTCGATCCTTGTGCTCTTTCTTTATCGTTCACCTACTGCCGCTCCTTGGTATAGCTCCACCATGGAAAGGGTGACCTCCTCTCCAATCCAGCCCCTCTGACCTAGCACACCCTTCCCTGTGTTCCTTGGGGCCCACCCCCACCCCAAAATCCACTCAACCTGCCCAGGCTTCACATCTTCCTCCTCAGATTAGGAGCCAACTCTCACACAGGAAGATGATAGTCATGAGCAGCTGTCACTCAGCCAAGGGCCTGTTTAACAGCTGGGAATGTGTCACCCTGGGTTACACACAAAGTCTCAGCCACTTACCCTCCAGGTGGGAAGATGACTTCCCAGGCTAAAGGTAGGATTGCCATTTTTGGCCAGATATCAAAAGGGGCACAAATCCATGACCTTGCAACCCCAGTCTTACTCTAGGAAGCTGACCAGACAGAGATGGTGTCAGATCAGGGGATAGGGATGAGGTCATTCTTCCAGTCCCTGTGCTAAACTCAAGTTCTGCTTCATCTGAGCTTTGGCCCCCAAGCTCCTCACAGCAAAAAACCAACTCTCCCCTATTCTCAGAAGATTCATGCAATGCCAAAGAGGAGGACGTCAAACTGGGTTGACATAAGCTCTCTACCTCCTTTCCCAAAGAACCTTCACCTTCCAAACCTACTATCCTTTCCCACCCCTCCTGCCTTTGCTGCATCATTCTCTTTCACCCCCCACATGGCACACACCAAGCCAAGTGTTCATCTTCTTGGAGCTGCAGTGCTCCAGTTGGGGCAGAATAGAAACATCAATGTCTTCCTTCGGCTCCTCTTTAGCGAAAGTCTAAGGGAAAAACAGGGCCACAGGAAAGATGATTGTCATCTTCTTCCAACCTCCCCAACTCTCCTCAGTCCCTGACTCCCAACTCTGCCCCCTCCTTCCTATGAGACCCTCAATCCTGATGTCAAATCTCACCCTAGGCCTAGAGCATTTTACTGAACACACTGCAAATGTTGTTCCCCATTTTCCAGGATGCCTAGAAATTCTACACATCTTTCGCAGATCCCCACCATATCCTTCCTTTCTTCAGATGAATCCAAGGCCTCTAGGCCCCTCCTAGAAGGTGGAGGGGAAGAGCTGCTGATATACAGAAGGCTAGGTAGCACTCAATCATGGATTAACTTTATTCCTCAAGACGACACGCATCTCCCATGCCTGGTCAGGGTTAGCTCTGCTCAGACTCCTGACCCCAGCATCTCTGCTTAAGCAGTACCTCGATGGTTCGGTGCAAGGGATCCACAATCTGCCAGATGGCAAGAGTGAGGACATCCATGCCCACCAGCAGGCCCACCGTGGAGTACAGCTTCCAGGGCTCCAGGGTCTTGGGAAACACATGGAGCACAGGCACGTCAGGGGAACACCCTCTAAGCACAGGAGTCTATGTTATCCCCCAGGAGCTGAGGGCTGAGGAATGCGAAGAAGCTCACCTTCCTCCACTCCTTCTTTTCCTCCTTCTTTGTGAAGACCGTGTGGACCCACCAGATCTTGGTGAACATGGAGCCATAGCCCAGACTGAAGCCCAGGCCTAAGAGCCAGAGGCGGGCCTAGAAGAGAAGACAGGGCATGGGCAGACAAAGGCCAGGCCATAATGGGGAGTATGGGCAGGGAACAGATGACAAAGCAGTCAGGAGGGAACAGGAGGGGGGTGGGGAGGCCCACAGCGGGTGGTCTCCCTACCTTCAACGATTTCTCCCATCCATCTTCTACCAGGTGATCTTGTTAAAACCTCCTGGTTTCAGTGGCCAAACACTTCTGATTGCTCCTCAATGCCTACTGGTTACAGCCTGAACACCTCTCAATGTGACACAGACCCTTCACAACATGGTCCCATCCACCTATCCGGGCTCCTCTTCCAGACCCTACCAGCCCCATGCTCCAGCCATGCTCAACTGCTCATGTTTCCTTGATCCACTCTCTTGTGCCTTTCTTTCTCCAGCTGTAAAACTCCCATGTACCCTTCAAGACTCAAATGCCACCTCCTTTGTAGGGGCCGCCTGAACACTGACTATCAGCTGCTTTCTCTTCTTTGCTCCCTTGGCACCTCATGCAGATCCTATGCTGGCACCTCTCAGACTGTACGGGAGATAGCCGTCTGCCTCTCCCACTACACTCGGGTCTCATTGGGAACAGATAACTCCTGCTGAACTATAATTTGTGAATGTGTGTGCAAATGCCATGTGCACAGATGCACAATGAGTACAATCACGGGGCAGAAGAAAGAGAGGGAGTAAGGATGGGCCAAAGCAGAGAAAAGGGTGCATGTTTCCCACAAGCATGATGGAGAACCAAACAAATATCACTACTGAGCACAGAAGCCAGCCTTTCACCACACCCCAGAGCCTTCCATGTCCCAAGTATCCCAGAGGCCCTCCTCTGTCTGTGCCAGTGGTCCCCTCCCTGCAACTCCCACAGCTGTCGGTTTAGCTCTCTGCCTCCATCCTTCCAAACCCTAGGTCCCACGGGAAATCTATAGTTCTGGTTCTGTGCCCCCACACCACTGACAGGCCATCATTGTTCAGGGGTTTTGAGCACACCCCTTCCTTTGTCTTCAATACTGCCCTCCTCTTCTCTGGAAGGCATGCCATGGCAACCTTGGAACTGACACATCAACTACAGAATGAACAAGGTTTGGAGGCACAGAAAAAAGGGACAAAACCAAAGATGAGAGGGGTGATGCTAGGAGGAAGCAATGGGGATGACAGTAGGGAAAAGTGGAGAAGGAAGGGCAGGGAACCACAAATCATGGAAGGTGTTCCTGAGGGGTACTGAAGAGCCACGTTTTGCAAGGTATTTGCCCACGTTCTCTCCTCACCTGGCAGACAAAGGGGAAATGGCTTCTCCCAATGTGGTAACCGTCCAGCCCAAGGGGGAAGACAGCAGCTAACGCCAGCGAGCAGCCCACAGCAGTCAGATTGTTCAGGTTGGGCTGTGAGTTCTGGATATAACTAGGGCAGAGGTGGGAGGGTGGGAGAGGGAGAAAGAGCAGAATTAACCCTCTCCTCAGGGAAGCTTAGCTCTCCGAATGCCATGCAATGGCCTGACCCCAAACTCAGGGCCACAGGACTAAAGAAAGACAGGCTTGGAGCAAGAGTGGAGCATTGAGAGCCAAAGTTGGCTGTGGCAGGGGGCTGGAGGTGGAGCTGCAGAGGGCTTCCTGGCAGCACAGGACCCCTGCTGGCATGCAAGCTACTCAGGACCCACGACTCTCTTGTTGTGTGTTGCCATTGTGACAACCCCATGTATGCAGAATAGAATTGTACTCCATATGGTTTTCAAGGCTGAAAGAGATGGCCAGGCCTTACTTCCAAGGTGCCTCTGGATGGATCTGAACCACCAATCTTTCGGTTAGTAGTCCAGCACTTAGCCATTTGCACCACTCAGGGACTCCTCTTACCTGGCCCCAAAGGAATTTTTTTTCCAGTTAGTTGTTTGGGGGCAGGGATAGGGGTTATATCTAGTTTCCCCACCCACCCCTCCATATTCAGTGGTCACAGAAAAAGGACTAAGTCAGAATGAAAACTTTTATGAGACTTGGCCTTAGGAGTTACCCAAGTTTTTTTCTCACTCTCTTCTCTACTTTTGAAGGGAACTTCAAAGGGCATAGTCATTAACTTGGGGAGGCAGGCAGACAGAAGAGAAACTTACCGGACATGGGAGTTGTAGATGTTAAAGGACAGACAGACAACAGCTAGGACAATGCCAAGGCTGGAGAGAACCGAAACGGAGATAAAGAGTTTCTGTGACAGGAAGCGGAATGTCTTGATGACCAGGGTCTGGTCAGCTGGGGGTGACCCTCCTGCATGACACAGGGGAGAGTGAGGGGGGAGGAGAAAGCAAGGAGGAAAAAGGAATGAAGACGGGGTAGGAGAAAGGAGCAAAGGACAAGGGAGCTAGCGGACATTGTCATCCTTGACTCTGAGCACATGAGCCCTCTCTCCACTGAGTAGGGGCTATTGTGGATGGAACGCTCACTGACTCGGAGGCTTTTATGAAGCAATCAGAAATGAGATGGTGAAAGGAGCAAATGTTCTGTCCAGAGGTTGGGAAATGCTGAGGTGCATCACCAAAGTTGTAGGAATTTTTTTGTTATTGTGTGTCCTTTCTGTTCTTCTGTCTTTCTTTACCAAAGGGGAATGGGAGGGAGAAGTGGGTAGCTGAGGAATTCATTTTATGAAGTCTCTTATAACCCAAATCCAAAGTTGCAAAAGACAATTATAGAATCATAAAGCTAAAGGGTCTTCAGGTATCTAGTCTGGCCTCATAACATTGAGCCAAAAAAAAAAAAACTGATCTGTGATTTTAACCCTGGCAGGGTGATATTCTCAAAGGTGTTTTCAGTTGTTATTAAGAGGAAGTGCAAACTTGTTGAAGAGTTCACCAAAAAAAAAAAAAAATTAATTTCAATTTGCTTCACTAAAAAAAAAAGTGTAATTTAGGCCATGTAGCATTTATAGCAGCACAGAACAGTGTCCTAAATTCAAATAATTAAAAAGAAAAAAGAAGAATTGAAACTCCAGCAGTGCTGGGAAGATGGCAGCTATAATCAACAGCTAAGTCTTCCCTCCAAACCCAGTTGTCATAGAGTCGATTCTGACTCACAACAACCTCATGTGTGTCAGAGTAGAACTATGCTTTGAAGGCTTTTCAATGGCTGATATTTTGTAAGTAGATTGAATCAGCAACCTGCCTTAAAAGCAATGTAAGGTACTTCCCAAGGCAACTCAAATGAAAAAGAATATCTTATGTATTTTAAAATCCTTCAGCCAAGTGCTTAACCATTTGTTCCACTGGGGACTACATTTTATCCATAGGTCCTTCCTTTTGCCCACCTTCAGTATCTTTCCTATTTCCTATGATTTAATCCACCAGGTACACATGGAACAATTGCTTACTTCCCTCATTAAAAAGCACATTTTAGCAGAAGATAATGACATGACGCCTTGCATGCCCTCCTATATCTTAAGCAACTCTTTTCCTGACAGAGATAAACAGGTAGCTTTAGGCTTGATGTAGCTGACTCAGCTATATCAAGGCACCAGGACATCTGGGAAACCCAAATGGAGTTTCCATTTCCCACCACCTTTGCACCCCCTGCCTCTAATCCGCAGTTACTCGAGCAACATACTATGTTTAATAGCACATTGCTACTAACCGCCTATTCCCTTTCTGAATACAACAGCATCCCCTACCCACATCTTGGAGGTTGTATTAATTCTCTTTTAGCTCAGCCCAAGCCCCATCTCCCTGCTATATTCCAACCTAATGGTACCCCCTACGCCACCCTCATTCAAATGGATGACCCTTTTTCTGGGTTATTCAGAGGAGCTGAAAGAAAATATGAACAGAATCCACTTACCAATCCACTTATCTGTTTTGGACCAGGAAAGATCATCCTTGGTGCTGTCATAGTAGCCAATCTTCTTGTAGCTGCCACCTGGGTAGATGACAACAGTAGGAGTGACCACAGGTGGGTGAAGGTTCCCTCCTAGGCATTCTCCACTTCCTATTTCCCTGAAGCCACTTTCCATCATTGTGTCTGATTTTACCTTCAACTGAGCCCCTGAAGGACGCTTGGCAGGACTTCAGATGGGTTGAGTGAATCAACAACCTGCCTTAAAAGCAATGTAAGGTACTTCCCAAGGCAACTCAGATGAAAAAGAATATCTTATGTATTTTAAAATCCTTCAGTGAGGAAGGCTCCACGGTATGTCTGCCACCCATTCCCCTGCCTCACACCTGTCTCTGCAAGATGTCTCTCACATTGATTCTTGTTGCTAAACCTTTAAATATATTTCTGCTTATTCTTCCTCTCATGATAGACAGAATCACAGGATCTACTTTCCCAGTGGCTTTCACCTTAATTTTAGAAATCTTTCTTCCATTGGCTTGAGTTCTAATTCCTTGGCTAACTTACGCCTCTTAAAAAGCCACTAAGTACAATTCAGTCACTCCTAAGATTTCTGTTCCAGAACTGAGCTACCCCAGTTACCATAACTTTTCTTTAAAAAGAGCCAACTCACACCCCTTCCACCATGGCTGAAGTCCATTTCCTCTTGTTCTGGATACAAAGAAGATCTGAGAGGATGTGGGAGGTGTGGAGAAGGGGAGAAAGAAACTTTTCATGGGAGGCCAAGAACTGGCTCTCTTGGCTATGCTGTAAGAGGCGCAAGTGGGTGTGGACTTGAAAAGTTAACTCATAGAAGTTTCTCAGATACGTAAGTGTGCTAACATTCATGAAAATACAATAAAGAAAAGTCAAACTACACATACTATAAATTCAGAGTGATTGTTTATATAGCAAGGAAACTCAATGGATTCCCTTAAAAAGATAGCAAGTTTCCTAGATTCAACTTTTCTTGAGTCTATACATATGCACTGATAGGTCAATAACCTTTCCACCCAACCCAGCCAAAGGGAAATTTCTGAAATTAAAATGGAAGCTGTTATGGATTGAATTGCATCCCCCAAAATATGCGTCAGAAATTTAACCTCTGTAACTGTGGATATAAAATCCCATTTGAGAATAGGGTTTTCTTTGCTATGTTAATGAGGCCAAACCAATGTAGGGTGTGTCCTAAACCTAATAACTTCTGAGTTACAAAAAGAGTGGATTACACACAGAAGCAAGTATATACTGGGGAAGACAGATGCATGTGAGAATCACCAAGAGTCAAGGAATGCCCTAGCCTACCAACAAGGAACAAATCAACATGGCTGAGACCCTGATTTGGACTTTTAGTCTCTACGACTGTGAGAAAATAACTTCCACTCTTTAAAGCCACCCACTAGGAAACTAAGACAGAATTCACTGGGAAAAAGAGAATGGCTATTTTCAATTTGCATGCTCCTTTCCAAGAACACAACTACTGAATTCAAGAAGACATATCCCTGCTGAGCTTTTTAGTATTATTACTTAAAAATCTTGATGAACACAGTTGCAAGAGAAGGGGAGGAGGCACCTGGCAAACTTGTGATGTCTCTGGGTATTCTGCCAGATGGGGGTCCTATCCCAGTCCCAGCCTGACACCCTGCCCTTCCATTCCTCTCCTGCCCCCACACTCACCCTGTAGCTGTTCAATAAGTGTCCATGCCATCCGAGAGCCACTGGCATCAAACACCACATGGCCCTGAGGGAGGTAAACATGTGTCAGAAGGCAAAGGGGATAAAAGCGGAAGAGAAAAGGGAACATCAGGGACTCTTTCAATCCTTATGTTTTTGATGTAATTGAGCTTCTGAATGAATGCTATTTATGGTGTTTGCCTGCATATAGGACATACCCCAGATGCCCATACCCTAGATTTCAGAAACATCATTCTTTTGAGAAGAAGCCTCATCGGTGAGATTTGAGTAGGAAAAATCCCCAGATAGAGTGCCAGGAGACGTGGCTTCTGGCTATGTGACCTAAGCAAGTCACGAAATCCAGCAGGGCACTAATTTTCCCATTTTAAAAGGAACAAAATGATCTTTCAAACTGTTTCTTCTTTTAAAATTCTATGATTCTCATCTGACTCATAAATATCCAGAATAGTTTGAAAAGAAATGCAGAAAGATGTTAAAGAAACAGAAAATGCTGGTGGTTTTTTCCTTCTAGACTTTTGTGGGGTTTCCTGGTTTGGGGGTTGTTACTCCCCTAGCCTGAGACTGATTATTGCAGAAGGGTAGCCGAGAGAAATAGAGAATGCATGTCTCCAGGAGAATGAGACTTTGAGGGAGTCTCTCTCTATGGGAGGACCCAACCCATTGCCATCAAGTAGATTTTGACTCATAGTGACTTTATAGGACAGAGTAGAACTACCCAGTAGGGTTTCCAAAGCAGTAGTCTTTATGGAAGCAGCCAGCCTCATCTTTTTCCCACGGAGTGACTGGTGGGTTAAAACCTCTGACCTTTGGCTAGCAGTTGAGTGCTTTTACCACTGTGCCACCAGGGCTCCTCTAAGGGAGGACGGGGCGTGTAAAAGAAGTTGCTGTAACTCACAGAGACACCCTCAAAGGACGAGGAGTTCATTGCCCGGTAGATTTGGTCGGTAATGGTCTGATTGTTGTAGTTGAAGTCCTCCAGGCGTACACCTGAGTGGCCGCCACCTCCAGACGTCTTGTTCAGGGCCAACGCCAAGGCCCAGATGGCATCATAAGCCAGCGGTGCCTCCTGGAAGCCTCCTGTCTCCTCTGGGTGTCTTTTTAGTCGCTTAGTCAGTTTCTCCACAAACTCCTGGGATGTCTGTGGAGGGATGATGGGAGGAAAAGGTTGGAATGTGAATGTGTGGGTGAGGAGGGGGGTCGCCATCTGATTCTGGCTCCCTCTCCATCCAGCTCCTACACTTTGACTTGAACGGATAGTTTCTGTTCATATTGTCAGGTTGAGCGTATGTACATTCAAAATCTTGACTATACCCATGTGTCTGTCATAGGTTGGAAGCTACTAGACTAGAGCAGGGATTAGCTGGGTGCAGTGGTCTTATTTATACAGCTGCTAGTTCAGAACTACTAACAGAGAGAAGCTTAATTAATAAATACTTTGGATAGAGAATAGTAAAGGATGAAAAGTAGAGATAGAGCAAAGAAAGAGACGTGGATATTCCCAGGAAAAGTTGATGTTCTACACTGATGTTCTCTCATCCTTCAGATTTTCTCAACAGAGTTAATTCAAGACCTAACAGTTCTTCTAATTCTGAAAGATCCTGGAAAAAATAAAGCCACAGCCTTCTCACACTCTCCCTCTAGTCTCACACCTCCTGTCAACAAGGAAGCTTTTCTTTAGTGTGTCATGCTGGTGTACTCTCAGTCCACTGCATCTAAGAGGTTTTCAGTGGAGACTGTGGACTGCAGAAATATCCTTCACATACTGGAAATCCACCTTCCAATCCCTACCTCCATAAGCCCAGCCCTCAACCTTCTTTTCCCCAGAAATCTAAAAAGAATGGTAGCTCCTTTTAATTTTGTCATGAAATGGGTCTACACTTGGCAAAATAAATTACCATTTGGCCAAATAACCATAGGTACATTGCTTAATTTCTTAGAAATGCCTTCCATATAACGGAGGAACCACACCTGCCACTCCTAACCTCCCAGAACCCAACAAGAAAAGGTTCAGTGGCCACCTCTTGGCAAGGCACGAGTAATACACAGGGCCATTACACAAATAACACTATCTGGATTTGGAATGTTTTAACACACACACACTCTAACGAAGGAATGAATAGGTGAATGAAGAATAAATAAAAATCTTTGTTCCCCAGTAATTTAAGTTCGAAACCTTGGAATCGGCATAGACTCTTTTCTGTAACCAAGCCCTCTTAATTCTTTTGCTGAAATGCTTTACTAATATCATTTCTCCCCACACAGAATAATATTAGTAATAATAATAACAGACAACATTTATATTGTCCTTACTATGTGTCAGGTACTTTTCTAAGTTAGATATATCATCATATTTAATCCTCAGACAACCCAATGAGGTAGGTGCTATTAATATTCCCATTTTAGAGATTAGGGAACTGAGGCACAGAAAAGTTAAGTAACTTACTTAAAGTTATACTGCTAGTGAGTGGCAGAGCTGAGATTCAAACCTAGGCAGTCTGGCACCGACGTCTATACTCTTGCCAACTACTCTACACTGCCTCTGTATGCTGAATTGCCTCTCTCCAAGAACACCTGCTCAGCAGCCAGCTGCTTGGCCGAGATGTTCAGAACGGTCCTTTGGCCATGAGGTGTGTCCAACCTTCAGTTCAAAGTAAGCACCCCATAAGAAAATCACCCAGATGGGAAAGGATTAGTCTGCTTAGCATGATGCAATCTGCCACTCAGATCCTCATTCTCGCTTCATCCAGGTCACTACCATTACCATACCTGGCCACTAGGGAGCAACACTTTCCCCCTCCCATGACTAAAGCTATTAAAAAGAAGTCCCTCTTGGTTCAGCAAAGACAGAATCATCAATTTTCAAAGGAAAATTTTACTATGCAGCTTATGGAAAACTGAACAACAACCAAAAAATTCATATCGCATAGAAATTAGTGAATTAACAGAGTTCAAATTTATGATTTTAATTTTCAGCAGCCCTGTCTGGCTATGTGAGGATGGATGCCCAGCAATGATCTAAAATGTGTATCCATCCTGAGCTAACTTTTTGGTTGTATTGCATCCAGGTCTGCTCAGACCTCTACCCCAAATCAGAACTATTCACAACTCATCCCCAGGTATGCAGCTCCCCACCATCCCTAGCTCTGCCCAGAGCTATATTATCTCGCTGAAATCACCCTAATCCAGTCTCCATTTCCCTATCTGTCTCTTAAAGACTCTTCCTCCAAACCAGGGTTTCTCACCCTCAGCACTATTGACATTTTGAGTTGGATACATACTTCTTAGTTGTGGGTGCTGTCCTATGTGTTACAGAATGTTTAGCAGCATCCCTGACCTCTACCCATTAGACACCAGTAGTGTCTCTGTCCCACCCATCTCCAAACAAAAATGTCTTTAGACATTGCAAAATATTCCTGGGTGTGGGGGTGGGGAGTGGAAGAGGAAAATCACCCAGAGTTGAAAACCAATGGTCTAAACTAATAGTTTTCAAAGTGTGGTCTCCTAACCAGCAGCAGCAGCATCCCTGAGAACTTGTTAGAAATGCAAATCCTTAGGCTCCACCCCAGACCTACTGAGTCAGAACTTCTAGGGGAGGGGCCCAGCAATCTGTATGCGAAGTGGTTCTGATGGAAGCTAAAATCTGAGAACCACTGATCTAAATGTAAGGCCATTCTTTGCAGAATTCATTCAAAAGAAACAACTCTTCTAAGTATCTGTGGCTCTGAACCCTCTAGATCTAACCCTACCCCTGAACCACTTGTCTTGGTCCTGTTTGATTCATCTGTAATGTAACTTCTTCCCTAGTCCATTGTTAAGGCTGCTTCTACCCTCTGGAAATTCTTGGCTTCTGCACTTGGCATTTTAGCCTGCCAAGTGGCCTGGTGTCACTCAAAGTCCTGTGGCCTTGAAAGCAGGCACTATCTTTCTCCAACAGCCAGAAAGAGACCCTCTAACTCATCTACCTCTTCCAACTCATCCACCTCCTCTGCACCTGCAACCAAGTCCCTGCTTCCTGTCAGGGTTCCTCTACTTCCCTGCTGTGGTGCAGAAGCCGTGACTGGCAGGCCCTGGGCACAGAGCACAAACTAGCCTTTCTGGCTTCGGCAACCAGCTCTACTACTTAACCAAGTCCTCAAGGATGCTGTACATGGAAGTGACCTTCCAGAATTTTTCAAAGCCATGATACCTTAAACATCGAGTGTCCTTAGAATGTCTCAAGACAGGGTACATTATCTGAGTCTACGCGGTAACTGGCCCTTCCCCCACAATCCACTGGCAGAACAAACTTCCTGAATCTTATTTCTCTCTTGCTCAAAAACTGCCATTGGCTAAACAGTATTAACAAATAAAAATCCAATCTCTTTAATCAGACTTCACAGTTTCCATGGGAGGTGATGGGGCAGAGTGGTTTGGAGTTATATTCAACTAGGATTGAACTCCAGTTTGGCCATTTAGTAACTGCATGACCTGAAACAAGTAACTTAAGGTCTCTGAGCCTCAATTTCCTGGTCTATAAAATGGAAATGATAAATCTATACCACAGCACTGCTGTGGGGATCACTTAAACCATGTATATAAGTTCCTGGTTATTACATAAAGCAATTATTATTGTTGTTAGTTGCAGTTGAGTCCATTCCAACTCATGGCAACCTCATGCATGCAGAGTAAAACTGCTCCATAGGGTTTTCCAAGGCACCTCTGAGTGAGTTCAAACTGCTAACCTTTCGGCTAGTAGTAGAGCGCTTAACCATTTGTACCATCTAGGGACTCTAAAACAATTATTACTACAATTTTTATTAATAAGCTATTCAGGGACTTCACAATCATTAATCCACCATCCCCCATCATGTTCTCCAAAGCAGGTATTACAGACCTGGAGGATAAACTTGGTATAATAAGCAGATACCCTATCAATTTCGCACAAGACTTTTGCAATCTTTAAGACCTGATGCTGAGTAATAAAGGAGCCACTTCCACCCACCCCCATGCTCCCCACCTCACTTGTGTCCCTCAACTGCAGGGCTGCCCCAGTCCTCCCAAGTCAGAAGATTTGTCTTTTTGCACCAGGTCTATCACTAGCCAGCTCTCTGTGGCAAAATGATTTAAAAAGTCCCTTTCACATCTAAAATTCTAAAAAGAATCATCAAAAAAGCATCAGGATCCAAGCTAACTGAGTAGCAATCAGGAATGATTATTAAATACTCAGAACATGCGTCACCAAGAAAATAAAATGCATCTGTGCCCAGAAACAGCGCTACTGTAAAGGTGTTTATTGCGTAGACAAGCATCTATATTATCATTAACGCCTCTCCCTCATTTGACTTCTCACCAACCGCTCCTTGTTCCCATGGCAACAGCCCTTCCACTCATCGGGGCCTATTGAACAAACCACTTTCATTTTTCTTGCTCTTCTGCCCAAGGAAGCCATAGTAGAGTGGGAATCCAAACAAAACGTAAGGCAAACAAGTATAGGGCAGGCAGAGCCTCCTTCCCATCCTGTACCTCCAAACTTCATACCTGCTCCCTTCCCCAGCAAGGCCCACTCAGGCCCCTCTATCAGCCCAGCCCTGAGTCCCCACATTCTCACCATGTTGGAAATGCTTCGGGTGTTGGCAGGGTTCAGCATGACAATCTCAGTGGTGATGTGGCCCTCCACCGCCTCAGTCATCTCATCCACTGTGCAGTTGATAGACGGGTCATAGGTCTTGAACCAATTGTCAGCATACCACCCAATGAGGAACCAGACATACTTCTTCCCAAAGAGACGTTCCTTGTACACCTGAATACAGAGAGGGAGAGGCATGGATTTTTGTTTTATTATTTTTTTATCTCATTTCATACTATTCAGCCCCCTTGGGAATCAAAGAAGAGTAGCAGAATTAAAAGGAAAAATCTACAAGTCTTGTGGGTGGTAGGGAATGCTGGACTACTCCTCCTTCTAAGTTCCTCCCCAGTCCCTCTATTTCTGAGTAGCCTTTCCAGCCAGTCAGGAAAGATGGCATTCACAGGCTCCTCAGGAAACAGAGCAGTAGGAAAATGAGATCTGGAGAAAGTTCCAGTATGAGAAGTTGAGGGATGGAGTCAGAGCCAAGAGATAGGGATATATTAACCATCGCCTCAGATACAATCATTTATAACCTTAAGCACGGATGCAGAGAGGAGACCCCATGAGAAATCCAAGGCTAAGATCCCACCCAATCCTCCTCCCTCTTCAGATTCCAACTCCACCTCACAAAAAACTTTCCGGGCTTCGGTCTCATAGAAAAGTCCCACGATGATTCGGGCATCCTGACGCTACAGAGTGGAGAGAGAAACAGAGCTCCTGAGAGAGGACTGGAAACGCTTGAGGGGCTAAGGCAAGCGCTTTCATATTTTTTATTTCTCATCCCAGAGTACTTAGTGCAGGGTTCTATTCAATGGGTAGTGGATAAATGTCAACCCAAAGATGAAGCTAAACTTCCCCAGGAGATGCTGCTGCCTCACAGAATCAAAGCCTGCCCCCACCTGGCTCATCTCCAACCAGCTGCTGCTCTCCCTACCCCTCACCAGGCTGAGGCCACCCTTGCGGCCATCCCACCTTAAGGTTTTTGACGGGCACAGCTGGATCTGAGAAGAAACTCTGACGAAAAGTAATCTCGATTCCAGCCTCCTTCACTCGTTCCTCTAGGTCGTCCAGAGTCTTGGGTGGAAATGAGAAACAAGTAGGATGAACATGGGGTGACGATGGAGTAAGGGCCAGAGATGCTAACTGGGGATTGAATACTCAGGGCAAAGAAGCAGCCGTTCAGAACCTTCCTCCAAAGCTTCTCTCCACAAAGGAAGAAGTCTGGAAGGAAGCATTTGGAGTCTTAGGATGTGGCTTTCCGGTGTGAGGGTACATGGTGAGCCCTTCCGGAGGATCTGTGTTCAGGAAGCCACCCCATCCACCCCACTCTCAACACGGACAGCAACAATGAGGGAAAGCATAGGGGAACCAAGAAAAGGAGTCAGGGTCTGGTAGAGATAGATAGTAAAGACGTCAGGAGGCAAGTGGGCAGATAAACAAAAGGATCAGAGAAGAGTAGCCTGAATCACAGACAGAAAGTGGATTAAGGATTAAAGGGCCACTGAACATAAGAGTGGATAGAGGACCCAAAGAAGAGAATAAAATGGAAAGAGCAGACTGCCCTCTTCAAGAGTTAAAAAAAAAAAAAAACAGTTGCCATCGATTCTGACTCATGGTGATCCCATGTGTGTCAGAGTAGAATTGTGCTACACAGTGTCTTTCAATGGTTATGATCTTTCAGAAGTAGATTGCCAGGACTTTCTTTCAAGACACCTCTGGGTGGGTTCAAACCACCAACCTTTCCATTAGTAGTTGAGTTCTTAACAGTCTACACCACCCATAGACTCCTTCTTCAAGTGTAGAGCCATGTATTTCCTCTCTTTACCTCCACAAATCTCTCCTTCCCTATCAACCCATCAACCTCTGCTTGTCTGTCAACATCTTCAACTATCAGACCCATGTACCTGTACTTGTCTCTCTCCCATATCCATTTCTATAGCTCCTTTCCCTCTGTTCCCATCCACACCCACCCACCCTCCCTCTTAAGTGTCTCTAGAATCTGCTACCTTCCTGGGTTCCTATCTCATAGTTTCTCCCTTCTCTTGCCTCAACTTTGGAGTGAAACTACTTTAATAGAGCGCATCATTTTGGGTGTATCTGTCTGGAGGACAGCGCGTCAAAAGGAAAAAAAAAATCATAGAACTAAAAAGCTGAAAAGGATCACGAAAATGTAACTTGTTCATTCCTCTGGCCACAGAAAGAATGTGCACTTAACCCATTCAGAACGTATTCTTTTCTTTATAAAGAATCAAGACCTTCCCCACAAAATGAATCCTGTGTCATACATCTCTCCATTACAGTTTGAGTAGAAGCCCCTTTACCCCATCCCTCCTCACCGAAGTGAAGACCTCGGTGGTCTGCTGGATGGTGGCGATCTTCTTCCAGCCCCACTTTTCAAAGAGTTTCACACGAGTCGGGTTGTGGAGTGTGGCTGATGGATGAGTTCGAAAAAATGTAGGAAAACGCTGCCGGTTTGACAGGGCTGGTGAACTTGAGCCATACGAAAGCTAAAAGGGGCAAGAATAATGCAACATGGTGTATTCTTCATGGACTCCACGTTGCTAAGAGTTCCTTTAACCCTCTCCTGCTTCTGTCCCCCACTTCTCCAAACCTCCCCTCTTCTGCCCCAGGAAAAGTGATTCTCAAAGGCCCACACACTCCTCACTATCAGGATGCTCTTTCACTGATCTGACTTCAATCCTTTCTGATGAAGAACGAGGTTATCGGCAGCACTATCAGGCCACTGTTGCTAGGATGCCAACTGGCTAGAGTCTGCAAAGGACTCTGAATCTTGGTAGCAGCAGGTCCTACCTTCCACAGTTTTCTCAAATACACACCTGCAATCCCTGCCCCCTCCTTCAGTACTGCCCAAAAGGGATGAGCCCCACCTTCTGATCTCCTGGGCTCTGCTTACCACAATGAGGTTCCACATCCTGGCAGCCTCAGCCACAAGCGTAGAGACGGAGCTGCAGCCAGGCATTAGGATGATCTTGATAGGGTCATTGTACAGCAACTCGTACAGGTACTTGGTAGCTTGGCCTGGGTCACACTGAATGAGGAGGGAGGAGATGAGAACAGGCTTTCCTAGGACCCCTCCCTTCCCTGCAACTCCTATTCTTTTACGCTTCTCTGACAGCAGAGTTCCTCACTCCACTACCCATCTCTCTGCTGAAAGCCTTTCATCATTATTACCATTTTCTTCTTCCTAACATCTCTTCCTGTGAAGTTTCTTGCTTCTCATTTGTTAAACGCCCTTCTCTTCCTTCCAGCTACCTAATCCACATCCTCTCCTGCATGACTCTCTTTCAGTACTAACACATACATAGCCTTTCCCCGCTTTGGCTCATCCTCAGACATCCCCAAGTCTATCTTCCCTCCATCACCCCTGCCCATTATCCCATACTTCTATGCCCCAAACATCTGTGGCTGGGAGTCTGTAGGAATAGGAAAAAACTCTCTCTAAGTCCCCAGGCAGCTTCCTCAAAGCCACATTATGAAAATTCCTCCCTCACCTCTGCAAACTCCCTCTCCCCACCTTCCAGTCCTCTCTCCCTCTTCTTTTTTTAGGGCTAGTGATAAGTAAACAAGAGAGAACAGGAACAAGACCAGTAGGGGGTCCTGCTCAGTGATCCATCCCCTCCTGCTGAGCCCTGACATTTGATGGGTCCATTAGAAAAAAGAAGACACTCTAAGGGGTGGGGGTGGAAAAGAATCAAGAATGAGGAAAGAACCTGGGGAGAATAAATAGAATAATTTAGGAGTGCTTGAAAGAGAGGCACGGACATGGGGAAAGCAAGTAATGCAGAAAGCTAGAGGAAAGGAATGATGGGAGGAGGGGAAATGGAGGAAGAGCCAGCCATGGGTCTCCTACTACCAGCTGCCCTCCTGCTGAAGTCTGACATTTCAGAAGCTGCTGGAGCCCCAAAGGAAGTGGAGAAGAAATGGAAGCCAGTGGGGAGCGAGGGCAGAGGGGACACAGACAGGAGGGACAGGAAACTGGGGAGGGTGAAATGGGACAAATAGAAAGGAAATAAACGAGCCCCCCTAGAGCCTGCTCATCTCCCACTGAGGCCTGACATTTGGGACACCGTGGGAAGTTGGAGAGGAGGGAGCCAGAGGAGGCTGGCAGAGTCTGCAAAAACAAACCCCCACCTGGACCTCCCTGTCCCCACCCCACCCCTGCACCCCTGCAAAGGGCTGGTCCCACCTTTCTGCACTGTCCCAGCACCCATTACTCCACATCCAGCTTTTCCCAAGCCCCCTCAGTGCCCCTTCATTTCTTATCTCATGAAAAAGTTGATAAATACAATGAGAACATATATGTACAGCAGGGCAATGTATATGCTGCTCCAATGTCTTAGTTTGCTCGCTAACTTATTTACATTTTCTTGCACCCTTCTCCCCCTTCCACACCCTATTCCTCCACCTATCCAGGGTACAGGAGACCACAGGACTTCCTCTGTTCTCCCCCTCCCCTTTGCTCTAGCAAGGATCTGGATTTGCAGGCAGGAAACGACACATCCCAGTTCCTCTGCCTTCCCATCCTCCCTCCTTGCTGCCTCTGCTATTTTTTCCTCCAGCTCCCTTCGCCCAGGTCCCCCATCTGCTCCCCCAGCACCTCCAGGGAATCACCTGTCATGGTGGATGAGTTTGAGCTCACAGTCAGGGCTCCTCTATCTCCCTGTGATCCCCTATCACAGAGCCTGCACCCATCTCTCCCTGTCTCTCTCACCACACCCCCACCCCCAGGGTCAATTAATTCTCTTGCTTCCCTAAGCTTGACCGTTCCAACATCTCTGACCCTCTATTTCCCTATCTACTTCCCCTCCCCTTGTACCTAATTCCTTTCTGTACTCCGCTGCTCTCCCCATAGACATCCTGGGGCATCCACCAGGGCATCTGCCGGGGCAGGACTTCTCAGTAAAAATGCAAATACCTGGGACTCATCTCTGACCAAGGAGTTAGAATCTATGATTTTAACAAACTCATCTGGTGATTCCAATAAACACTGAAGTTGAAGAACCACTGTGGAGGCAGGAGAGATTTGAAGTTCTCTCTTCAAGCCCCTAACATTCCTTATACTCTCTTCTCCTCAAGCACTCTATCTTCACCCCTGCTTCTGTCCCCTCCCCACTCTCATACCTATTTCTGTGTCTATACTGTTGTTCTAAAGAATGGATATTAATCCTCAGTCCACTCCAGGTGTGAAATCACCAAGCCTTCACCTCTGTACTCTATTTCACCCTTCCCCAATCCCTTAAGTCTCTGGAGTCATCTGTCAGAAACAATCAATTTGAGGTCCCAAATCTCCTTCCCTCCCTATGCCACATCCTTCCCTATACCCTCAATTATGCATGTAGGGGACAGGGATAGGGAAGGAATCTTAATTACAGGATCATCCCCCTCTCTGGACCCAAATTTTCTTACATTTTCCCTCTCTCCTTCCTCTCCTAACTCTATATCCCATTTCCCTTCTCACATCCTAGAGGCCATAATTCTATAAGAGAAGTTCAGGACCTAAGTTGCATAGGAAGGATGCCCCTGGATTTTTCACTATCCCCACCCCCTCCTCCTTGGTTCCCACTGACATTCTTTCTGGTTCTCTCAGCTCCCTCTTTCTTCTCCTATATTCTGACTCCTCTCTATCCCCAAACTATTGTGGGGACTCCCATTGGGACCCCTAATCTAATCCATTTTCCCAGTGCCTCTGCCCATCTTCTGACCATTAACATTCCCCAACCACCACGTGCCACATATTCCCACAGTCCAGGAATCCTCAACAGGGCTGGGGTTGGTGGAATGAGAAGGAGTTAGGTAGGGCTCACAGTTGTGATAAATAAACAAGAGCACTCAAGTCCCTCAAAATTCTCCTCATTCTGTCCCTATTCCTTCCAGTCTCAACCTACGCCAAGACTTACCTTGTTACCATGGTAAATGTAAACCCCTGATCCAGCTTCCCACCTCTGACAGTCTATCCATCCCCCAATCCATTCCCGGGTTAGTTTACTCCCCCAGAACAGCATTGGCTGGAACCCTAAATCTATTACCAGTTCCCCAAACCCCAGCTCTTCCATTCACTGCGGGGTCTCTCAGTGAATGAAGGGTCTGCCTTGCAACATGATTAACCATCTTAAACCCCTACCCCCTCATCTTGAACCACCAGCCCCTGCGACTCTCCCCGAGTTCCCACACCCCCAGCCCATGTTCCTTAAAGTCACACATGGGAGGGGTCTGCCTCAAAAGCCCAGAGGCGACTCCGACTGAGGCAGGCCCCCTGCCCACCAAGGCCCCATCTCCCACCAACCCCCAAGTCCAGGACTACCTTGCTGTCGTGGTGAATGAGCTTGAGCTCATAGTCCGGCAGGATGTCCCTGCGACTATTCACGTCCTCCAGCGCCATCTCCACCGCGGGCTGACAGGCCTGGCCCCCGGGCCAACCCCCGCTCATAGGGAACAGCGCCCCGATGTACACTGCGCGCCGTTCTGAGGAGGGGTGCGGAGGGACCCGCGGGTGAGGCCGAAGGAGGTGAGGGGAGTTGGAGGTCCACACTGGAGCCACCCCCGCCGCCATCACCACCAGGAGTGTCAGTGGCCACCCCACCCGGGGGGAGGGGGCCCCCGGACCCATAGTTGGGGGGCGGGGGTAGCCGCTTGAGAAGGGGGAGGAGCTCAGGGGGGACATTTTTCCCGGGGAGGGCTGCTAAATGGGTGCAGAGGAGTCGCCTCCATCCCTGGTTTGGTGGGGAGGAGGGGGCTGGGGCCCCGGGAAAACAGGGAAGGTTGGCTTCCTACGGCCCCCGCAGCTCCCGCTCGCTCCACTGCCACCGCGGACTCTCCTCGCGGACTGACTGACCGACCGAGGGGCGGAGGAGGAGGGAGATGTGGAGCTGGGAGGGGACTCAGACGTCACCGGCGGCGCGCGGCGGGGGGGGGCGGGCCAGAGAAGGGAGGGGGAGGGAGGAAGGGGGCGGGGAGGGAGGTGAGCGCTGAGCAGCGACGCCAGTCAAAGGGGAGGGGAGGGGACCAGAGAGGAGCAACAGCGTGGGAGAAAGGAATGGACGCGCAAGGGAGGGGTCTCACCTAAGGGGACAGTAGGGGAGGAGAAGAGCGGGGAAGGGGCGTGCCAGGAGGGCGGGGTGGGCAGAGGGAGCCGCGAAAGGCTGGAACAACGAGGAGCAGGGACCGAAAGGACCCGAGTTGGACGCGAGAGAAAGGGGGCTGCCGCGGAGAGTATGAAATGGAGTGAGATAGATGTGGTGAAGGACTGAGGGTTGTGAAGGAGAGAAGGTTTGAGGAAGAGAGAGTTGAGTGGGGGAAAAGGGGAAATGGTGTGGAGGGGAGTGACAGCAATAGGGAAAGGGAACTTGGGGCAGGGTAGGCCGAGACTGAGAAAGGGTGATCGGAGAAGGAATTGAGAAAAAGGGGAAGGGATCAGGAAGGAAAAGATTCGGAGAGGCGCGGAAGGAGGGAGCGTGAGAGGCCTGGCCGAGGTTGAGATGGGTGGGATGGGCTGATGGAGTAGTTAGGTGAAACCCTAGGGAGAGGGCAGCCAGGAAAACGTTCCAGAGAAGGTCGGGGGAGAAAAGAACTCCACGGGGTTGAAGTTCGGGGTCTCCCAGCACCCTGCCGCCCTCTGCTGGGGTTCTGCCATTTGGCAGCGAAGCTGAGTCTGGGAAGAGGCGGAGCCGAGGCAAGAGCAGCCAAGCAAGGAGATGGGAGGAACCGCAGCCCCGCAGAAAACCGGGACTGGAGGCAGGAAGCAGGTAGGGAGAGGGGAAAGGCCGCCAACTGGGGTGGAGGGAAGGTGGGGGATGGATGGGACCCCACAGCCTAGGACCAGAATGCCTGGGGGTGGAGGGTGAAGAGTGAGGGGTAAGGGGACTGCAGTGCACGCGATAAGGGTCTCTCATCTCACCTGAGTGTGGCGTTCGATTCACTGGCAGCAGGAAAGACGGGATCAGAGAAGAGTTACCACTGGCGCCCAGCTTCCCTGGACTGATCCCCAGCCCCCTCCCACACCTGTCCTTGCCGAAGACGGGACAGCAGAAGCCTGCGTTTCTGAGGGGAGGGTGCCTGGGGATAAGAGCAAGGTGGGGCTGGGGGTCAGGACATATTGATTTTCTTCTTTTATTTTTCATGGGACAACGGAATTTGGGACAGGACTGCCAAAGGCTAAGGCAGGAGCGGGTCCTCCTTTTGTGGAGTCAGAGATTATAAAAATTGGAACCTCTCTTTAAAAAAAAAACTATATAGTAATTGGTTTTAACCAATGGCTGTTAAAAATATCTTACTTTAGCAAATTTTACAAAAACCTGTTATTGAGCACATTGTTCAATTCCTCCCCATTATTAGAACACAGGAAGAGGCCGGTGTAAGTAAGAGACCCTGAAGCTTAAGTTTCATTAGCTTCACAGTAAATCCACCCCTGGGTGGGATTCCCAATTTCCAGAACCGAATGGTATATTAGAAGTAAAATAGCTGAGTTAATTAAGGAAATCCAGTCCTGAGAGTCTACAAGGATAGAGACAAAGAATTGGGATGCCAGTGTCCCAGGAGAGGAGGGGACAGCAGACGGAGACAGTCTGGGTGTTCAGGAAAGGGGGAAGTTTGTGGAACTAGAAGGCAAAAATGGTGGAGGACACAACACCCAATGGGAATGATGGAAGTTGTCTGGGAGGTGACTGAGGTACAAAAAAGGACTGTCCTCTTCCCCAACCCCGTGGGCAGTCCTTAATGCTGGGCCAATTCTGCCTCCAATTTTAGGGCTTTTTACCATGATACTTTTCCACCCCCAGATCTCGTTTCCAATCTTATCAGTTTTTTCTAAATATGACACAAAATTTATTTCTGAGTCTTTACAATAAGTCAATAATATAATGAAAGGGTCGGGGTATATTACTGAATGAGGAGGGATCAATTCTAGAAGAGAGTGATGCATAGTAAGTTCTAAGTTTAGAGAAAGGGATTGAGGTTAGGGAAAACCTTAGGGAGGGTAAGAGCCATAAAGGAAAAGAAAATGTGAAGCCCAAGACTTGGGGGTGGGGAGAAGACATAATCAGAGAAAGGTAAAAGAAGGAAGCCCCCAGCATAGTACAAGTGGAAACCAGTACTGCAGGAAGAAGTTGGAGGCAGGTGGATGGAGGAAAAGAGGTAGGCTTTCACCTCTACCTCCCAAAGACTCCTCCCCCCCACATTTTGTACAGCACCCTTTCCTTTCCAACCATCCATTCCCACCCCACTCCCATCCTCGCACAAGCGTCCTCATCAGCTGCATGCAGGCAGCTGTTCCCCTCACCCTGGCAGTGGGGCTTGGGGGTGTTCCACTGGCCCTGACTACAGATGCTCCGGGAGCTGCCCACCAGATGGAAGTCGGGGTCACATCGGAAATCCACCCGGGCTCCATCCAGAGCTGGGAGGTCCCCACCCGTCACGAAAACGTTCCCATTTTCCAGGGTCAAATAAGACTTGGAGCAGATTCGGACTGTGGAGAGATAAGCAAATAAAACAGGCAAGTTGGAGGAGTCTCCTTCCGCTTAGAAAGGAGGAGGCTTTGGTTGGGTTTTGGGTCCACAAGCAATCTACTTTGCAGGAAATCAGGTGTAAAAATGATTCACCTCCCTAGCTTCCACATTTCTTTTAACCCTACACATTCCCAAAAGAAAAAAAGGGAAAAGGCACTTCCATTGTAGGAACCCAAGATGGAGCTATAAGCACACAAAATGGGATCCATTCAAAGTCGGCTACAGTGGGCGTTTCTCTGGCTTTGAAATGTGTGGATGTAGATGACTTTGGATGCACAATCAGATTTGCCTTTCTTATTATCTTTAGCTTATGTTAATATTACATTGACTTTTGCTTCCTAGGGATACAGTCTCTGGGTGCGAGTCAAATATGTGAAAATGTGATATAATCCTTTTAGAATTTTTTTGCTCAATCTGACACTAATAATCCTCAAAGAGAATAACTCACAGAATGAATAATCAGAAGTTATTTGATCAAATTGCCAGTGGCCTAATAAAGAGAGAATGAAATTAAATGTGCAGGCTGCTATCTGCTAATTCCGACGGCACACAACCAAGTCCCTTTTACACAGTAATTGTTCAATAAATGCATTTGTGAATTCGGTTACACTTGATTTAAAGTGCTGACTTTGCAAGTGGCAAACGCTAAGTTTGAGGAGGAAGAGGAATGGTTCAGAAGAGGGAGGGCTTTGCGAGCTTACTCACCACAGCGGCTCGGTGTGTCCATGTCTGTCCAGGAGCCGTTGGCCAGGCACTTGCGGACCTTGGGCCCCACCACCTCGCGCTCCCCCCGGCACACGTACTCAATCTCATAGTCCACCGGCAGGAAGTTGATAGCCTTCACCTGGTCCCGAGTCAGGCCCCGGTACCTGATGCCCCCTTCCCAGGGCGGGTGTATGATTTGGCAGCCTAAGGGATCAGTCCAGTAAGAGTGCAAAGAATGGTGGGAAAGAGGAAAAGGCAGAGTCAGCTGCCGGAGGCCCAGGAGCATAGGGTGTGGTCAGTGGGCAGGCTGAGGACAAAGGCGGAGGTGTGGGGTGCTAAGGGAAGGGAATCGGGACTGGTTCAGAGCCCTGGACTAAAGGACAGCGAGTTAAGGCCAGGGTTAAGGCTGATGAACGAACCCGCAAGTAGAGAGGAGAGGGTGCTGGTTGGGGGTAATGAAGAAAAGTAAGAAGTCCTGATACGTGGTGGAGCTTGGTAAGAAAGGCTAAACGAGGATATTTCAGTTGAATTAGGAGGAGAGGAGAGGGGGGCCTTATAAGGCTACCCGGGCAGCAACGGGAAACCAAGCAACTGAGATAGTAATGTGGCGCCAGGTAAGGGGAGAGGGGCCAAGACAATAATGTGGGATCACGGAAAGGTGGCCTAGTGTAGTAATGTGGGGCAAAGGAAAAGGGGGTGCTGAGTAGTAACGTGGGGTGATGGAAAGGAGGTCAGGAGTAGTAACGTGGGACCAGGTTTCGCCAGGTAGTGTCGGCTGGGATACTATGCAGGGCTGATGGGATAGTGATGAGGACCAGAAAAGAGGGGGTGCAGAGAAGGGGTGAGCGGGGAGGAGGAGGGCCCGAGATCGCCGGAGGAGGGTGCACCTTCTGAGGTTGTGTTGGGGGTCTGCGCCCCGCCCGCGCCCAGGGGGCGGAGGAACAGCGGCGCCAACAGCAGCAGCAGCATCTGAGTGAGAGGCGGCCGTGAGGACCAGACAGAGCCCCGCCGACGCGGCCTGACCCGCGAGGCGGCCGGGCCTCCCTCCCGGTTCTTCCCGGGCTCGGACCTGTCTCAGCCGGGGGCTGAGAGGAGCACCCAGCGGAGGAGGCGGGGGCGGAGCCCGGCAAGGGGTGGGGGAGAGGAGGAGAGACGCCTGTCCCCACCCTCCTCCTGCCTCCCTCGGCCCCCCACCCTCCCGGGACTCCACCTCTCACCACCTCCTCTCCCGGCCCCCGCGGCTCGCCGGAGCCGGCTTACCCACGCTCCCCGGATCGGCAGCCTCACCGCTCCCGGATCCCTTCCCGCGGTTCCTCCTCGCCCCTAGCCCCGCATGCCCCCGGCTCTGGCCCCAGGGTTCGCCGGCCTTCCCCGCGAGCCCTCGCCAAGCCCTGCTACCCGGACCCTGCGCTTACCTCGGCGCGCTGCCCGGCTCCCGGGCTCTCCCCGGGCCTCAAGGCCCCAGGCCCGGCCGCTCCTCCTGGCTTCCCCCTCCCCCCTCCTCCACCTCCCCTCCTCCCGACCCTCCTCCCCTAGAATCAGGCCTCCAGCCCTGCCGGGGTCTCTCTCCTCCTCTCTGTCTCCCTCAGACCCCACCCCCGTTTCTCCTTCCCCGGGGCGGCGGCTGCCGCGGGAGCCGGGAGCCGGGAAGGAAGGAGGCGGCGCCGGGCAACGGGGAAAGCTCCCGGGCGGAGGGAAGAAGGGAGGGTGCAGGGGAAGACAGGGCGGGGGGAAGAGAGGGGAGACCGGGGAGAGGGCGCCTCCCACATCCCGAGCCCCGGGAGCCGCCCCGGATCCCGGCCCCGCCCTGGACCGCCCACAGTGCCGGGGGCGGGCGGCGGGAGGGAGGGGGCACCAGGGCACACGCACCACCGACCGCACAGCGGACCGGCACCCAGCATCGTCAGGGACCAGCTGGGAAAACTGGGTTGGGGGCGAGAGAACCCGAGCCAACGACAGACGAGCTGGCACTGAGACAGGGAGTCTGGGATGGATGCAGGTGGAGAAAAGACGGTTGCACAAAGAGAAAGCGGCCCTGGATGGGCTGAGAGGAGAAAGCCGGAGGCCTAAGGCCAGGAGAAGAACTGAGGTGGTGGGAGAGCAAGGAGAAGCCAGAGTCTGACAGAGAAGGGTGGGGGGTGAGATGGGGAGAGGCCGGGAGCCACCTAGGCCGGAGAAGAGTTGGGTAGGGCAACGAGAGAGTTGGGAGACCAGAGCGGCTCCATAGGTCCAGCAGCTTTGACGCTCGCCTGCTCCGTGAAGAGAACAGAGAGAGAAGGTTGGTAGCAAAAAGAGGAAGGAGGGACATCAAGGAGAGAAATTGATGCAGAAGGGGCGGGGGAAGGCAAGAGAAGAAAACCTCCAGGTGGACAGGAGCCAATATTAGCTTCTACACTCCAACGGGGCCTAGTAATCAATATCTCTTGACTAATAGAGAAGTGGAAGCTCTAGAGACAGGGTGGGGGAAGTGCAGGCCTTTTGACAGCTCACAGAGGCTCTGTGTGTGTGTGTGTGTGTGTGTGTGTGTGTGTTGTTGTTGTTGTTGTTGTTAAGGGGGCATGAGTTTGGGCAGGGAGCGGAGACAGAACTGAGGTTCTCTACCTTCAACCTTTTTTTATAACAAATATTTCGTAATGACCCCTATTGAAATTCATAGGTGATACAACCTACCTACACAAATAACTTTTGAAAAATTCAAAATGCTTCCTTATCAGTACTGTAAAAGGTGGAAATGAAAGAAAAGTCATTTGTAGTAAAGTAATATAAACAGTCTTTGAACATGTGTGTGCTGAGGCCTGACTACCCAGGAAGTCATAATGAGGTAGGCAGATGCTTACACCTATCCACAGAATCCAGGGAAAGGAACTGCTACACATGCAGATTGATACAGGTGCTGAGCTGGTGACTCAACTACCTCCAGCATGTTGACATCAATGAAATGATTTAATGAAATGTTGAACAACTCATGGTAGCAAAGTCAGTCTTTCCTAAATTTGCGGAGAACTGTAATTGCATTCCTAGAAAGTTCATTGTATATTAAAACCATTAAAAAAAAAAAAACTATATTAAATTCTAGGCTCAGATAATTAAACACAGGTTTTCACCTACATGAATGCCCTGGGGGACATTTGAGAATCTGGATGAGGAACAATTTTTCATTGTGCAGGCTATGCTTTAAAGAATATCTTACACACCTGCCCTGCCCATACATGTCAATAGCGCCCCCCTCCATCACTGTAATTACAAAACACAGATAGTGTTCAAAATGTTCCCTTGAGAACTACTGAACTAGAAAATGGACAGAAGAGAGTAGAGTAGGATTTCTAGTACTCAAACGACAGCCACCCTTGTTAGGGAAAGGAAAGGAAGGAAGTGGATTGGGGGTGGAGAGGGTGGGGTTAGGGTACTCAAGCAGTGGTGGAGGAAGGACCTCAATAAATGCCCTGAGGAATGAGGGCTAGGAATCCTGGAGGTGACACTGAAGGATGAAGAGGTGTGAAAGGAATAAGTTACCGCCCCTGGTGGAAAAAGGTGAGAGGTCTGATAGAGAATATGATCAGAGCCCCTGTCAGCACTTTCAACTGCCTCTTCCCATATGAATAACAGATTTTGGCGGAACCAAAGAAGTCTGAGTATCAACTAAAATAAAATTATTGACACCTAGAAGAAGGCCAGGGGGAAAGAAGTTCCTCAGACTGACTGCTTTGGGAAGAAGAGTTTTCTGACTGTGGCACCTCCACAGGCTGGTTCAGCTGTCTTGCTGGTCAGCCCCCTCCCTTAGAACTCCTCCTTAATGCACTCCTGTGGTCCTCAAAAGGCTGTTCGCTCTGAGGACACTTCCTGGAACCCAAACCAAACCCATTGTCATGAGTCAATTCTGACTCATAGTGATCCCAGGTGTTATAGAGTAGAACTGCTCCATAGGGTTTTCAAGATTGTGACCTTGAAAGCCAGGCCTGTCTTCTGAGGAGCCTCTAGGTTCAAACCTCCAACCTTTCTGCTAGTAGTCAAGAGCTTAACCATTTGCACCACCCAGAGATCCTTATGTAGGAGAGTAACTGAGTAAGCTCTCAAAGTCCTTGTCTAGTCTTTCATTCTGGCAATTTCTCTCTGGCTTCCTTGCTGTCCTGCTCGAAACTGGAATAGAAGAGATGTCCACTTAAATCCCTCCTGGAAAAGAGGAGTCTATGATTTTATGAAATTGAAAGTTATTTTGATGATCTTAATTGCCACACTGCCTATGCTAGAATTAGAAAAGGAAACAACCGGAATGTTCAAACCACAAAGTATTGATTAAGTAAATTGGAATGTATCCTTTCAAAGGACTAATTATGCAAACACGTTTAAAAGAGTGTCTAATGACATTGATATGGGAAATATAAGCATTTGAGTAAAAAAGATATGAAATTTGTACAACTGTGGTAAATATGTATGTTTAACAACTGGAAGAAAGTACACTAAAATGTTAACAGCGTTTGCCTTTGGGCCACGAGTTAATGGGTAACTTTTTTTTTTTTTTTAAGTTTTTTTGAAACTTCCCTAAGCAAGTTGAATCAGTATAGCCAAAATCTGTTATTCATTTGGAAACAGGCATTTGAAAGTGCTGACAGGGGCTCTGATCATATTCTCTGTCAGACCTCTCACCTTTTTCCACCAGGGGCGGTAACATTCCTTTCACACCTTTTCATCCTCCAGGATTCCTCCAGGATTCCTAGCCCTCATTCCTCAGGGCATTTATTGAGGTCCTTCCTCCACCACTGCTTGAGTACCCTAACCCCACCCTCTCCACCCCCAATCCACTTCCTTCCTTTCCTTCCACACTAAGCATGCCCCCCTCCTCTGAAAATGTTGTATCCTTCTTCCCTCACTTTTATAAGTCTGTGCCTTTGGTAACACCACCTCCTTTTGTAATTTTTGGCTGTATTTTTCATGGAGATGGTTGAGTTCCTACTCAGATTACACGAGAATCACCCAGTCTTCTAGTTCATTTTATTTCCCATACTTTCATTCCACCATAACTCTGAAACCATAGAGCCCAGAACTTAACACCCAGGAAGCCCTGAAAACATATCAACCAAAATATCGGTTTATTGAAGATCTGCTACATGCTAGGTGCTCTTCCGGAGGCATCTAATTTAATTCTCACATAACCATACAAAGCAGATATTTTCACTTGAGAACTGAGCAAACTACGATGTACAGAAAGTAAAAAGCCTGTCAGAGGTCACACAGAGACAGTATTTGCACTTGAGTCCATGTGTCCATTTCCAAATTCTTTTCACTGCATTCAGAGACTTAGTTTCAGAGCAGTCTTCTCACCCAACTCCCATACAAGACATTGTCTATCAAAGGGTCAGACTGCATTTCTGTTCCATTTTCTCACCTGAAATAGTAGTGGTTAGTGTGTAAAGGGAAGATATCCATGTACTCTTACGTTACTGTGAAAGGTTTATCTTCAGGGAGGGTTTTCTGTCCTACCCAGTTCTTGCTGTTTGAAGCAAAGGTTTAAAATTGTTTTAAAAATGTATAGGGCAAAGTTTTAAAATTCAGCATGAAGTTATTTGCACTCTGGGCTTCAGAGTGTAAATAACTGTTTTTTTTTTTTTTTAATTTTTTTTATTGTACTTTAGATGAAGGTTTACAGAACAAATAGTTTCTCATTAAACAATACACACATATTGTTTTATGACGTTGGGTAACAACCTTCTCAACCTTGGGTTCCCTATCACCAGCTTTCCTGTCCTCTCCTGCCTTCTAGTCCTTGTCTCTGGGCTGTTGTGCCCCATTAGTCTCGTTTTGTTTTATGGGGCTGTCTAATCTTTGGCTGAATGGTGAACCGCGAGAGTGACTTCATTACTGAGCTAAAAGGGTGTCCAGGGGCCATACTCTCAGGGTTTCTCCAGTCTCTGTCAGGCCAGTAAGTCTGGTCTGTTTTTGTAAGTTAGAATTTTGTTCTACATTTTTCTCCAGTTCTATCCGGGACCCTCTGTTGGGATCCCAGTCAGAGCAATCAGTGGTGGTAGCCGGGCATCATCTAGTTGTACTAGACTCAATCTGGTGGAGGCCATGGTAGTTGTGGTCCATTAGTCCTTTGGACTCATCTTTTCCTTGTATCTTGTTTTCTTCATTCTCTCTTGCTCCCGAAGGGGTGAGACCAGTGGAATAACTTAGATGGCTGCTTACGGGCTTTGAAGACCCCAGACACTACTTACCAAAGTAGAATGTAGAATATTTTCTTTATAAACGATGTTATGCCAATTGAGCTAGATAATAACTGGTTTTTAATGAGGGGCTGAGCCCTTTCCAGCACACCTTAATATCACTAAAAAGGTCCTGTTTGACCCCTCCTCTGGTTTTTCATTTGTGCGTTCTTGCTCTTCCTTCCTTGATAAGAATCATTGGGGCAGAAGAAGGCAAGGGACAAAGGGACAAGCTTTCTTTAACAAACCCTCTCATTGTTCCTCCCACACAATTCTAGTTTGGATGTCATGTCCTTTTTTTAAATAAATTGTCACATTTATTGACATAAATTTTTTCATAATATTTTCTTATTTCTGGCCTTGGTTCTTTGTGCCAGTAAAAGGAAAGAGGAAGATTATAAAGCTATATTTCTACTGTGTCACTGCAGGCATATACAGGTGAGCCCAGTCTGGAATTCACAAAGGTTCAAGGAAATAAAAAAGCCACATCGTGAATACCTGCTCTACTGCTTACCTCCAGACCCAGTCGCCCAGAGGTGGTAGGGAGCTCGCCCTCTTGTTCTTTCTCAGTCAGAGCCAATAACTAAATTACTAAATCAACAACTGGATGTTAACTTTATACATAATTTTTCTATAAGTACGTCCTTATGTAAATGAACACAGTGTAATTAAACACTAGATTAACCTAAGCAACAAAAAGGAAAAGACTCAGTTTGTCCCTTTTTCCAAAGGGTATATGAGGTGAGGTTAACAGACTTAGAAAAGGCTCAGTTCCCACAGATACAAATTTAGTGAGCATTTCTATTTATGTAGAAGTTTCTGGGACTGCCAGAGAATTGAATTTTTAAACGCTTCAAAATAAACAAGTTCTAAGCCCTGGTGGTGCAGTAGTTAAGAGCTCGGCTGCTAACCAAAAGGTCAGCAGTTCAAATCCACCAGCCAGTCCTTGGAAACCCTATTGGGCAGTTCTACTCTGTCCTATAGGGTCACTATGAGTCGGAATTGACTCAACGGTGACTGGTTTGGTTTTGATATTTGGTTATGTCTAATTACCACCACCTGTCTGTCAGTTTGTTGTACTGTGGTGGCTTACATGATGCTGGAAGCTATGCCACTGGTGTTTCAACTAGCAGCAGGGTCATCCATGGTGGACAGGTTTCACCAGAGCTTCCAGACTATGACAGACTAGAAAGAAAGGCCTGGGAATTTACTTCCAAAAATTAGCTAATGAAAACCTTATGATCACGATAGAACACTGTCCAACTCACTTGCTTTGGACACATCATCAGGAGGGATCAATCACTGGAGGAGGGCATCGGGTTTGGTGAAGCAGAGGGCCAGCGAGGGCAAGGGGGCTCTTCGGTGAGGTGGATTGGCACAATAGCTGCAGGGATGGACTTGAACATGCCAGTGATCATAAGGATGACACAGGACCAAGCAATGCTTTGTTCTGTTGTATATAAGGTCACCACGAGTCAGAGCCTACTCAACAACAGCTGTCTATCTACCTATGTTTAAATAGCTATATATAATTAAGACACATACTTAATTATATAATGAATATCTCTATATGAGTCCCTCCCACGGCACTCTCTATTCCTGCTGGGTTTGGTAATTCATTGCAATGGTCACACAGAACTCACAGACCATACTCATAATTATGGGATTTATTAGGGAAATAATAGGTTACTATTCAGAATCAAAATCAACAGGTTACAACTCAGGATCAGGAAGGATGTAGGCAGTCTCCCTTCTTCAGTGCAGGACATCTCTCTCAGCTCCTCTCGGCTGTACAGGGCTCCTCTTGGCCACTGACAACAGGCCTCCTCTCTAGGCCACTGCTCCAGCCTGGCTTCTGCCCTGCTCATTAAGTGTTACAAAGCTTCTTAGCTCCACCAGCAAGTGCCCAAAGGCACTCCACTCCACCAGTAAGCCTCAGCCCTAATGTGCCGAGCTCTCTCACTCTTTGGGTCAATGAGCCTAGCTCCAAGTACGCAGAGGCACCCTACTCCGCCAGCAAACCTCTTGCCCGAAGGCACCCAGCTCTCTTGCTCTGTGGGTCAGCACATCTTAGCCGCCTTGCTCCATGGGTCAGGAAGCCCACCACAACCATCTCGCATCAGTCTCCTGGATCTGCTGCCGCCATTTCTCTGCCACTGGACTCTGTCGTGCTGGCCCACTTCTTGCCATCTCCAGTGTTACAGCTCTGTCTCTTGAGTTCTCAACACAGAGACCCTGGGTCCATATGATGTGCTTCACTCCCGGTTCTTCTTTCTTGATGGTAGTGATGTTCCCTCTCTGCTCAGGGACTGGCTCTCTTTAAGCCTAGTGGGATGGCAAAACTGACCAATCCCTTCATTAGGGTTCCATCTACTTTATTTGCATGGTCCCACCCCTACGAAGTTTTCATGCTCCTCATGTGCATGGTCCCACCCGATCATTGTGTAGGAGTCACAAAGACTATGCATGACTAGGAGGGCCATATTAAGTAATTCACTGCACCTCACCTATTAACAAATCTCTTGTTTGTAAAAGACCTAGTTATTGGTGAAATAGTTTCCATGGGCCAAAACAGTGATACATTCTTCACACCTGTGAGTTATAGGGTAATAACAATAGCATGTATTTCACTATAACCGGTTTTGGGCTGTGTGCTTTACTTAGATTGTCTCACTCATTCCTTACAGCATTCTCTGACATAGATATTATTATTCTCATTTTGTAAGTGGGGAATTAAAAATCAGAAAGACTTAAGTAATTTGCCTAGTGTCTCACACATAATAAGCCAAGATGAGAACCCTTGTTTATCTGACTCCAAAGACCCTGCTCAACCTGATGGCCAGCTTGGGGTCTGTCTCCCTTGGAGTCCTGTATGTCAGCAATGCTGTTGTGAACTAAACCACTCGGGTAATCCTTGCATGGTTATGGTTTCCCTTAGGAGTAGATTCACCTTGCCATAGAGCAGGGGACCTTGGCTGGGCACAAGGAGGTTCCCTCTCCAGGAAGACTTCTCCAGTGTTTGTCTAGATGTTCCCAGTATCTTTGCTGAACTCGCCTTGTTCAGAGGTACTATCATTTTATTCACAATGCTGGCATGCCCAGTACAACTTTTCCTTAACTTTTAGCAAACTGAAGCTGCCTCACCAGCATTAGGCCTGGCAGGACTCTGTCCACCCACCACCACCTAACAGTCCTCTAATGACATCACAGGTATAAACTCTGGTGCATGCACAAGCTCTCATCCACACAGCAGGGCTAATGGTGGCCCAGGTCAGATTACTAGCACAGCAAGATGTTACCAAGAAGATGGCCCTCTCAATAGTTCTTGCTGCCTAAGAAAATGCCTTTCTAAGGTTCAGCCTCCTTGATTTTATCCCCAGATGCTACTATGAAACAGGGACAAAGATGAAAAATTTCCACCTTCATTCTGCATGGATAATTGCAACAACTAGGACAGGGGGAGGGGGCAGAAAAAGGACAAGGGAAACCAGGGACAGATGGACTATAGGAGTAAGACTGGTTACCCTGTTGTCCTGAGTTGCCACCAAGCAGCCAGCAGGCTAGACAGAGTATCTTCTTTCATCTTCTTCCCATGCTCTCTATCCTAAATCCTGGAACTGATGCCCTTATCAAAGTCTGTCTCTCTACACCCAACCCAAGTCAAGTCAAAATAGGGGAAAACATAAAATAGGCAGAGGAATGGACCAAGCAAGTATCTCTGAACTCGTTAGCATCTTATCAACATCTTGTTAACAGGACTGTGAGTAACGTCTCTTCTAACTGCAGGGGCCTATGACTGAAGAGTACCAAGTAAAGCTTGTGGTTAAAAAGTGTGTGTGGAGGGGAGGGGGAATGGAATGAATTGATCTGGGAGGAGGATGAAATGACTCAAAATAGGGACACAGCTAGAGTAGGCTGGACTCCTACAACTATTGCTTTGGTTCTAATTCCTGAGTAATTTCATCCTCTGGGCACTGGGGTCACACTATCTAAATTCAATCTTGCAGTTATTTTAGCCTTAGAAAATAAGAGATTTGGGATTTGTTTTTAAGTGGGTTTTGTTTGTTTTTTATTTATGGGGAAGGATATATCATTCTTTGGTTTAGCTCAATAAATATAAATTAGGAATGTTGTCATTGTTAGTGACATCGGGTCAGTTCTGATGCATGGTGACCCTATGTGTGCAGAGTAAAAGTGCTCTATAGGGTTTTCAAGGCTTTGACCTTTCAGAAGCAGATCACTAGGCCTGTCTTCTGAGGAGCCTCTGGGTAGGTTTGAACTGTCAACCTTTCAGTTGACAGCTGAGCTACTTAACCGTTTGCACCACCCATGGATTTCCTTAAATTAGAAATAGAATTATTTTGTTTCAAAAGGGTTTACAATGTAATCGATTTAGATCTCAGTTTTATCTGATGAAATATGGATTGTTCAGCTTATAATAACAAAGTTTACAAGAATATTTTTATTCCATATTGTGAGGTACACCTATAGTCCATCTTACTTACAAATAGTCTTTTCTACATGTACTTTTGCAGGAGAAGAGCAAAGAGAAAATTGAGGGTTATGTTTCCCCACTTGGAGGAGAGAAAGGAGAGAGGAGACATGAGCAATAGGATGTTGTCATCTGTTTTTCTCAGTTATGAGACAGTTTCGTAAGCCATGTGATTTAGGCAACTCTTGGATGAAGAGAAGCAGCAAAGTATAGATAAAAGAGAACAGGACTTGAAATTTTAAAAAAACCCTAGAATCAAATTTGGTGTTGCAACATCCTAGCAATCAGTAGCCATTAGGAGCAACAGGCTTAACTTCTTTGATCCTTAATTTCCTCACCTATAAAATTGGGGGAAAAAATTCATACCTAATCATTTGCTTCACTAAGGAATGATGAGGCTCAAACAAATAAAGTGCTCCATAAACTTAGAACACTTACAAAACACTAGTACTTAACAATTTTATTATGGGAGAGAAGTAGATGGAAGAGAGAAGATGATCCAGGCCTCAAAGAAACAAGGAGACCAAGAAAATAACTGTTTGTGTGCAAGGTTACACAGGCAGGAGGCACTCATTGAATGGTTGTGGTTGGTTTAGTAACAGAAACGTAAGTTTTTATATATATGTTTTTGAAAGAACATATGTTTTTGAAAGAAACATATAGTCTTTCCAGTTTCCCAGCCCAGAATGAATACTTTCTTACCATCCTCTACCAATCGCCATTTGGAAACCCCAAGATATCAAAAGCAGCAAGCTAAAAGCCTCCTTTTGCTTTCACAAAGGCCTGAGAGCCCACAGGCCTCCTCTCTGAATCCTTCACTAAGACTCTCAGGTCTTTACCATCTCTGGATGCTGCCTCTGCACCCAGTCCAGAACCTATCAGAAAGTGTCCCGTCAGCCACCACTCCAAGATCTGTCCTCTTATATAAAACTCTGCAATAAATTGCTTAGCCTCTCTGTGCCTCACTTTCCTCATGCTTAAAACGAGGATAATAATATATCCCTCCCGGTGTTGTTCTGAGGATTAAATGAGATAACGTAAGTGAAAGTACTTAGCCCACAGAAGGCTCTCAAAAATAGTTCTCCCCTGAGATTCCCTTGGCTGAGTCTCAGCTTAGGCACTTCACAGTGGATACAGAAGAGATGTTCTGGCAAGGCCTCATGATGCTGGGCCTCAGGACAGGACCAGTTTCTTATGTATCCTTCCAGAGACAGTTTACAGGTATTTAAACAAATTTATTTCCACCTTTATGACACAAATGGAAGTGTACTATAATTTCATATTAATACATAGTTTCCTCTTGCTTTATTATATCTAAATAATATTCCATTGTATAGATGTCCCATAATTTATTTAATCAGCCCCCTTTTGAAGGACTCCTAAGATGTTTATGTCCATGGTTGGTACAGATGGTTAAGTGCTCAGCAACTAACCCAAAGATTAGAGGTTCAAGTTCAGCCAGAGGCGCCTTGTAAGAAAGGTATGGCGATCTACCTCAGAAAGTTCAGTCATTGAAAACCTTATGGAGCACCCTTCCACTCTGACACTCACGGGGTCGCCATGAGTCAGAGTTGACTCCAAGGTAACTGGTTTTTTAAGACATTTATAATCTTTTGCCATTACGAACAATGCTATATTGAATAACTTTCTACATACGTTATTTTCCACATATGAAGATTTATCTGTAAAATCACTTCCTAGAAGTAGAATTGGGTCAATGGTATATGAATTTGTAATTTTGCTGCCTGAAAGGGAGAACCATATCAGCAAAAGGAAAGAAAGAAACCAAAAAAAAAAGAGGATTCAGAATGTTTTTCCTACTTGTATGTATTGACATGACTGTTAAAGAGTTCATAAGGAAATATTATTATTTATTGATATAATTTTCCATAACTACCATTAAAATGTTGCAGGTATATGAAGGAAAATCAGTCGGCCTTGTGTGTCTGTTTTTTTTAAATTTATTCAGTAAATATTCATGGAGTAAGGCAGAATGCCAGACACTTTGGTATTACTCATATGAACTAGAAATGGTGGTTTTAAAACTGAAATCCATAAAGGTAGCAAAACAAATCCGTGCTGTGTTTTTTATTTCAAAATAAGAACAGATATATACATTTATTGTAAGCACATATACATATGGTGCTGACTAGAAGACAAGCTACAATTTAAAATGATTAATAAGAAAAAAGAAATGAATATATGTATATTTAGCTTTGTTGTTAAAATCGCCTTTCTAAACAGAGTTTAAGTTGGAGCAGACGGTAAAAAGGTGTAGAAAACAAAACAAAGGCTGCAGAAATGGTAAGAAAAACTTAGAGAGCCACAGGTCATGGTTCCCAAAAAACGCTTAAATAGAAAACCAAGCCTGCATATCTCTGTCCCCAAATGCAGCAGAATCTTCTAGAAAAGAATGCCCGTCTGGTAACCTGAAATCCAGAGTTCTAGGTCTTGCCTTGATAGTAATCATCAGATTTGGCCTCAGTTTCATCATCTGTAAAATGGGAATAGAACTATTTGATCTGCTTATCTCACAGCTTATTGTGAGAAACAAATACAATCATAGAGAAATGTTTTGAAGATGTAAAACTCCACGTGAATGCAAATTAGTTCCTCCATTGATTGGTATTTAAATGTCAGTATGTTATACAACACCAAGGCCTTAAATGTGAGTTCATCGATGGATTAATGTTTCAGTAACTATAAACTCCGTACACTTTGCCAAATGACTATGGTACGTAGTCATCAAGCAGTCTGATCCTTTTATTTGGCATATACCTGTTGAACTTCCCCGCCTCCCTGTGTCTTCCCTGCCCTTGCTTTGTGTCCATCATCAGCACAGTAACTTAGTTTGACCACTAGATGGCATTAGTTACAAGGCCAGTTTAGATCCCTTCAGAAAGCATTTATCCGAAGGAGCAAATGCTTTTTCAGGTTTGCTTGTTTTGTAAACTTTTTTTTTTAACCATCATTATAAAAGCCATGTGCTTTTTGTAAAAATATATTCAACAGTGTATGAAATAAAAAGTAAATCCCTCGTTTCTTGTAAGCCTCACGGCAGTTTCTGGCCCTAGTTTGAATGCAATAATGGGTAGCCTTGATTAACCCCAGTTAGGCAGGAAGCTGTGCTAGGCTAGTTAAAATCCTGTAATGTTCAAGACCGCCTCAGAAGAATAACCATAATCAACACAAAACCATCCTGCCTGCGTCTCCTCCCACCCCACCCCCAGACACACACATATCCACATTCAATTCCACTCTCACCAATTTTAAGACCCAGTTGCTTACTACTAATTGCCATTGAGTTGATTTCGACTCATGGCTACCCCACGTGACAGAGCAGAACTGCCTCCAAAGAGTTTTCTAGGCTGTAATCTTTACGGAAGCAGATCATCAGGTTTTTTTCTCGCAGAGCCGCTGGTGAGTTCTAACTACCAACCGAAGGTTAGCAGCCAAGGGCTTAACCATTGCGCTTAACCATTGCATCACCAGAGCTGCTTGCACCATCCAGTAACTCCTTACGAAGTCCTTCTCCTTCTGTGAGGGAGTAGTATTAACAGACTAAGCTGGTTCAACTTTTGCAGTGTTGCTAAGTCAGTAACTGAAGCAACAATTCCAAGAAACATTAAAAATCTTGCAGTCAGATATACAAATACATTAACATAATTGTTTTTTTCTTTTCCTCCACATTTTTTCTGGGATAAAACTATAACTACTGTCAAAGAAAAAATTACACTGGACAATGTTACAAGATAGCAAAGATGACTTCTATTCAAAATTAAGCTGAATAAAAGTAATGAGGAAGGGGCACTACAGTGGGGAGAGAGAGACACCAGAATTATGTCTGAGCTCCACTCCTGTGAGACAAGGGACCGCTGTGAGCTTTTTAAAGGAAAGTTCAGGAGGGGCTGGTTGAGTGATGTGCTAAGGTTGCAATTAGGGCCAGTTTATTAGGAATTTTTTTTTTTTTTAATGATAAGGCCACCTGGATTCTGGGAGACTGGGGGGTGGGGTAAGGAGAGGGATGGCTAAAGAAGGAGAACTAAAGTTATTCAAACAGAGTAAATTATTAGCTTTGGCCAGTTCCTTACCGGAAGCCTTGCCCCCTGCCCCCACCTGAACATAAAAGATTGGGAGGATTTCTTTAACAAAGGGCTCAGGTAAAATCCAACATTATCACTACATATGCCTCCTCTACCCAGTGATTAGGTAACACCAGTCATTCAGAATGCCACTGAGGACCAAGGGCAAATGTGACCAAATAACTCCAGTTAATCAAAATGGCTGTCATAAGAAAGACTAAGTTTCTTTCAACTTGATTGTGCCCAACTTAAAAAACAGAAAAGAATCTGAGACTCAATTTCCTCATCTGACACTGGAAGGATCCTTGAGCAGCCCCTGGGCTGGTTGGTGCTGTAGGTCCAGAAGCACCAGTGTTACCTGCCAGATACACAAAGATGGATTGCCATGAGTGGGAGAAACTAATGACCCCTTCCTGGAGCAGAAGGAAAAATGGCATAGGGAGAAGGGGCTTGGATCTCGTGCCTGTGAGCATCTTGGGAGCTGTGGAAAAGTGAGTGGGAGAGGAGAGGAGGCGCTAGCCCCAGGTATGCCACCTTTGTTCCTGGCCCCTGAAAAGCTACCAAAGGTGTCTTATCATGGGTCACTCTGCCTCTCAAAAAAGCTCCCTCTAGGCCAGCAAATGCCTGAAGATCCACATCAGGACACAAAGCCTTTAATCCAGAATTTGAGATCAAAAGTCAAAAAAACTAACCTCTAAGTTAACAGATTGGTGTGATCTAGATCAAGTAAAAGTGTAAATACTGGCCTAGAGGGGTTAGAATGCAAGAAGACGCCTGAGGGAGGAACCCACAGCCTGAAGGGAGTAGAAGACAGGCTGGGGATCTCAAGGTGGGGCAGGAGAGACGGCAAGAACCTCTGCTTTATATTACTTTGTTCATTCGGTCATTCAACAAAGTTATTCTACTATAGGTATCCTTCCTGGCGACCCCACATGCTACACAGTAGAACTGCTCCATAGGGTTTTCTTGGCTGTCATCTTTACAAAAATAGATCACAAAGCCTTTTTTCAATGGTGCCACTAGATGGATTCAAACCGTCAATCTTTAAGTTAGCACTGATCCCAAACCGCTGGCACCACCCAGGTCACCTTGAGTCAGAATCAACTGAATGGCAATGGGTTTGTTGTGGGTTTTTTGTTTTGTTTTGTTTTTTTTTAACTGTATCTGGAAGAGGCCGCATAGATCTGGTTCACTATTATCACTCCCCATTGCTAAACTCGCACATTGTCTCATGATCTTGTTCTTCCCTCTGGTTCCAGTCTCTACGAAAGGTTTAACATTAACCGATATTCCTCCTTGGAGGGTGGAAAACAAGGGATAATGATCTAGGAATCAAAAGCCAAACAAAGCGCAGTCTTGTGACAAGAAAACCAGGATGTCGCCAGATAACTCCCAAGAATATCAGTAAAAGATTAACTCATCTGGGATGTAACCACCTCAAGGGGAAACTAACACAAACTTCTAAGACGCATAATCCTGTCCCTATAAAAGCCTTCGGCCGATCTCCAATGAAAGAGACAGGTTTTTTGGAGGAATCTATTCCCCTCTTTCTCCTATATATCAATGTATAATAAAACTCTTGCTGCTCACCTCACCTGTGTCTCAGAATTGGCTATTGCGGCAGACGGCTCCAATCCTCATTATTGTGGTAACATATCCTTCACTATTATACCTCCAGGATAGTGCAAGGAAAATAAGATAAAGTCCTGCCCTCATGGCCTAACATTCTACTCACAGGCCCTGCACAATAGGTGCTAATATGTTTTTTGAGAGCCAGGCCCAAGCCTAGGCATTTGTCTACTTTAATCCTTACATCAACCCCATGACATGGGCGGTATGATCCCCGTTTTGCAAATAAAGAAACTGAGGTTAGAGATTATGCTAGCTGCCCAGGGTCATAGGCCTTCCCCACAAGAAAGTAAACTAGCATCTGATGTGTTCATCAATCAGGTACATCTGAACGTTGCCAATTCTATGTATTTTTATTATATGCAAGGATGGCAGATCCTCCACATTCTGGAATGATGACATTATGCGTCTGAAGGAGTCCTAGAAATCCTGGCCTATATAATTTTCCCTCCATAGAGCTTTCTCTGCTAAAACAAACCAACAGAAACAAACAGAACAACAGCAGCTACCAGGCTCCAAGATAATCTGTGAAATGACAGTTGCCTGCTTCCAAATTGGCCACCACCGCTTTTTCCCGGCGTTAGGGCGATTCCATAATGACAAAAGGACCATTACCAGGTGAGTGATCCCAGGGACTGGGCCCGGTGTCAAAATGGCCATCCATATCTTCCATATACTCGGCCATTGGCCAAGCAACGTTATAGGTTCCAGGCCTTCGATTGGCTAGACTAAAGCGGAGAAACCAAGAGCAGCGGAGGAAAAGCAAGTAACCAAGAACAATGAGTCTAAGGTGAAAGGACAAGAAAAAGCTTTGCCAGTAGGAACTGGGCGTCATTGAGCGGCTTCCTGGTGCCAATTTGTAATAGCCGTCTTATTCTCCGCCCCCAAGGGCTCCTGGAGCCAATCCTCGCTGGCGAAGCCGTTGAGACGTCAGCTCTTGTGGGGCAGACTGGGAGCCCCTCTTGGGGCGTCACCTGCAAGATTCCGCCCCAAAGGCAGCGAAAAGTGAAAATCCCGGGGCAGTGGAAAGGAGGCAAAGAAGAGCGGACAAAAGATGCGGGAAGGAAAATGTATATTCTTGTAGGATTCTACCTCTAGGAAAGCAACAACAACAGCTTAGGGTTATCTAGCCTAACCTCCCATTCAATGTTAGCTTGAACATCCAGGAATGGGAAGCTCACTCCTACTGTCCTTCCCATCATGGCTGGGCAGCTCTGATAGAGAAAATTCTTCTTTGTATTGAGCTGAAATCTACCTGCGCGGGGTCGTACCCAACAGTTTTGCCCCCCGGAGGACTTACAGAAGCAGCTTAACGCTTCTTCCACAGGACAGCCCACAATATTTTGGTTAAAATCAGCACATAACCACTCCAATTTCTGGAAAACAGAAACAAGCCTGTATGCCCGACTTATATAAGCTGAATGCTCTTATTTTTTAAAGATGAAAATATTGGTCAATTTCATAATAAAGAGGGGAAGAAACAAAAATAGAAAAAAATTAGTAGATAAAATTTAAAACTTTGAGGGAACATCAAAACTTCTTGGTTCTTGTTCTCTTTATATTTTTCCTTTTTCTCTAATTTTCTATACTATATGTATTCTTTACATAAATAACCAGTAACCAGTTGCCATCAAGTCCACCTCAACTCATGGCACCCCATGTGTGTCAGGGTTTTCAATGGCTGATCTTTCAGAAGTAGATCACCAGGCCTTTCTTCCAAGGCACCTCTGGACGGACTTAAACCTCCAACTTTTCGGTTAGCAGCTGAGCATATTAATTGTTTGCACCGCCCAGTGTTACTTATATAAATACACCAGTATAAAAGAGCAGCCCCTGGCTTCACTACAACACTGTGCTAACACACGCTTCATTAATTTGATTCAGCTCAGTGCTCCCATTTCCCAGGCAGACCTATGCAGTATCTGGCTAAATGAGAATTGTCTTAGGCTGGGTTCTCTAGAGAAGCAAAACCAGTACAGCATACAAATATATAGAGAGATTTATATAAAGGACATGGCTCACATAGTTATAGAAGCTGGAAAGTCCCAAGTCAGAGGGTTAGGCTGGAGGCTTCTCCTGACTTACATAGCCCACAGGTGCTGGAATCCAAGATCGGAAGGTCAGATAGCAGGCCTCTGGCTCATAGGCTTTGGAGGTGGATGAATCCCAAAATCAGCAGGCAAGACAGCAGGTAAGCTGCTAGGTCAAGTCCCAATAACTGGAGGCCAGATGAACAGGAGCCAGCTGCAGAATTCAGAGTGAGCAAAAACCTGTGAACCTTACCAGAAAGTCCACCTATATTGGATGCAGGTCACACCCCCAAGGAAACTCCCTTTCAACTGATTGGCTGCTCACAACATATCTCGTCATAGAAGCGATCACATTACATCAGATCTCATTATGCAGGTGATTACATCATTAAAATGCTGCCCAACTACGTCATAACTGCCTAACCAAGGAGGATCATGGCCGAGCCAAGCTGACACAACCTTAACCTTCACAGGGATCAATTATGCATTTCATAGACTATCGGTCATTGAGTCTCAGTGGAACATCCAGGCCGATTGAAACACACAAATTGGTATGCTCATCTGAAAGTCATGCTCAGAAAATAGGGCCATGAAAGTGGAAACGAAGATGTCAAATGACTCTTTTTATATAGTGATATACATACAACAAAGCATACAATATTTAATCAATTTCTACATGGACACTTCAGTGACATTGATTGCCTTCTTCAAGTTGTGCAACTATTTTTGATATCTTTTTCCAAATTATCCCACTACCATTAACATACATTCAATGCATTCTAAACAACAGCCCCAACTTCCCCCCCCCGGCCCCAGTAACCACTAATTGTTTATGATTTCTGTACAATTGCTTATTTCATGTAAGTGATATCATACAGTATTTGTCCTTTTGTGTATGACTTGTTTCACTCAGCATATGGTCCTCTAAATTCGTCCTCAAATGACTCTTGATATTTATGCCAGTAGAGGTAGGGTCTTTATGAGTCGAAATCAACGTGACAGCAACGGGTTTGGTTTTTTGGTTTAGAGGGAGTTCCAGAAGAAAATCACTACACATGAAGACTAAAGACAGCGCTTACTGAGTGGTTACTGTATACTGTATACCATTCACAGTTCACGTGGACTCTTTCATGTAATTCACTCTCTGTGGCCCTCACCTCTCAGCAGGGGCCTGGGCACAGACAAGGGGAGGAGAGCAGCTGGGCATACACTTCTTGATCACCACGGGGAAGGTGAGGGCCCCAAGGACTTGTGAGGGTATGTACATCCCTCCACCCCCCTCACAAGTATCTCCTTGCCTGAGGAAGTGCAACATTCAATAGCAAATAAAAAATATCATGACAGGTCGAGAGTGAGACTACAGAAGGCTTTTTTCCTGCTTTTTGAACAAAGGGCTCCATATTTCATTTTGCACTGGGTCCCTCAAGTGATAAAGCTGACTCCAATAGATTAAAATTCATTGCGGCATTATATATAATAGCAATAAGGTTGAAAATGACAACCTGATACTGACTTGTACCTGATTTAGGAAATAATATTGGAGTTATTATTCCCTCTCCTTGAGCACAGAGAATGTGACCCAGCTGGAGCTGGGCTCACAAGCACTCACAAGGACACATCAAATGGGCCCTGAGGTATAAAGACAATAGCTAAGATAATCTTGGAAAATATCTTTTAGGAAAACTTTCACATAAAGCTGATCAAACACTACACAAAAGACTTTCCACGCTTATCTTTTTCTGTTAGCATTTAGTGAATGGAGATTTGTTGGACCAATGAAGACCCTCCTGGCTCTTGTTACTGAAACCTGTACCGATGATTGTTAAGAAAGACAATTCAAAATGCAGGATCACAGTTTCTAGCCAATCTGAAAAGGCTAAGCTTTCAATGGTTTTGCCCATTTGTAATGTTAATATATACTGATGGCTCTGTAATGGTTCTTTGGACTTGGGCAGACATGACTGTGGCAGCATGCTTGTCCGTTTTCCCATTCTTGCCTATTCTGTTATGTTCTTTGGACTTGGGCAGACATGGCTATGGCAGCACGCTTATCCGTTTTCCCGCTTTTGTCTGTTGTGATATTTCTTTGGGCGTGGGCAGACATGGCTGTGGCAGCATGCTTGTCCGTTTCCCACTTTTGTCTTTTTGAATACATGCCGAATAAAACTTTCCTTCGCTTTACTAAACTTTATGATGTTTTTACCCTACAGCATACCCTAGGTAACATATAACTGCAATGTAACTTTTGTGAAGGCAAGAACTTTGTCTGTCTAGCTGAAACTTTTATATCAGGGCCTAATAGGAAGCTTGACACTAGCATTTGCTGTTAAATATTTATTTAAATTAGTTGAATATATATTTTTTATTTCAACCTAGTAAAATAGGTATTTAAAGAACTGAGACAATCTAAATGTCCCGGGAAACTTGTTAAATAAGTATGATACGTTCATCCACTAAAATATTGTGTAGCTGTATAAAATAATAAGGATGTTCCTTAGGTATTGATATGGTCTACAAGATAAATTGCTGTTACCATTTACGTACAGAAAGGCGAGAAGGGATGGTAAGTGATACCATTAGTCCTCACATGCAATGACTTTCCTGTGGAACTCCCTCTGGTGGCACATATGTGAAAGGACTCAGAGAAAACACTGGTTGGCTCTAGATATCAGGGAGGCCGACTTTCAAGGCACGTTATTTTATACATTTTGGATTTTTAAGTATCGAAACAAATGAATAAATACATAAACAAGAAAAATAAATTTTTTTAAGTACAAGAGAGCTGTATTATGTATCAATATAGAATTATGCATCTTTAAGTAAATAATTCGAGAAATGGATCATTTGTGTCAAATATATGTTTTACACATTATCTTGAAAGACACACAAGTTAGTGGGAAAAGCTAATGCAGCACTGTTACTGGGTATAAAACCATTGCTGTCGAGTCCATTCCAACTCATAGTAACCGTATGGGACAGAGTAGAACTGCCTCCATGGGGTTTCCTATAGGACAGAGTAGAACTGCCCCCATAGGGTTTCCAAGGCTGTAATCTTCTCCTGTGATGCGGCTGGTTGGTTCAAACTGCTGACCATTTGGTTAGCAGCCAAGCACTTTAATCATTGCACCACCAGCAGAGAACTTAAGCACTGCGCCACTAGGGTTCTTTCTACCACTTACTGCTTTCCATTTCATATATGGACGGCATATTAACATACACATTCATTGTGTTTGTAGTATGTGCACTTTGCTTCCACGTCTGTGTACGTGGCCTATTATCAGACGTGGTGAAAGATGCAGACTAAATTGAAATTACTGAAAAGAGCATACACAAGAAACAACTTGAAAATAATTGCAGGAGCACGTAATATATGCCACATGAAATCAATTGAAATAAGTGTTTAAGTGCTGAAGGAAATGACCATGCTCTGATCAAAGCAGGGTGGCTTCACCTCTTAGACATAGCCACGTCATGCTCCACATCCAGCAAAAACCTAATGCTGTTACACCCGGGATTTCTGTAAATGGCAGCATCACTGGCTTCATTTTTCCTGGCGGTCCCTCTCCCCCTCCCTTATTTACATCAACTTTGCCCAAAGACCAGGTTACCCAAGGGACTGCTCGCCGCAGCTCCAGGAATCCTCCCCCGTTCAGGAGGTTTGAGACAGCTGAGGCCGTGGAAGGGAGTAAGGGGAGCTCATTAGAAGCCTCGTGGCTACAAGTGCAGATTCTGGGGCTAGAAAGCCTGGCTTCAAATCCCATCTCTACCACTCCACAATCTTGTGACCTTCATTTGTGCCTCAATTTCCTTATCTGTAAAGTAAGGGTGATAATAGGTTTTAAAATATAACATAAAATTTGTCATTTTAACCATTTTAAGTGTACAATTCAGTGGCATTAATTACATTCTGAATGTTGTGCAACCAACACCATCATCTGTTTCTAAAGCTTTTTGAAGGAGTAATAATAGTTTAACATTTGTTTTACTGTTGTGAGGATTCAGTGAGTTACTACATGCAAAGTGTTGGAACAGTGGCCGTAGGAAGCACTTGGTAAGTATTTTTACTTACAGGGAGGCTGTGATTCCTCTACAGCAGATCACATTGGCTAGCATCTGATCTTCTCTGCTCTTTGTCCCTCTACCCCTACCCCGGTCTCCCATCCAGCTTTTGGCAACTAGACTGGTGCTGGACAACTGCAAGCAGCCTATGCCCCTAAACCTGCCCAGGAAAGCATCTTGTGCATAACTCTCCTCCCAGAATGTGCACCATGGAGGAAGAGCATCCCAAGATATTTTCGGTTCTGGAAGGAAAGAATCCCCATTGGGATTCCTGTCCTTGACTTTCACCCTCACATCTCAAGAGCAACTAAACTCTGCTTGTGCCCAAACTCCAGCTGCCTGGCAGGGAGAAAGAATGAACAACTCCTAGCAAAGATGTCACTTTAAGGACTAAAGTGTGCCTGACCCAAGCCATGTGTTTCCAGTCGCCTCATATGCATGTGAAAGCTGGGCAATGAGTAAGGAAGACCGAAGAAGAATAGACTGAGAATATTGAATATACCACAGGCTGCCGAAAGAATGAACAAATCTGTCTTGGAAGAAATACAGCCAGAATGCTCCTTAGAAGCAAGGATGGTGAGACTTTATCTCACGTACTTTGGATGTGTTATCAGGAGGGATCAGTCCCTGAAAAAAGACATCATGCTTGGTAGAGGAGAGGGTCATCAAAAAAGAGGAAGACCCTCAATGAGATGGATTGACACAGTGGCTGCAACAGTGAGCTCAAGCATAACGATTGTGTGGATGGCACAGGACCGGGCAGTGTTTCATTCTGTTGTACACAGGGTCTCTATGAGTCGGAAACCAACTCGATGGCACCTAACAACAGACTCAGATGGCCAGTGTCTGTTCTTCTCTCAGCTTGTATCCACCTTGGACAAAAGCAGAAAATGTACCCCTTGAACAATGCTGTCCACTGTAATTCTTTGTGATAATAGAAATGGTCTATGTTTGAGCTGTCTGATACAGTAGCTAGCTAGCTACATGTGACTATTGAGCACTTGAAACCTGACTAGTGTGATCAAGGAATTGAATCTTTAATTCTATTTAATTACAGTTTTAATTTAAATGATCACATGAAGCTAGTGATTACTGTGCTAGATAGCGCAGCTCTGAAGTGACCGTCCTGACCCGTTTTTCTTACTTGTATTGGCATCCTTGCTTTTAGATTGGGAAATATATTTTTGAAACTTGGTGACAACGCTTGTCTCACCCTTCCAGAACTCAGCTGAGTCCAGGGGGAAGGAGCAAGGTCATATTTCCATCCTGATCTCCCTTTCCCTTGTGACACTGAGGGAATCAGAAAACATTGCCAAGGCTGGGGGAATGTGTCCTGGATGCTGGCTCTGTCCTTGTCACCTGTGCTGACTGACAAGGTTGCTGAGTTTGCTGATCTAACCTTCCTAGCTCACTTGGCTGTCTGAGCTCAGGTGGCCATCAACTCCTGATGCTCAACTCCGGACTTTCCAACATGCATCCTTTGGAGGCAAGAAGTTAACTAAACCCAAGAGATCCATCACATGTCTAAACATGAGTAACGGAGTTTGGTTTTGCAGTAGAAGAGAAGGAGGTTGGACATCAAGAAGACTGGCCTGGTAATGCCGTTGACGACACAGTAGGAATAGGAGACCAGCTCTAAATTTTCTTTTTTTAAGAGGCAACAGGAATCCCTTGGCTAGTATCTGGTGGAGAGGGATAGAAGAAACTTCATAGATTATATGAACAAGCCTTTTCCTGAGGTCCAGCGAGTGATCTATTCTAACTGACCAGATCTTAAAAGCCCCCCACCCACAGAGGCTGGGTCACTGGGAGGGAGAGGGGAGGAAGGCTTAGTACCAGGCAGCCTCTGCTCCGCTCCTTCAAGGGGGTAGGGAAGGCAAGCCCTGGTCATCCCCCTCAGTCTGTAGCCCTTTTGTGTAAGTGCCTGGCAAGGGTGACGTGGGCTGTTCCTCCAGGCACAGCTGCAGCCCTGGCTGGGGGGGTGGCAGGTCCCAGGGAGCACTGCCCTCCCAGATCCTCCCTTCAGGCTTTTCAGTGGTAGGGGACATGCACCCTGCGCAGCCTGAGCCCACTGCGGGGGCTCTCTGTCCCCAGTAGCAGTGAGATGGCAAGTGTACTGAGCTCCTCTCTGCCCAGCTGCCTCCCCTCCCTCCTCCTCCTGCTCCTCCAGCTGTCCACTGGCTATGCAGGTAAGACAAGTCTTTATTCCTGTCCTGGGGAGACCCTAAGAACTGAAAGGCCAGTTCCCCTGGGCTCACCTGCTTCAATTCATCCTCAAATTGCTATGTGAGTTATCTTTCTAAAGCATAGCTTTGTTGATGTGGTTCCCCTCCTCAAAAACCTTTAGTGGCTCCCTACAGCCTTCATAATAGAATCCAAACTCCTTAACCTGACCGTAACTCAAAGCTTTCCTTAGACCAGTTCTTATCTTTCCAGCTTTGGTTCTCACCCATAAAATGGGAATATAATAATAACAACAATAATAACAACCTTGGAGTTGCTGAGGTCCCTGGATGGCACAAAAGACTTGAGCTCATCTTTGGTCATCTTTGCCATCTCTGATTCTAAAAGGCTGGCGGTTCTAACACACCCAGCAGCACCGTGGAAGAGAGGCCTGGTGATCTGCTTCTGTAAAGATTACAGCCAAAAAAATCCTATGGAGCTCACTTCTACTGTGTGACACATAGGGTCACCATGAGTTGGAATAAACTTGACAGCAACAGGGGTTTTTTTGGTTTAGAGTTGCTGTCAAGGTTAAATGAGGTATACAACATGCTTAGTAGTGCCTGTCCTATAGTAAATGTTTGTGGAATTGTAATACCTTGTCATGTTTGAGAGCCATATTCCACATGATCAGGCACCAGCAAGTTTTTATAGGTAAGCCCTATTCTCGTGTGCTGGGCGGAAATAAAAGAAATAGAAAATAGATTCCCAACTTCAGAGAGCCACCTAATAGGGGAGGCCCAGTCCACCCACCCCCTTGGGAAATCTCTCCAAGTCTAATGGAGAAATCAGCCTGATCTCCTGTTAGCTCAGTGTCTGACTGAGGAGACACATAGAGAAAGACTGGGAACATGTACAGAGCAGGGTCCAAGACCTCCAGTGAGGGCTGAAGGCACAGAGGAAAAGGAGAATGAGATAGAGCAATCCCCCAGGGTGGAAGATGTCAGAGAAGAGTTTGAAGAAGCTGGTGTGAATAAGGAGAGGGCTGAGAAATGGTGGAGAGGAAGGTAAGGTGGGTGGTTTGACAAAAGCAAAACCACTAATTGCAGAATAGGGATTAATTTGGCCAAGTCCTAACAGAGAGATCCATGACAGAATTAAACTTCAAAATGCTGAAACATAGTCCAAGATGGGACCTAAAGGCTGGGCTGAAGAATCAGAGATAGGAAAGATGACCGTGTCAGAGAATGGGTCAGTTGACAGAAAGGTGGGCAGCAACTGTCAAGGTAGCCACATGCTAGAATGTTCTATCCAGGGCACTCACAACATCTCCATAACCAGAAACTTTTTTTTTTTTTTTTGGTATATGCTCATGAAGGAGAATTGAGCTCCTCCCTGACTCTAGAATTCTGTTTAAAAAACGAGTGTCCTTGTCCTTCCCTGTTTTGAAGCAGCCCTTCCCATGACGTGCTTGTTTATCAAGATTCCCTCTGACCTTCAATCTCTTCTTTGGTATCCTGGACAGGACAGTTCAGAGTGATAGGACCAGGGCACCCCATCCGGGCTCTGGTGGGGGATGAAGTGGAATTGCCATGCCGTATATCTCCTTCTAAGAACGCTACAGTCATGGAGGTGGGCTGGTACCGCCCCCCCTTCTCCAGGGTGGTTCATCTCTACAGAAATGGCAAGGACCAAGATGGAGAGCAAGCACCAGAATATCGGGGCCGGACAGAGCTGCTGAAAGAGACTATTGGTGAGGGAAAGGTGACCCTCAGGATCCGGAATGTAAGGTTCTCAGATGAGGGAGGTTACACCTGCTTCTTCCGAGACCATTCATACCAAGAGGAGGCAGCGATGGAACTGAAAGTAGAAGGTGAGTAGCACTGTATGTTAGGTATCATCTGCTGAGTGGCCAAGACCTCCCTTTGAAATTTCAATGATTCTCTCAGTTGAGATGAGACCCTTCAACCGAAACATCTCACTCTTGGAGTTTGATTCCGTAGAAATACACACAACAGTCCACAGGAACTCATAAACTCAGAAATGTCTGTTGCATCATTATTCAGAGTGGGAAAAAATTGGAATCAAAGTCAGTACTCATGAGTAGGGAAGTGACTGAATAAATATTTGTACCCATACCATGAATATTATGCAACCATTAAAAAAGTTCGTTGAGAACTATACCAAATGGCTTGGAGAAATTCCATCAGGTATTGTTGAGTGATAAAAGTAAGCTACAGAAAAGTAGAGAACAAAAACCCTGTGTTTGTGAGTATGTGTATGCAGTACAGAGAAAAATATAAGAGGATACCCACAAGAAAGTTAGTATGATCACTTTGGGTGAAGAGAGGAGCGGGGAGGCTAGGGGCTTGATCTGCATTAAAAACACATATGATCATAATTATCTATTCATACTAAATAATGTATAATATGTATATTTGTGGGTGTAATAGAGAAAAATTAAAGAAAAATAAACAAAAAAGAAAACAAAGTAATGTGAGAAACGGAGGCAGCAAAAGTCCAAAATAATATATTTCTGATTATTTTGTGCCACTAGAAGTGAGCACGAATAATCTGAAAGTTAATCTAAGTATCCAAGTGGACTTTTTTCTGTCTCTGTTTTGGTTTGAGACCTCTTTTTGTTTATTTGTTACAAACCAGGGCATTATTCCTAGCACTTTGAATTGGTCAAATCCATTACAATAAATTCCTTAGTTGATTTGTTTGTGGTATTTTATTAGATGAAGAGCATTATTGAAACATATATTCTTGGTAAACATAGTCCAAGTGAATGAACAAGTAAACAAATGTATGAATATAATTGGAGAAAGACAGAGGTGTCACCTGTAGATTTTACCTCCATAAAGACTACAGCCAAGGAAATCCTGTGGAACAGTTCTACCCTATAACACATAGGGTTGCCGTAAGTCGGAACCTATCTGATGGCAACTGTTATTTGTTTTTCCTTTCTTCCGAATCTTAATTTTCAATATATTTTATCTGATGGATGATTTCAGAGTTTAGTTTTTCTTCTATCCCAGGAAGTCAAGATGTGGACACGGTGAAGGGAGAGGGGGAGCTTTGAGAGATAATTGCCATTTAACTGAAAAAAACAATCGGAGAGCTGAGCCTCAGACCCTAGAGAGCCGCCCTGTTTCCCTTACCCTCCTCCCCACCTGCAGTGTAAACATCAGACAATTGATCAATTTTGTATCTTGAGGGTGACTGTTAGTGTTCTGGAATCAGAAGATAACATTGTATCCCAACTAACAAAACACTATTTCTAGGAACAGACTAAAAGAATATGAAAATAGCTTTGCCTGTCACAGAATATTTTTATTGGCGGATGTTTACCTGCAAAGAAGCATAATAGTGAGGACCTTTCCAGATTGCCATTTTCCTCCTCCCTGCTCTACTATTTCAGTAACTGCCTCTCCCAGCATGCTTCCCCAACCCATGAAAGAAAGAGAGAAGGAGAGAGAGGGGGAGAAAGAAAGAAAGGAAGGGAGGGAGGAAGGAAGGCAGGCAGGCAGGCAAAAAACTGAAAGCTTTCCCTCAGGGGAGGTCACTTTTTGTTTGGGCTGGTTTCCATTCTACCCCCCTCCCTCCCATGTTGTAGTCTGCATGCCTAAGAGTCTAAAAAGAGACAGTTTTACAAGTAAACAGGGGGCAACCTCCCTCACCTGGGGAGCTAGAAAGGTGAGACAAATTTAGGAATAAAATGCAGTAATTATATTATTTCAAGTTTTAGGTGTAATTACCTCTCCTCTTTCCTCCAAAGAGTTTCTGACCTCTCTTTCCGACTTTATTTTCAAATGTCTTGTCATTTTTGTGATTTTATTACTAATTGTATCTAATCCTGTCTTTAAACTCTCCATTATGAAATTTAAAAATACATATATACAAAAGTAGAGAAAATATCATGAGTATCCAAGTACCCATCCTTGGCAGTTATCAACCCAAGGACCACCTGTTTTACCTGATTCACACTCATTGCCACCCTTCCCAACTGAATTACTCTAATGCAAATTCTAGGCAGTGTTATAATTTCATTGCTACTTCTCCCACATGTATCTCTAAAATATAACAACTCTTTTTTAAAAAAAATAATAACCCAGTATTGTTATCAAATCTTTAAAAATTAATGAAAAGCTCTCAATATCAAATACTCACTTGAATTCACATTTTCGTGATTGTTTCATAAATACATTTTTACAATTGGTTTATTTGAATTGGAGTCTGTGGGTGGTGCAAATGGTTAAGGCCCACAGCTGCTAACAGAAAAGTTTGTGGTTAGGAGCAGCCAAGAGATGCCTTGGAAGACAGGCCTGGCAATCTACTTCTGGGAAAAAAAAAAAAAACAGCCATTGAAAATCCTATGGAGCACAGTTCTAGTCTGACACACAAAGCGGTCGCCATGATTTGGAACTGACCCGACGGCAACTGGTAAACTGGTAATTTTTTGAATCAGATCCAAACATGAGCCACACATTGTTGTTTGCCCTGTAGGATTACCTGCAGTCTGGATTTTGCTGATTGTGTTTCCATGATGTTGTTTAACACAGTACTCCATGCCTTGTATTTCCTGTAAATTTACAGATCTAGAGGCACAATCAGATTCAGGCTTCAGTGATTTTGGCAAGCATACTTAAGTGGTGCTATATACTTCTTACTGCTTTACATCAGGAGGCTCACATCTGATTTTCTCTCTCTTTGTGATTCTAATCCTTTGTAAAAGTTATGCAAAAAAGATTTTAAAAAGAACTAAAGTATGTACTTGCTAAATCACATTGTTACAGGTAACTTTCAATAAGAACTTGAAAGTAACGTTTGCTGCATTTCCGTCTGGAGAATGCAGTAACAGACAAGAGCCTTGTCTGCAGTTTAAGGAATTGCATTTATACCTATGAAACTCTACTGGACCAGTTTAATGTCACTCACTCGGACTTAATCCCTACCTTTGATGACAATATCCTTATCTAGTCCCCCTAAGAAGCCTTGGTGGTGCTGTGGTTGAGAGCTTGGCTGCTAACCAAAAAGACAGCAGTTCAAATCCACCAGCTGCCCCTTGGAAACTATGGGGGCAGTTTTATTCTGTCCTATAGGGTGACTATGAGTCGGAATTGACGTAGCGGCAATGATTTTGTTTTTGTTTTTGTTTTTTTTTTGGTAGTCCCCCCTAAAGCAGAAACCAACATGAAAAGGGCTTCAACTGCAGCATGGCACATTGAAAGTAGACAGGTAGAGTTTTGGGCACTGCGAAGCAGACTCTGGAAAAGGGATATAAATGGGGGCCGAAGAACTGATCTGGAGAGCTGAAGGTCATCCCCTTCCTGCATTGCCCCTCCTACTCCACATCCCGTCAGTTCCCAATCCTGTGGACCCTACCTTCTTAAAAGCTCCAGAAGACGGGTTCTTAACATTTATTTGTGTTCCTGAACCAATTTGGCAGGCTGGTGAAGTTGATGGACTCCCTTCTCAGAATAATATTTTTAAATGTATAAAACAAAACATACTTATACTGAAATACAGTTATCAAAATATTAAAATAATGAGATATAGGGTGGGTGGCCATAATAATTAGCATAATTTCAAAATAGTGGTGAACATAAACAATATTTTGAGATTTCTATAACAACTCTAAGGAGATGTGAAAATCTTTGTGATTTTTACTGATGACAAAGTCACAGGTTTTGCTTATATTATTGTGGTGTGTTGCCCACAAGCATAATGGAAAGAAACACTGAATTTGAGTTTAAAAGTTACTGGAAAAAAAAAAATACACACATGTATATATAAACTTAAGTGCAAAATATCCCCTGACTCCCTACACCACTACCGTGGGGCTAGATCAGGCTTGTCTTGTTTCTTTAATGATTACCACGGCATCTTAACTGACTCTTCCACTCAGTGAATCTGATAGAATCATTTCCAGCTTAGAATGCTTCAATGCACCCTATAGCCTTGAGGATCAAGTCCCTTAGCTGGTTCTCAAAATTCCCCAAGCCCACCCCAATGCACAGCCTTGACTCTAGTCATTCTAAACCACTAGCCCTTCCTGTGGTTGAGGGGAGTATTTTTCCTTCAAGGCTAAGCTCAAGTGTCAATTCTTGGTCACCTTCTTTGAATCTTGATGATATTCATTCCTTCATTCAACCCAGTTTATGAGGCCAGGCCCTGTGCTGCGTGTTGAGGATACAGCACCAGGCCATGCCATTGTGCCTTTCAGATCCCTTCTACTGGATCAGCCCGGGAGTGCTGGTCCTCATCGCTGTCCTGCCCATGCTCCTCCTGCAGATCACTGTGGGCCTCGTCTTCCTGTGCCTGCAGCACAGACTCAGAGGTACAGGGTGGAGGGTGGGCAGATGGGGGTCCTCCCTTAAATGAACTGGTCTCTCAGAGCTGTCAGTTCACATTCATTTTTGATTATTTGATTCAGAACTTCATGACACCATAAAGCTTTACAGCTTGGACCTTGTATTTCTCTATGAGGTCGGGCTGACATGTAATTGCCCCATTTTACAGCGGAAGCAACTGAGGCCTGGAGAAGTTCGGTGACTTATTCAAGCTAACATAGCTCGTAAGTGGCAGAGCTCAGGTCTAACTCCTATCTTCTGTACCATTTCTAGCAGCTTCATGGAACTGGGAGAGTTTGAGCTTCAGAGTTGGACAGGTCTAGGCTATTAGGAGGTTTAAATAAAGATACTGTAAGCAAACACCCATCCTGCTTTTTTATTCAACACTGAGGACTTAGGTTCAGCCATCAATGAAGCTCCTTTTGTGCCCAGAGCTTCCAGTTCTGAGCCGTCTCCCCCACCAAGTGTTCTCCCCAATGCCAAAGCATGCAGGCTCTTCACTCCTCCTTCTCCTGTTACTACACAGGATAAAGCAGCAAGGAGGGCTTGTAAGGCAGTGGTAGGGTTGGGGGGAGGTGGGGGGTGGGGAGGTTGTTGGGGGTGGGGGGTTGTGGGGTCAATATCCTTTCTCTCCCCTTGAATCCATACCAGGTACTCAGTAGCTTATTTCTTCCACATGATAAAGGCCTTCAGTCCACATAGCTGAGCAGAAACAACCTGATCGATGGAGTCAGATGACCTGGTTTAGAATCCCAGCTCAGGCACTGACCAACGATTTGAACGCTGAGCAAAATTCTTAGGACTTCCAAGCATCAGTTGCCTTGTCTGTCAAGTAGAGAGACCATCCTCCCTCCTAAAGTGTAGGAATTGATGCATTCAAACAGTGGTGTTGGCAAAGAATATTGAATACACTGTGGACTGCCGGAAGAACAAACAAATCAGTCTTAGAAGAAATACAACCACAATGCTCCTCAGAAGTGAGAATGGCGAGGCTTCCTCTTACTTATTGTGGACTATCATTAGGAAAGACCAATCTCTAGTAAAAGACTTCATGTTCGGTCAGCAGAAATGAGGAAAACCCTCAATGAGATGTATTGACAATAGCCGCAACAATGGGCTCAAACATACCAGTGATCATGAAGATAGTACAGGACCAGGCAACATCTCCTTCTGTTACACGTATGGTCCCCATGAGATGGAGCCAATTCACGACAACTAACATCAACAAAGTGCAGGAAGGATTAAAGGGGATAATATATTTAAACTCCCTAGTATGCCTGTCACAAAGTATCTGCTTGCTAAATGTTTAGATCCTTCCTTCTTTATTTAAATGGGAAAGTGGCTTTAGATTTACAAAGTAACAACCCAGTGGGGTGGAGTAACTATGTAAACTGAGAACCCCCCCAAAAAGGAGCAAAGAGCAGTTGGGCAGATGATAAAGTCTCATGTTGGTTTGGGGTATTGCTGTTCACCGAGCCTCTCCATGCTCTTTATCCCATATTTCATCCCCACAATAGCCAGGGACACAGCCTGAACTAGTCTAGGCCTCTTGGCTTCAAATACAGTGCTCTTTCTACTGCCCCATGGATGCTCCCAGGCTGCAGAGAAATAGCCCACACAAAGGCCTGGGGTGCTTGGTTTGGGAGGGGGCCCTCCTGGTGCCAGAGCAGGAGCTAAACATTGTTGCCTGTTTCTATTTTAGGAAAACTTCAAGCAGAGTTAGGTGAGTTCCAGGTACCTCCATCCCTCCCTCCTACTCCTCTAGCCTAAGTGAAATGGTCATTTTCTCTGACCATCTTCCCCTCTCTCCCAGTACCCTGTGCTTCTGCAGATGAGAAATTCACAACGTAAAATTCCTGTAACCAGTACCAAATTGTAGTCTTATTTCTCTCCCCTGCATTCAGCCCACGCAGAAGTGAAATGTTACAGTTTCCCTTCCCCCATTCAGTGTCGCTACTAGAAACAATTTTAAAAGTGATTAAATAACAAAGACTCAGA
>NW_004444116.1:5144994-5169487 GCF_000243295.1 Trichechus manatus latirostris
GTGTCCTACTAAATGCATTCCCATTTTTCCTTTCAGAGAATCTCCACCGGACTTTTGGTAAGTGCTGGCATATCGTGGCCATCTCTGACCAGCTTGGTGTTTCACTCAGGCTGTGTGGCGCAAACGGTTAAGCACTCAACTACTAGCCAAAAAGTTGGAGGTTGGAACCCACCCAGAGGCACCTTGGAAGACAGGCCTGGCAATCTGTTTCTGAAAGGCTACAGCCTTGAAAAACCCTATGGAGTGCGGTTCTACTCTGCACACATGGGGTCACCATAACAACAACAACCAGTTGCCTGGGGGAACAAGGACACCTGGCTCCAGGCTGGTCCCCTCCTTCCTTCCCTCTCTTTTTCTTTCTTTGTAAATCATTTGTATCTAGGACTGATAAAATTATTCCAAATACCTATATAACACTTTTGTGTGCCAGGCACTAGTCTAACTGCTTTATGTATGTTAACTCACTTTGTAGGAACTGCAAGCACTTTATGCACATTACTTCTCTTTTCAGGTAACTACAAAAGGGAAACAAATAGACCCTTTGCACTTGAACTTGGTGTCTGGCTGGGGAAGGGATACATATACATGAACTGGAGTACGAAGTGAATACATATATCATTTACTGTACTCATGGCGGAGTGAGATTTCATGAGTACAGAAGAAATAGAGTAATAAAGTTAGGCTTCCTAGGCTAATCAAGGAAGGCTTCTTGGAGGAAGAGTGAGGCCATCTAGCCACACTAGAATTCTAGCCCTCCAAGGATATATGGTTTCTGTCCTTTTTTATTCACTGCAGATTGTCCAGTGCCTAAGGACAATGCCTGCAACAGAAGGACACCTAGATATTTGTTGAACAAATGAATGAATGAATGCTGCAGAAAGTATAAGATTTCATTAGGCAGAGAACAATAAACAGCCTTGTGGCAAAAAGGTGAAGCGTTTGGCTGCTAACCAAAAGGTTGATGGTTTGAACCTATCCAGCCACTCCACAGAAGAAAGACCTGGCGATCTGCTTCCATAAAGATTACAGCCTAGAAAACCCTATGGGGCAGTTCTACTCTGTCATATGGGGTCACTATGAGTAAGAATCGACTCAATGGCACCCAACAACAGAGCACAGATGGTCCCTGCTCTGACCAGCCCTCCTAAGACAGTAGACAACCCTACTCTGCTCCCCCAACACCTAGCACATTCTAGTTTATGACATCAGACCAGTGTGCAGGCCTTACACACACACACACACACACACACACAGTTTTTGCACATCCAGAGAGGAGGAATAGGATCTTTGTTTTGTAGGAGTCTAACAGTAGAAATCTTAACTCCCTTCAGCAATGTAGTGAAGCCAGAATAATGCACATATACGATGTAACACATAGCATTATGAGGAAATTCATTGTATTAAAATATAATTGTCAAAATATACTCAAATTATGGTATAATGATGTAAATGTTTATTTAAATAACAAAATAACGCATTAAGTAACAAATTGTAGCAGCAGGTCTAAGAACTATTATAATTTCAGAATATTAATATAAAGAAAATTTGAGATTTCTGTAACAACTCTAACGGGATATAAAAATATGTTTTCTGTTGATGAGAAATTCTCAAGTACTGCTGATACTGTGGTTTGTTGACTACATTTGTAATGAAAGAAAACGCTAAATTCAATCAGAGGTTAGTGAAAACATAGTGCTTTTCTTATTTAAGTTCGTGGACTCCCTGGATTCTATTCACAGATTCTTTTGGTATTCTTGGACCCCAGGTTAAGATACCTAATAAATGGAGAAGGGTTGGTGGGGCGTCAGGGAGAGCACTAATCCTATTCTGCCGTGAACACTCCAGATCCTCACTTTCTGAGAGTACCTGCCTGGAAGATCGCCCTGTTTGTAACTGTGCCGATTCTTGGACCCCTGGTTGCCTTGATCATCTGCTACAACTGGCTACATCGAAGACTAGCAGGTGGAGTGGCGGTGCAGGAAACAGGACCAAGTCAGCCCTGAATGGGAAACAAAAAGGGTGGAATAAGGGCTCAAGATTCTGGGTGCTGGGATTTCCTAACTCCTCTGTCCACACTCAACCCCCGGCCCCTCAGAAATACCATGAAGAGAACCACTTACTGAGATCTTAGTGGAAAGGGAAGGATGGTTCATGTGGATCTCCACAGGGAGGATGTGGGAGAGGGAGCTAGTCATCTTCCACCAGTCACCTACTTGTTTTCTCTGTTTTCAGGGCACTTCCTTGCAGAGCTAAGTAAGTTGTCTTCTTATAATCTGAGAAAAAACCAGGAAAGGGAGACAGAAGCAACAAGGAGGGCTATTCTACTGAGGGGTCAAAATCCCAGAGGACAGGAGAGGAGGGGTTGGAGAACATAGGTGGAGGCAGGACCCCCTCCTGTAAGGTAGAAGCCAAGGAGTCAGCTGTCAGAGACTCGGGTTAGGGTGGCAGGGAAGGAAGCTGGGGGCATTCCCACCTGCTGCCTGGTTTGCTCCACCTTCAGAGCTCCTCAGCAGGAATCCCAGTTTCTATCAGCTGCCTCCTTTCCCATTCCCAGTCACAGCAGCTGCCCAACCACATACACAAGATTCCAGCCAAATTTCCTCTTCCCTAGTTCAATAATTTCATAATTAAAAACTACTGACATAGTTTAGTTACATATATTCTTACCACAATAACAAAATTTTTTAAACAAGCCAAAGGCATAGATTTTTCCAAGTTATTTTCTCTTCCTTCTTCTAGGAAACCCCTTCTGAGTGATGTCACAGCCTAGGAGGAAGAGCTTGGCTGTTGCAGGAATTTGTCCTTGGGGTGTTTCATCCTCACAGGCCTCCTTGCTATGGGACATTCCAATATGCCCTTCCAGAAGTACTCTGAATTCCAAATAGGATTGATTTTCCTTCTTTTGTCATCTACCTTTTCCTTTTCCCAGCTCCTTCCTTCCTTTCCTCATTCTTGCTGCCAGCATCTTTCCCTGCCTCTCTCCAGTCTTCCACCTGGAAGCCCTCTGGCTGTGGCCATGCTGGTGCATTTCCCTTCACTGGAAAAATCCTGTGCTGGAGAGTAACCCAGACAGAAGAGCCTCTGCCAAGAACTGGAGACCAGGAACTTCCTTGACGTAAATTACAGCACACCAGCTTTGCAAATGGTGGTTGTTTCTTCAGAGACTACAGTCCTGACTGGGCAGAGCTGAGAGGTGTGGAAGGTAGAAGAGGAGGAACAGGAAAAGTCCAAAACATCAAAGAGGGAGCTGAGTGAGCTGCAGAGTGAGGACATGTGGAGAAACCCACAGAATACTGGCCAGAGCTCCATCTCGTCTCAGCAGCCTACCAAGGAACTGGAGTTGCAAGGGAAGAGAACCTGGCAACATATCTGCTTTAGAATGTTTCCCTTCCACTTCCACATGTTCCATGGGTCCTTCAGACTCTTTCCCTCCTCTCATCCTTCTTCTCCCATCTTCATACCTGTCAGAGTATCCACTGGTTTATTCAAGGATGACTAGTTGATGGTCTATCAAACACAAAGAAACAGGCTAGGTGCTAATTAATAATAATACAAGTTTCCCTGTGCCACTTTTCTCTTTTCCTTTCTGTATTTCCTTCATTATCTTTTCCTCCACCACAACCTCCTTACCCTGGAAGTCAGTCCTCAGGAAAATCAAACACAAAGAAAGACCTCAGTCAGAAAGGAGATTTATTTATGTTCCAAGACCCTCCTTTGCATTGTTTCCTTTGCATGCCTTCTCCCTTATCTCCCCTCTCCTGGGGGTAGGGATCCTAGGAGAAGATCCACTTCCTCTGTGCTTCCCACCCTTCCCAGCCATAGGGGAGGCAGCCCAAAAGAAGCCGAGCCACTGGCCCAGGACGACCCAGCATTTATGGGGGCTTCCCAGGCGTCGCCCCTCGCCATTGCGGCTCCTCCAGTGGCCCACAAGGCCCTCCTTCTCCCCAAAACAGAGGTCGCAGATAGGGCAACGGTAGATCTTCTGCTTCCAGTGGGTCTGCTGGTGTCTGACCAGCCCAGAGAATGAGCTGAAGGATTTGCCACAACGGAAGCAGCGGTTTTGCAGCTCTGTGAGGTGGGCCTTCTGGTGGCTAAAGAGATAGGCTTTCTTGCTAAAAGTGAAGGGACAATGGGGGCAAGAGAAGACCTTACATCTTGTGGGCCTTGCTGGGCGAGGGCTGGACCTGGTGTCCAAGCAGGGGTCTCTAGTGTTGGGTGCCCAGATCCTAGGCACAAGCCCTTGGGTTGTAACGATTGGTGCCTGAGTTCTTACAAAGATCACCTGGTTCCTGGTCATGGATGTCTGGCTCCTAACACTAGATGGTTGAGTCTGGGCCACAAGGCCCTCGGTTCTAAATGTGGACTCTTGGATCCTGGCCACTGGTGCTTGGTTCCTAATGACGGGTGCCTGGAATCCAGCTGTGGGGCCTGGAATCCTCACAATACCTCCTTGCTTCCCTGCCACTGGCTCCTGGCCTTCGTGAGTCTTCTGGTGGCGTTTGAGCTCAGATTGGTCCCGGAAGGCCTTCCCACAGAGTGGGCATGGATGGGGCCGGTAACCCAGATGGACACGGCGGTGACGACTAAGTCCAGATGGGTCACAGTAGGTCTTGTCACAGGTGGAGCAACGGAAGGGCTTTTCCCCAAGATGCATGCGCTTGTGGTAGCTGAGGGTCCTGGGGCTCCTAAATGATTTCCCGCACTGGCTGCAGGTATAAGTCCACTTGGGGTTGTGAACAAATTGGTGGCTATGGAGGTGGGAGCTCTTGTTGAAACACTTGCCACAGGTGTTGCAGCAAAACGATGACCCAGCCTGGGATGCTGGGAACACTGGGGTCCCAGCCATGGACCTGGCTGGAGCAGAGGGTGGGCTCTGGCCTGCCCATCCCCCAGCAGGGGAGACCTTGTCATCACCAGTCCCCTCATCTCTCAAATTCTGACTTTGCTCTTGAAGTTCCTCATACTCCTTCTTGCCTCCTGTAGTGATGAAGAATAACACAAGATTCACCAGGAGAACCCCAACACAAACCCTCCATTCTGTCCAAACTACTTCCCCTGTTTCTACTCTCCCTCTCTCATCCAAAACATTCACCCTCTTCTTTGGAACTCATAGGCTAGAAATAAGAATACAGTTTGGGGTTTTTAAATTAAAATCAAATAAAAATTTTACTGGAATCTTTCAACAATGTCATGAGAGATCAAAATCTTAACCTACAACCACATTTCTTGAAATTCATTCCCTCTTATTTTTGACATCACCCACATTCTACAGATTTCACAGAGACCCATAAGTGACCATACAACATATCATCCAAACTGGAACACTGGAGAGTGAAAGCAGTGCCATTAATAATTAAGCTGGAGTGAGAGGTATATATCAGGACAGTCCTGGCAAACTGCAAAGTGTGGTCAGCCTGGCCTGAAATTTCAACTTCTTACTCTACTCTCAGCAACAAGTCTCCCCTACTCCAGCCCAGTATTGAGCTTATCTCCCTTGCTTCTCTTTCTTCAGAAAGAACTTTTTAATCAAAGGGGTATCACTGACAGAAGCAACTGACATGTAGACTCCCAATTCCTAGAAACTGAAGACATTCACTTGTCCTGAATGGCTGAAATATTAATCTTCTTGAAGTCAAGGGACCAGAGCTGATGATCTCAGGTCTCTGCCAGCTCCAAGTCTGACCAGGCTGGAAAGGTGTGGGCTAGGAGAGGATATAGAGAGTGCTGATCCTTTCAGTCAGCCCTCCATCCTTCCAGGGTATGCCTTGGGCCCCTTTCATCTCCCTCTCTCCTTCACAACTCTTACCTAAAGGGGGGTAGTCTCCATTTGAGGGATGGTAATCTGCTTTCCACTCTTCCTCTGCTTGCTCAGCCTTGGTGATCAGATCTGATTTAGGCAGAAAGATTCTGGCTGGGGAATGGGAACAAGAGAAAGAGTTGAGTTCGTCCAGGCTTGATCCCTTCACACGTGATGGGGGCAATAAGCTATCTTCTCTGTCCTTGGTTTAAGAACCACAATCTGGAAAAGAGATATTCAAAAGGCCAGATCCCAGCAAAGTGCCTGGCACACAGGAACTCAGTAAATATTGGTTAGATAAATAGCTTCAAGGCAAATTTGCATATTCTGAGAACACTGCCATCATGTTACAAGTGTTATCTTTGCTTTCACTCAGGCTTTCATTTCTTCTCCTTGTACCCCTAAGCTTAATGATCCAGACCTTCCACATGTGGAAGGTTTAGAACCAGGGGTCAGTGAATCTCATGATAAGCTGATCTACCTGCCCAGGGAAAACAGATGTCCCAGGTGGATCCTGGGACAAGGGGCTTGCTGAGGGAACCCCAGTCTCTCACCTACAGATGCCAGGTTCTTGAAGGTCTCCAACATAACATCCTGATGGAGGGACCTCTGAGTGGCATCTAGACATTTCCACTCTTCCTGGGTGAAGTTCACTGTCACATCATCAAAGGTGACTGGCTTCTGGAATAGCAGCAGAGACTCAAGGAGTTGGGGAGAAATGTATACACAGACAGACATCCAGTCTCAAGGTTCAGAGAACTAAAACCTAAGAGAAAAATCAAACCATGGAAGGAAGAAAGAAACATGAAAAGACAGACACTAAGCCAGCAACTCTGAGGTTAAGACCTAAGAGAGAAATATGAAAGGACAGGTACAAAGCCAGAAACTTCAGAGATAAGGAAGGAAAGGCAAGATAAAGAGGAGGGAAGAAAGATGTGGGGAGAAAAGGGGATATACTGAAGATAAATAGGAAAGCAAAGCAAAGGAGAAAAGGCTGCCACTCTGATGAATTTCAGACTCCACAAAGGATGCCAGGATTGTACTGGGGTGGGGGTGAGGGGCTGAGAAAGGCCTTGCAGCTCCTTTCCCTGGGTGTCCTTTCATCTGGAACAGTCTCAGATTCCATTTGACCTGCAAGCAGGGAGAAGGATGAAAGAGCTCCTGGAGTCCAGTAACTGGTCCCGCCCTCTCTCTGGTTGCTCTCCTCACCTTCACCCATGCCATCCACCAGCACTCTCTCTTCATGGCTTCCTGCAGGGCTGCTGCCACATTGCCCAGCTGAGGGAGCTGCTTCTGTACAGGTTCCATTGGCCTCAACTGGTCCAACATGTCTTCTTCCATGGTGTCTCCTTCTAGCTTTGTCCATTCCTGACTGGACCCCTTCCTGGGACTCTCCACCTCCCAGTAACTGAGCAAATGAGGAGGCCATGAAAAGGCCTCAGGAGTTGGCGTGGCTTCCTGTGGCCAATATACCTGCTCCAAGGGGCTGTCTTCTTTTTCTGTTTCAATGTCCAAATTCTCCTCTTTCACAGTTGAGAATACCTTTGGTTGCCTCAAAGCCTGGGCCATAGAGTTCAGGGTCCTGGTTACCCTTGGCTCAGCTGCCATTGTCCAGCAATGCCAGGTTGGGGCTAGGAAGGTATCTGCCTTCTGCTTACCCCTGCTTCTAGCCACTGGCTGGTGCCTACCTCTAAGAACCTGAGGTCAGAGAGAAACAAAACGTATCAGCAAGAGGAAGGGTGAGAAACAAGTTTCCTCATTTGATCAGAGAACACCAAAAGTTATTAAAGCCATGCTGTGTGCCATTGGATACTCTCAGCAAGGCTCTGTGAGGTAACAATTACTGGCCCCATTTTAAAGAACCTAAAGTGCAAAGACACTAAGTAACTTGTTCGAGGATACTCTTGGTCCACAGGAGAGTGAGTGTTCAAACTCAGACCCAGTATTGCTGAAGACATGATTTCCACTGTCCCAAAGTGCTGTCCAGAGCAGCGGTGCTGTATTCTGGAAAGAAAGCGGGTGCCTGGGGGTAACCAGCCCTGGTTTGTCACAAACCAGCCTGTCTCTTCATTATCTCTGATTCGGTTTCATTAGAAAAGTGAGAATAAAGGAAACACTCTTTAAGATCCTTTCTAGGATGAAAAAATAAATGATTCTGTGACTGGATTTCTAATATTTACATCTTTGCAAAGAATAATTGTGATAACAACCCAACAGCAATCACTTATTTTATTCAGGGCTCACAATGAGTTTGGCACCAGGGTTCCCTGCCCTCCCTCGGGGAGTTCCTGCTGAGGTGCAAACATGGCTGAACTGTCACCAACATGGCTGAACTGCCTCCTCTTCCTTCTGGCAGCCACACACCCCATGTCTTTTTGAGACAGAATGAAAAGATTAAAGACTAAAAACCTGTTGAATTTCTTTCTTTTTTTATTACTAGCAAGGAAAACGGCATTTGATGGAGTTAACTGGGTGACCAAAAAAGAAGTTGTCATGAAAGCTGCATTCCTAGGATCTAAACTTCCTTCCTTTCTTCCTCCCTCTCTCCCTGCCTTCCCTTCTTTTCTTCAAGACTACTCAGAACCATTCTGTGAGGTGTGTGGGGCTAGCATTATTCTCTCACTCTCTAGCTGGTGGTACTAAAAGTTGTTATCAGTCACAGTGACCCTGTGTGATAAGAGTAGAACAGCCCATAGGGTTTTCTTGGCTGTAATCTTTAAGGAAGCAAATCGCTGGGTCTTTCTCTTGCAAAGATGTTGAATGGGTTCGAACCGCTAACCTTTATGTTAGCAGCCAAGCTCCAAACCGTTTTGCGCCGCCAAGGCTCCTCACACTAATATTAACACTTTAAAACAGCCTCAATATAATATCCTCAATATCCCTTAGCTTCTGTTCTCAAATCACTGCTGTCGTTAGTGCTCAAAATCGTATTCTCTGAGGGTAGTAGGAAAAGGTCCTTGGTCCGGATTCTAAAATGGCCCTCGGTTTGGGAAAGGGAGGGGTGTGACTGTAGGGACGGAATCTCTGGCAGCTGCCGCTTGCCCTCGGCATTTTCTTCTTCCAGGGGGCCCCATAGCCCAACCGGCTGGGGCTGGAAGGAGGCTAGGAATGACTCATCTGACTTTTGGCCAATACGCGGCTGAAGACGAAAAGGGGCTTATCTGGTACTAGGGTCCATCTCCACCCTTCCAGATTGTAAATCCCAGGGATGTGTCGCCATCTACCAGTTCCAAGTCCACCAATCTCTCTCCAGCTCAAAACCCTTCAATGGCTTCCCACAGTATTTCTGAAGACGGCCGCAATCTTCAGCCTCCCTCGCCGCCGCCTACCCAGTGCTCCAGTCCCACCAGTTTTCTACCCCTCAAGCCAAGCCAAACAGGCCTCTCCCTCGGCCCCCAAGCCTTCAAGGACCCTTTCCAGCCACCGCCCTGACCCTGCCGCCCAGACTGCGGGCGCTCTGGACCTTGGCGCCTGGTTTGTCACTGAGAGCCCAGGTCTGCATCTCAGCCTGGAAGCTCCCCGTGGGCAGGAGCCAAGATGTTTTCGCTCACCTCTTCGTGACCCACAGCAGGCGTTTATTAACACCCACTGAATGAGGAGTGTGCGCTCAGAAATTGTAGGCCCCTTGGCTGGGTCCGCAGTGCCCGATGCCAGCCTGTCCCTGACTTTCGTATCTGAGCCCCCGAATTTCTCTACATGTACCAGGAGCCCCTCTCGGCGCCGAGTCCCCAGCGTGACCGGAGCCGACAGCGCATCGAGCCACCCTCCACACTAACCCAGGTCTCCCCGAGTGACCGCAGGTTTTGGAAGCTGCTCCAAGATTAGGGGCTCAGTGTCTCCCTCGTCTGTCTAGGGCGGAACGGAGGAGGACGGGATAAACACCCTCCATCAACCTAGACCACCGCTGGCGCGACTCTGGGCAGTGATACTTACCGACGTGCGACGATCCGGCCGCAGGGGCGCAGGGGCGCAGGGGCCCAGGGTCTGGGGGCAGCCGCGCTCACTGTTCAGCCCCGCGCGGGTTCTCCAATACGCGGGCTGGATGCGCCCGCAGCCCCGCCTTGGCCCCGCCCCTGCTCTCCCTCACCCGAGCTTCCGCCCCCTTCCAGTGCACAGGCTCGCTGTACCCGGCCCAGGGATCCAGCTAAGCCTGGGGCCAGCCAGGTTCAAGAGGTGGCATCTTCAGAAGAATTTTAAAGCTAGGAGAGCCCCGTCATACCTCCACCTGCTCACTCCTCCTACCACTTGATAGCCGCTGGGCCAACCTAGAGCTACGATTTTTCCTTATTCCCAATCTTCTTATACTCTAGAAAAAAAGATTGCTTCTGATTAAAACGCACACAACTGCCAACTCATCACCTAGAGCCCAAAAGAGAAAAATGAGCCCTTCGCAGACCACTCCCCCTAAAGAGGCGTGGAGGCACACAGCATCTTAGACAAGCAAAGGCAATGGGGGAGAATACACAGGAGACTTAAGTGACACAGATACAGACAGAGCGGCAGAGAGGACAATGGCCAGGTAAAATCCTGCTAGTCCTCGGCGCTGACTAGAATCCAATTTAAGTTTCCCCTTCTCAGTGATGTCTATGTAGATATAGATATATCTACAAAACAAAACAAACCGGTTGGCCATCAAGTCGATTTCATCTCATGGCGACTCCATGCGCGCAGACTAGAACTTCTCCATAGGATTTTCAAGGCTGTGATCTTTTGGAAGCAGATTACCAGGCCTTTCTTCTGAGGCAACTCTGAGTGGGTAGAACTGCCTACCTATTGGTTAGTAGTCTGGCACTGAACCAATTGCGCCACCCAGGGACTCCTTTTTTTTTTTTTTTAAATCAGCCCAACTGAAATCACAGCATTGTTCTTTCCAATTAATTAGCATTTACCGTATTCCACTTTGTATTATAATAGTTTTTTATATTTTACAGTGGCATGGTGTCATGCATTGAATTGTGTCCCCCCAAAATATCTGTCAACTTAGCTGGGCCATGAGTCCCAGTATTGTGTGATTGTCCACCATTTTATGTGATTTTCCTATGTATTGTAAAATCTGTTTCTATGATGTTGATGAGATGGATTAGCAGCAGTTATATTGATGAGATCTACAAGATTAGATAGTGTCTTAAGCCAATCTCTTTTGAGATATAAAAGAGATGCAAACAGAGAGGCAGGGGGACCTCATACCACCAAGAAAGCAGCACCAGGAGCAGAACGCGTCTTTTGGACCCTGGCTTCCTGTGTAGAGAAGCTCCTTGACCAAGGGAGGATTAATGATAAGGACCTTCATCCAGAGCCGACAGCGAAAGCCTTCCCCTGCAGCTGACGCCCTGAATTTGGACTTCTAGTTTACTAGACTATGGGAGAATACATTTCTGTTTGTTGAAGCTATCCACTTGTGGTATTTCTGTTATAGCAGCACTAGACTAAGACACATGGGGTTTTACAATTTACAAAATGCTTTTGTAATCATAACAAAACGAAACCAAACCCATTGCCTTCGAGTCAATTCCTACTCATAGAAACCCTAAAAGACAGAGTAGAAATGCCCCATAGGGCTTCCAAGGCTGTAATGTTTAGGGAAGCAGACTCCCACATCTTTTTCCCATGGAGTGGCTGGTGGGTTCAAACTGCCGACCTTTCGGTTAGCAGCCCAGTGCTTTAACCATCGCGCCACCTGGGCTCCTTTTTGTAAACATAGCCTCAGTTAAATCCTCACAAACACCCTGTGAGGTGGGCTTTATCACTGTCTTTACAGGTGAGGAAAGTGGGCCCCAGATGTTGAGCCTTGACAGAGATCACATGGTACTGCACCAGGACCGGAAACCAGATCCTCCGATTTCACATCACTACGCTGATGTCTCAGCTCCACTGTAAAGTCCTGGATGGCCAGCAGGTGCCAGGCTTTATATCTCCTACTGTTCCCAAGGCACTTGACACAGGGCTGTGCCCCTTGCAGGCAGGCAATCCATGTCTGTGGGCTCGAGAGGCTCAGGCAAGGTCAGGGTGAGGGAACCAGTTTGATGGATGAAGAAGGTAGTGGGAAGCACATGAGGCATGACATTGAAGCAGTCATGTTGATTACCACCAACTTCAGATCCACATGAAAACAAGCCATCAAACTCTAAGCCAGGTGTAGGTAAACTTGGTTGGGAATGGGGCTGAACTGCCTCTCCCAGCAGGCTGTGCAAACTCTGGGGATGCTAGAGCTCAGGGCCCGGTGAGATTTCTGAACATCTGAGATACCTGAGATAGCACTCTCCCTGGTACCCTTCTTCTACTCAGTGATGTTGCTTCTCTTAGCTAATGCTATCTCCACGCCACCCTGAGGGGGCACCAGCAACTGATGTCTTTCTCTACAGGTGACAAAACAGAGGCTCAGCACTTCACAAAAGTCCACAGGGTGACATGATACGATGATCATCAAAGACCAGCCCTGACCCTCTGGCAGAGAAAGTATGAGCTGGGGGAGGCATGGAGCCACAGGAAGGAGGAGAAAGTACATGGGTCCTTGTCTCCCAGAGCTGTTAATATCCATTTCTGGGTTCTCTTGGGGACCACTGAACCCAGAAGAAAATGCAGGGGCCCGGGGTGGACTGAGTCTCACAACAGACACTCGCTAAAGACATACCACTTAAATAATCTGTTTTCTACCTGCAAAAAGGGGTGTATGGGAGGGAAATACGCTGAATTTGCTCTACTTCTGCTTTGTTGTTGTTGTTAGTTGCTGTCAAGTCAATTCCAACTCATGGCTCCTTCAGTAATGACTCTCTGAGGTATTGCATTCTCTCTCATACTGAAGCTGCAGATTAACCACCACACTTACTGATATGAAGCTTGACTGGAAAGTTAGAAAGCTTAGTGAGAGAGTGTCTGAGAGATATCCTAGTACGTGGGACCCCCAGGGATAGACGCACTTGAAGAGGAAGGCACTTGCTGGGCAGCCCAAACCCCTTCGGTAAGATTATTCTTTATACTCCCTTTTCTGGGGGAAGACATCCTAATGAGAATGAAGTGGTGGACAATACCCCTGCCTCCCCCTTTTGATATGAAAAGTGACAGCCAAGGGAACAGAGTGAACTAGCTCCCTTTCAAATTGCTGGTAGAATAAAGGGTGAAGTAACTCAAGGAGATAGGATGCCAAGATATTTGAGTCCACCTGGTTTTTCCTTCCCCTCAACACCTTATTATCCAATCCCTCCCAGGCTTCTGAGACCCTCCTTGCCCCCTGCACAGCCCCACCGTTGGCAGGGTCACCACTTGCTGCCCCCTTGAGCCTAAAGTGACTGCCAGGACTCCTCCTACAGGTGAGCAATGCTGTGCATGATGAGGTCTGGGCTCTAGTGGGAACTCTTGCCACAGCCCCTGCATGTTTGAGTGCTTGTTGCATGTTGAGCAGGTGTGAGGCTCCTTGTCTGTATGGACATGCTGATGCAAGGGTAGACCCAAAGCTCTTGCCACAGTCCCCGTGGTTCACTGGACCCGAGTGGTGGATGAAGCCCTTGCTACAGACGCCACATTGAAGGGTAACTCACACGCGTGGCTCTTTTGGTGGTGGTTCAGGTTGCAACGTCAGACAATGGTCTTGCTGCAGTTGCAGCAACTGTAACCTCTTCCACTGCGTGTGTCCCATGGTGCGGTGTGAGGTTTGCACGCTGAGCAAAGTCTTCGCCACACTGCAAGCAGGTGTGGGGCCGCTCTTCTGTGTGGCTGTGCTGGCGACAAGCCAAGTCAGACGTCTTCTTAAAGTGCTTGCTTCATGTCGAGCAGTGGTAGGTGTTCCCCAGGGTGGACTGCCAGATGTTGGGCTCAGCTGGGACCGTGCTGGGAGCACTTGCCACACTGTCCACTGCTGAGGGATCTCTCCCGTGTGCATCTGCTGGTGCTTGATGAGGTGGGAGCAGCAGGTGAAGCTCTTGCCACAGTCATGGCAGGTGTAGGACTTCTCAGGACCATGCCTGTGGCACTTTGGTGGGCCCAGGGTGGGCAGAGGCTGCCTGGCTGTGGTGCCAGCTGTGGGGCTGCCAGTATCTCCTCCCCTTCCCAGGCCAGGGCTATCCCCGCCTTGGTCTCACTCTACATCTCAGGTCCTGGAGAGAGGAAACAAATTTATTTTATGAAGTATGGGAGGCATGCTCCAAAATAAGGCTGAAAGAAGTTGGGCAGAGGCATGTAGTTTGTTATGGACAGTACCCAGAGAGAGAGACACAGGCAGATAGGTAAATCCTGATATGAGCAAAAGTTACAATGATGAAGAGATGAAAATTAGTGTTCTGGCATCATTTGATCATAAATAGAAGATGTCTGGCTCTCTAAACTAACAGAAAAAGAGAACACAATCAGGGAAATTTTTTAAAAAAGTTTCCATTTGCTGTTTAAACACATTATACCACTGTTTTTTCCCCCAGCAGAATTACTTTGCTACCTAGACTTCGTTGAGGTTGAACCTGAAAACTTGTATTCTCTGTTACTCCTTGAGTAAAAGCATGAGGAGAGTGTCCAGATGGCTGACAGGAGGGGACTCATCATCAGAAGGAATGTGGAGATGTGATAGGACCATATTTGATGTCTGCAGTAGCTCAGCAGATGCTGGTCTTGCCTTTGGTTTCTTCTCTAGTCTCCTAAGTAGTGGAGGCAAAGGACTATACATACTGTGGCCTTTCCTCTAGAAAACAAAACAAAACAAAATTCACCAACTCCTTTTACCATCAATGGCAGTGATAGGTCTAAACGTAACTTCCTTGCTGAAACAGAAGACAGTTGTCCTTAGTACTAGCCTGTGCAGAAAGAGGAGGCAATGTCTTACATCCCTGAGAGAAAAATAACTCTCCAGAAACTCCCCACTTTACTGGGGTAAGGAGAAATGATGCTTAGCCAAGGATCTCGTGTTTCTACAGTTCTCCTTGTCTCCATCTTTGTGCAGAGTCCTCTTGACTGAGTGCCACTTTCCCCATTCCTCAGGTGGGAGGCACATGTCCATGTTCTCAGAGGTTGACTCTAAAATTAAATTTCCAAACCCACACTCATCAATAGACACAGAAAAAGCATTTGATAAAATCTAACATCCTTTCAGGACAAAAATACTGAACAAACTAGGAATAGAAGGTGTTATGGATTGAATTGTGTCCCGCAAAATATGTGTTGAATTCCTGGCCCTTGTACCTGTGGATGTGATCCTTTTTGGAAGTAGTTTTATTTTGGTATGTTAATGAGGGTGTCATATCCTTAGGGACACACAGTGGCTGCTAATAAGGGGTGGAAACGTGGCCACTAAGCATTTGGAAAAGCCACTCCACTACATGTTCTCTAGATATACAAAAAGGAGATATAACATTGAAACTGCAAGCTACTTAGAAAAGAACGGGTTGCCCTGGTGACAAGCAGAGGGACTTTACAGAAGAGGTAGTTTAAGAACAGTTTCCCATGGTAACAGCAGGGGGATCTTCCCAGGGCACAGCAGATGTAACTTCTATACAGGATTAAAATAATGTTTAGCCTTACAAGATTGGCTTAAAGCAGAATAATTGAAAATAACAGCTGGGCAAAACCTAGGGATAAGAAAGGGGGCAAGTCAGACGCCAAATTGAGACTCATGCTCATGTGGAACAATCTCCCGGTGAGTTAATTGCACAGTCCCAGACTGTAGTGTGCCTTGCCATTAGCACCATTGCTATTCGTCTTGTAAGAGTACCAGTTAATAAACTGCTAACCATCATTGATGTGCCTGAATCATCTCTGTCACAGATAGGAACAGAAGGGGACTGACTCACTTCAGGGAACCCTCTTGCATTATCCAGAGGTCCTGAATATGACAGAGGTCATATCAGAGTATGTGGATCCTAACCCTAATCACTCCTGTGTTATGAAAAGAGAAGAGGAGACACAAAGACACACACCAGGGGAAGATGCCATATGAAAATAGACACACATGGCAGATGCGTCTACAAGCCCAGAAACACCAAGGATTGCTGGCTAACAGAAGCTGAAATAGACAAAGGAGGACCTCAGACTTCTAGCCTCCTGGACTTTGAGAAAATAAATTTCTCTTTATTAAAGCCACTCACTTGTGTTTTTTTTTTTTTTTTTTTATGGAAGGACTAAGTAACTAAGACATCCACCAAAATGGAGGCCTAGTATCTCACGGACATTTTGGGTATTGGAAACAATATACGCCTTACTTGGGCATCCAACTTGGTCCTTTTTATCAGCCAACCTTTAAATTAGCATCCTTTGAGTGGGGCCCAAATCAACGGGTTGTGTTGGAAGCAATACAGCAAGCTGTGCCAAGCTTTTTACCTTGAGAGCCCCACAACCCTAATAAATCCTTTTAGCTACACAGTTCTGAGACTGAGGATTTTGCTGATAGCAGACTCTGGCAAAGGGAGGCAGCCTCTACTCAGTGACATCCCTTAGGGTTTTGGACTTGTCACTTTCCTGTCACTGCTACTGGATACATAACTTTTTAAAGCAGCTATTAGCTTGCTACTGGGCTCTGGTCAAAACTGAACACCTGATCCATGGAGGCCTTATGACACTCTGACTTGATACTCACAGTTGGGGTAGGTCAATCTGGACTCAACTTCTAAGAAGGTGGGAAGGACACAACAAGCCTTGCTTGTCAAATGGAAATGATATATTCAAGGATGGAGTTGGCTTGGCCCTAAGGGGCATCTCAGCTTTATATGGAAAAGGGCAGCTATTGCTTTGGGGAAAATTTTATCCCCCACTCTGCCACCTAAAGCAAAGCTACTGGCTCAATGGGGCTCTCAATTCACAGTGCTTCCCTTAAATACCTGGGCCTGGTTCACTATGATTCAGCTAACTTGAAACCTAATGATGTCCCTGGATACTGTGCTGTTCAACCTCAGTACCAGTTACGCAGAACCAAAAATGGATGTTGTCACTCTGCTCAGTGGGCAGAACTTAAGGCCACTCTCCTCTGAGTATGTAGCTGAGTATATAGCTCTGGCCAATCCGCCCCTTGTTGAACCTTGCTTTATTTTTACTGACTGATGGGCTGTTGCCATGGTCTAGCTGTTTGACCTGCTACTTGAAAAACTATAGACTTACTAAACATTTCTCTTTAGGGCTATGAAAAGTGGAAACAAATCATGGCTGCTAACCAAACCCTCTAAGTCACTCGTGTAGATGTCTGCAGTAAGGGCCTGTTCTGTGATGAGACTGACTAGAATCAAACTGCTGATAGAACCTGTTCTGCCCAGATTGCCCCTATTGCTGCCCAAACCCATCATCATACCAGACATAGTAAGACGTTCACCATCATATACTGGGAACAAAGTAAAGGACTCTGTTTCTGATTTAGACTTATGACTCCTGCCAAAAGTTGACCCCTTTGTCTTGCAATGAGGAAGGCCACATTGCAAGGGGCATTGTCTATGCCCTCTCCTGGCAGGTTGATTACATTGGACCTTGGACCCTCTTGCAGGGCTCTCAGTGATGTCTCGCCACTGTTGAGATCTTTCTATGGTACAGTGATCTAGTCCAATTAGCCTGCTCCAGCAGCACCATGAAATGAATTTGTCATGTTTTTGGCTTTCAGACCATTTTCAGTCTGATAATAGTGTGTCTTATACTGCAAAGACACTCAACAATAGACTTCTAGTCAAGGTATCAATAGACATTCCATGCTTCCTACCATCATTTACAGAATGAAAGGGCCTCAAAAAATCAACTGAAAAAAAAAAAAAGATTTCTTACCCTTCTTCTTTTATCTCCCCCCAGTTCACATACTTTCGTAAGGCAGTTTAGTCACTGAATGCTACTGCTTCTCTTGGTCACTTTGTGAGTTATGGTCAGTACGAAATAGGTGAGGGGTCATATAGACTTACTTTGGAAATTCCTGGACATAGTGTTTCTTTCTTTCTCCTAATGGCAAACCCAGGCTGGCCTGATTGGTACACTCCCCTAGTGTACCAATGGCAGCCCAACCAAAAGGAGGTATAAGTGATTCAAACTTAATTCTGGCACAAACACCTAGATTCTCTTGTCGTATTTACACAGTTCTAGATTATAAGGATAATGACCACTTGGTTGAGTACATTGCTCACTAAGTCCCGAGGACCAAAGCGGGGGACCTAATGGGTCTCTGTAACTTTTATAAAAAATGCTTTTGTTCTAGTCCCTGGGTAGCACAAATGAGCACTCGACTATTAACTAAAAGGCTAGAGGATGGAACCCACCCAGAGGTACCTCAGAAGGCAGGCCTGGCAATCTTCTTCTGAAAGTTCATAGGGTCACCATGAGTCAGAATTGACTAGATGGCAACCACCACCAACAATGGTAAGGAAGAAAAAACATAATAAAATTTTTTTAAATGGTCTTGTCCCTCTTGCTGAAACAGGGAAGAATTCTGAGCCAACATCCTTTTGGGTTATACTTGGGTTATGTGTCTTTTGGGTTATACTTGGGTTGTGTGTCAACCCTATAGCCAATTACTGGCTACACTGCTTCCAATCACTGTGGCCAAGAGGATGAGATCTAAGATTGGATGGAACTTGTGGGGAAAAAAAAGCAGTACTCTAAGAAGAGGAGGGTGAGATTTTACTTACCAGAAAAAGGGACACTGGGCAAGCAAAAAAAGACAAAATTCCACACTTACAGACCCACAAATTTATGTACATAAAGTAAAATAAAATTTAAGAAATCCATTGGCTGAATGTCTTATTTTTTTTTAATTTGTAAGTTGGACTTTTATTACCTTATCTACAAATAATGCACAAATTCCTGTGAAGTAGGCTTTCTTAAATAGAACAGGCCCATTTTAGCACAATTCAAAGGCCCAAAATTAAGATTTCTTTTCTTTTGTAGAGAAAAACCTTTAATAAACAATTTTTCACAAGATACAAACTGGACCTTAGATTTGCATGCAATAGGTTGTTGATTTGGCTTAATTTTATCAGACATTGAGACTTGCCGTAATAGTTAAGTGAAGGAGAGGGGCAGGCTAACAAAAATCACCAATACAACAATATGTTTCAATTTGAAAGCAGTTACTATTTTATTAACTAAGCAGATTATAAAAATAATCATGGTAGACACCTTAGTTCATCCTTCTAATAAGCCTGTTGACCTAGTCTTTCTTGTTGCCAGCATCTCCACTTTGTACAAAATGGGTGGTCTCTCTCTTCATTCATTGTTGTTGTTAGTTGTCATTGAGTTGATTCCAACTTATGGTAACTCCATGTAAGTAGAGTAGAATTATTTCATAGGGTTTTCAAGGCTGTTACCTGTTAGACAAAGATTGCCAGGCCTTACTTCCAAGGCACTTCTGGGGGAGTGTGAACCACCAACCTTTTGGTTAGTAGTTCAGTGGTTAACCATTATGCCACTCAGGGACTCCATTCTTCATTCATGTTTTAAGATAATTTAAAGGGCCATAGGAAGTTGCTTGCTTCCTGGAAGTGTTTTTCAACAGTTTAAACCCCGTTGCCGTACAGTTGTTCCGACTCAGAGCAACCCTACAGGAAAGAGTAGAACTGCCCCATAGGGTTTCCAAGGAGCAACTGGTGGATTTGAACTACCAAGCTTTTGGTTAGCGGTTGAGCTCTTAAACACTATGCCACCAGGGCTCCTTTTCCAACAGTATAGATCTCATAAATCAGGTCCTCCATGCAGATGATGCCATATTTACCAAGGGATCATTCAATCAAAGTGCTATCTGTCAGGATAATTTGCTTCTTGATTTTGCCATAACCACGTTGTAGATCATTTCATTCACTAACTTCAAGTTCAAGTACTCCATGCACTCTATGGTTCCATAATTCTCAGCATGTCAGTCGAAGCCTTGCTGAGCTTAACAGAGGTACCACTGAAGATTTGACAAAGATGAAGAAACTGCAACACCTTTAGGACCTTTAGGCTCACACTATTGATACCTTTGATTCTGCTAACAAATACCAATTTGGTTTCCATAGGTACATAAAAGTTGCCAGCTTTTCTTGCCATTCTAGCCATTTGAATCTCTGTTCTGTACATCTGCCTATATTCCTTGTAATAGTGCTTAGCTTTTTCACAGATAAGCTTCCTCCTCACCTTTCAAAGCATCTTTTGAGTGAACTTCTTAGGTGCTTGATCTTCAGTTCTGTGAAATTCCTTTGTTTTCTCTTAAGGGCTCTGGCAAAGAAGTAACCTTTATATATACATATATATACAATTTTTTTGGGCTTTAGGTGAAAGTTTACAGCGCATTTAGTTTCTCACTCAAAAATTTATACACAAATTGTTTTGTGACATTGGCTGCAATCCTCGCAATGTAACAGCACTCTCCCCCTTTCCACTTTGGGTTCCCTGTGTCCATTCTTCCAGTTTTCCTGTCCTTTCCTGTCTTCTTGCCTTGTTTTTGGGCAGGAGTTGCCCATTTGGTCTCGGATATTTGGGTGAACTAAGAAGCACGTTCCTCACATGTATTATTGTTTGTTTTATAGGCCTGTCCAATCTTTGTCTGAAAAGTGGGCTTTGGGAGTGGCTTCGATTCTGAGCTAGCAGAGTGTTCAGTGGCCGTAGTCTCAGGGGTTCCTCCAGTCTCTGTCAGACCAGTAAGTCTGGCATTTTGTGTGTGTGTGTGAATTTGAATTTTCTTCTACATTTTTTTCCTGCTCTTTCCAGGATTCTCTGTTGTAGTCCCTGTCAGAGCAAATGGTGGTGGTAGTCGGGCACCATCTAGTTCTTCTGGGCTGGTGGAGGCTCTGCTTCATGTGGTCCTTTAGTCCTTTGGGCTAATATTTTCCTGTGTCTTTGGTTTTCTTCATTGTCCTTTGCTTTGGACTGGATGGGAACAATATATGTGTCTTAGATGGCTAATCTCAAGCTTTTAAGACTTGAGACACTACTCACCAAAGCAAGATGAACTACGTTATTCCAGTTGACCTAGATGTCCCCCGAGACTATTGTCCCCAGCTGTCAGCTCCAGCAACTCCTTCCCTCAAGGTGTTTGAATGTGTCTAGAGGAACCTTTTTTTTTTTTCTTCGACACCCTCCACAGTTCCAGCCAGAAAAGAGCTGGATAAATTTCTTATTCCCCTCAGTAGAATACTCTGTCAATATAGGAGACTTTAGAAAGTTTATTCTCAACTAAGTCAGGATATATTAATTTCCAGGTTATCAAGTTGTGTTGATGGTTAAATGAGATAAATAGTATTTGACACATGACATACGTTTAAGAAGTTTTACTTTCTCCTTCTACACCACTACCTTTTTCCTTTTTGCTATGGGGCTAGCAACAAAAATATTTGATATAATGATAAATGAGATGCAGTTTATTTATTATTTGAATTGACAGTAGTTAGCAAGTTAGTTTTAGAAAGCCTATGCTGTCAGGTCATTGCTGGCCTGCTTTCTGGCTTCCCTCTTGAGGAATAAAATGAACCCTTATTTAGCCTTATTCTAATTTTTGGTGCTAATCCAATAATAAGACTTTATAATTAGTAGATCTATTTAAAACAACTAACCAATGTTGTACGCCTTTCATCCTGAGGCTCAATTTTCCAAGCACTTCAATTTTCATGGTTAAAGATAGTATCAGGCAGGCTTTAGTGAGCTCTAAGTCTTATCTCTGATTCAGTATGAGGACTACAATAGTTATCTTCTTTGTCGCCTGCCCCTGTAACATGATGATCTCTACTGTATCTAATTTGGGCTCTCTTAACTCTCAAATGTTGCTTCAGTTAAACCTAAGATTGGTCCCGTCCTCAGTGACATCCAATTCAGTAGTTCTACAGCCTTGTTTGTCAGCATTTCTCCCATTCCTATTCTGTTCTTACATCCAAAATCCAATGACCAAGCACTTATTTTGTTCCTTCGGTATCCTATCCCTGTTCCTTAAATGGGTTCCACTGCTTCCCTGCCTGATCCCCAGTACCTCAGAACTATTGATCTTCCCCGCCCACTTGTTTTCGGTGGACTGGAATTCTACCCTTGAAATGTTGATCCCTCATCATGTTGCCTTTGCCGCAAATGCCCATCAGGTTGTTGACACCTTCTCCTTTTCCCATTGCATCCTTAACTGTACCATTGGATTTTAACAGAGGTCTTTGGTGGCTAAGCAAAAGGGGATTTGGTGGATTGATGGGTATTCAAGCCATGAAGAAGCAGCTGGTATAGACAACTTTATTTTTTTATTGTGCTTTAGATGAAGTTTACAGAGAAAATTAGTTTCTCATTAAACAATTAATACACATATTGTTTTGTGACATTGGTTACCAACCCCATGACATGTCAACACTCTCCCCTTCTCGACCTTAGGTTTCCCACTGCCAGCTTTCCTGTCCCCTCCTACCTTCTCATCTTTGCCCCTGGGTTGGTGTGCCCATTTAGTCTCATTTTGTTTTATGGGCCTGTCTAATCTTTGGCTGAACGGTGAACCTCAGGAATAACTTCAGTACTGAGTTAAAAGGGTGTCCAGGGGCTATACTTTCAGGGTTTCTCCAGTCTCCACCAGACCAATAAGTCTGGTCTTTTCTTGTGAGTTTGAATTTTGTTCTACATTTTTCTCCAGCTCTATCCAGGACCGTCTATTGTGATCCCTGTCAGAGCAGTAGGTGGTGGTAGCAGGGCATCATCTAGTTGTGTCGGACTCAGTCTGGTGGAAGCTCTGGTAGTTGTGGTCCATTAGTCCTTTGGACTAATCTTTCCCTTATGTCTTTTGTTTACTTGATTCTCCCTTGCTCCAGATGGGGTAGGACCAGTGGAGTATCTTAGATGGCCGCTCATAGGCTTTTAAGACCCCAGACACTACTCACTAAAGTAGGATGTAGACCACTTTCTTTACAAACTATGTTATGCCAGTTGAGCTAGATGTCCCCCAAGACCATGATCCCCAGCACTCAGCCGAGTAATTTGGTCACTCAGGGAGTTTGAATGTGTCTATGAAGCTTCCATGACCTTGCCTTGGTCACATTGTGCTGGCTTCCCCAGTATTGTGTACTGTGGCATAGACAATTGCTAATAAGAGACTTAGTTTTGAAGGAATGCAAATAAATAGCATGGTAGTTTATTCAGATGGGAGAGACTCAAGCATATTTGTAGGTCAGTAGGAATAGTCCAGTTGAGAAGGAACAGCTAGATATAGAGGAAACAGAAAGGATAGTTGATAGCATAAGCTTATGAGGAAGTGAGAGAAGCAGTCATCTTCTACCATGAGAAGAAAGAGATGGAGAAAGGCAGTGAGCAGAAAGAAAGAATGAGCAGATACAAAGAAAGATGCAGCGACAAGAGTTGGCAGGAGTACTTACTACCTTGGCTCCAATCTCCTGTGAGGTCTAGTTCAAGATACTTTCTATTTTCCCTTTTTTTTTTCCATACTTACCCAAAGGAGGTTTCTAATGAGATGGATTGACACAGTGGCTGCAACAATGGGCTCAAACATAGCAATGATTTTGAGGATGGTGCAGTACCAGGGGCAGTGTTTTGTTCTGTTGTGCATAGGGTCACTATGAGTTGAAACCTACTCAATGGCACCTAACAACAACAACAACAAAAAGGCTTGTAAACAAGAAACTTTGACCATGATGTTAATGTATTTCAAATCTCATCAAACTTTTCAACTTTATTTTTAAATTAAAAGCCATAGTCCCTAGTGCATTTGGAACCTGCTAACCAAGACGTGTTTTTTCCTCCGCCTCTAAACAGTTGATCTCTCCATCTGTTTCACAGAAAAAATAAGAAGCCATGTGAAGGAAATTCTTTCTGTCAGAGATTTATTTTTTTCTTGTATCTTAACTCCTAGGAATCACTGCTACATTAACATGGAAGAATTTTCTAAGGGAAGTAATATCAACTGGGTGTGCTCCTCCAGTAAATTTCCTGATTTTCTTAATTTATCAATCCATTTGGATAGCTTGTTAATTGTCTTTCATATAAGTTCTTATATTTGTAAAAGTATTTTCAAATGGAAAACCCTAACGGTGTGCAACTACATTGCTTTTGTACACAGCCGCCAACTTTGCTGCTTGTGTCTAAGTTACTAAAATATTTGGAAATGCCAGTACTCACATACTATTTAGCTGCTCTCTGCAATTGCTTATGAAATCAGAAACCACTAAGCGCATCTATGAAAGGCTGCCTCCTCAATATTTAAGTACACCACTCTTCCCTGATCTTCAAACAAAATATTTTATTTAATTGAAATCAAGTTCAAATGAACATTAGTCTTTAAGGGCGCTTCACAATGGTGGCAGAGTGGGGCATGCGTAGAAGGGACTGGATAGGCTTCGCAATCATTTACACTTTTTTTTTGTTTATTGTTGTAGTTTAAGTGAAAGTTTACATTTCAAGTTAGTCTCTTATACAAAAATTTATACGTACATTGTTATGTGACCTTAATTGCTCTCCCTATACTGTGACAGCATATTCCTCTTTTCCACCCCTGATTTCCCATGTCCACTCAACCGGCTCCTAACCCTCTCTGCCTTCTCGTCTCACCTCCAGGCAGAAGCTGCCCATTTAGTCTCATGTATCTACTTGAGCTAAGAAACACACTCTTCACAAGTATCATTTCATGTCACACAGTCCACTCCAATCTTTGTCTGAAGAGGTAGCCTCAGAAATTGTTCTAGTTCTGGGCTGATAGAGAATTCAGGGGTCCTGCTTTCCGGGGTTCCTCCAGTCTCAGTCAGACCATTAAGTCTAGTCTTCTTACTAGAGTTTGAGTTCTGCACCCCATCTTTCTCCTGCTCCATC
>NW_004444116.1:5170378-5248222 GCF_000243295.1 Trichechus manatus latirostris
AGCTCTGTCCAGAACCCTCTGTTGTGATCCCGGTCAGAGCAGTCAGTGGTGGTAGCCGGGCACCATCTAGCTGGACTGGACTCAGTCTGGTGGAGGCCTTGGTAGCCATGGTCCGTTATTCCCTCGGACCAATCTTTCCCTTGTATCCTGTTCTCTTCATTCTCCCTTGCTCCTGAAGTGGTGAGATCAGTGGAGTATCTTAGATGGCTGCTCACAGGCTTTGAAGACCCCAGACGCTACTCACCAAGATAGAATGTAGAACATTGTCTTTATAAACTATGTTATGCCAATTGAACTAGATGTTCCCCGAGACCATGGTCCCCACAGCCCTCTGTCCAGCAGTTCAGTCCCTCAGGGAGGTTGGATGTGTCTAGGGAGCTTCCATGACCTTTCCTTGTACAAGTTGTGCTGGTTTCCCCAGCACTGTGCACTGTCTTACCCTTCACCAAAGATGCCACTTATCCATTGCCTATCTAGTATTTTCCCCCCACCCCTCCCATCCCTCATAACCCAAACAGATTGTTACTTTTTGTGTGTAAACTTTTTAATGGGTTTTTACGATAGAAGTCTCAGACAATATTTGTCCTTTTGTGATTGAATTATTTCACTCAGCTCATCATCCTCCAGTTTCATCCATGTTATGTTTCACTCACTCAGCTCATCGTCCTCCAGTTTCATCCACGTTATGTTTCACAGATTCATCATTGTTCTTTATCGTTGCATAGTACTCCATTGTGTATATGTACCATAGTTTGTTTATCGATTCATCTGTTGATGGGCGTCTAGGTTGTTTCTGTCTTTTTGCTATTGTGTTCTTTTTTTTTTTATTGTGGTAAATACATATGTAACAAAACATTTTTCATTTCAACAATCTTCACATGTACAGTTCAATGACATTATGTTCATTATGTTGTTCAACCACTACCCTTATCCATTCCTAAATTATATTATCACCCTTAACAGAAGCTCAGAGTCCCCTAAGCATTCAATCCCTTTGCCCCAGCAAATGGAAACTTCTTAATACTGTTTTATTAATTCAGTAATTTTTCACTTCTTTTTACCTACCAGTTTTGTTCTTCTGTCACTCTCAATTGTTGGAATCAAATTGCATGCTATGCAAGGTCCCACTTGATCTGACCCCGGCAATTCTTCATGGTATCAACTACTACCATTCATCTAACCCCTCACCTGCAAATCCAGCGACTTGAAGGTCCCTTGCACCTGTTGTTCCCTGGGCCCAGATTTCCTTTCTCTTTCATTTGCTTATCAAACTCTTCGTCCTTCAGAAAGTGTCCACTTCTTCAAAATGTTTCCAAGCACCTCTTGAGCTCTATTCCAAAGGGTTGAGCAGTCCTTCATTGCTTCTGTAGCACTTAGAATATGTTTCTACTAGCTTTTTCCTCTCTGTAATATAATTATCTATGTGCCTATCTCCACCACAAGTGCCCTGGTGGTGAAATGGTTAAGCATTTGGCTGCTAACTGAAAGTTCGGTGGTTTGAGCCCACCAGTAGCTCCACAGGGAGAAGGACCTGGCGATCTGCTCCCGTAAAGATTACAGCCTAGGAAACCCCATGGGGCAGTTCTACTCTGTCCTATAGGGTCACTATGAGTCAGAATCAACTCGATGGCACACAACAACATCTCTACCACTACACTGCAAGCTCTAACAGCGCAGAGGACCTTGTCTTACTCATTCCTACATTCCTGCCAACCAGCAGAGTGCATAACTGTTTTTAGTTGTTAGCTGCCGTTGAGTCCGTTCCGACTTATAGTGATCCTATGTACAACAGAACAAAACATTGACTGGTCCTGCGCCATCCTCACAATCGTTGCTAAGCTTGAGCCCACTGTTGCAGCCACTGTGTCAATCCATCTCATCAAGGGCCTTCCTCTTCTTTGTTGACCTTCTACTTTACCAAGCATGATGTCCTTCTCCAGGGACTGGTCCCTCCTGATAACACATCCAAAATACGTGAGATGAAGTCTCACCATCCTCACTTCTAAGGAGCATTCTGGCTGTACTGCTCCCAAGACAGATTTGTTCGTTCTTCTGGCAGTTCATGGTATGTTCAATATTTTTGGCCAGCACCATAATTCAAAGGCATCAATTTTTCTTTGGTCTTCCTTATTCATTGTCCAGCTTTGGCATAATAGGATTTGATATACATGGAATGAGTGAATAAATGGGCTTTACTATAAGTTTGCTATGAGTCGGAATTGACTCGATAGCAACAGGTTTGGTTTTTTTGGTTACCTTTAAATGAATCATGTCCTTGCATCCTGGGTAATGACTTGCTGTGGTGAAATGAGACCCTTTATGTGGCCTGTTGCCTTGGTTTTTTTAGAAAAACAGCTTGAGAGATTTTTCCCCTAAGCCCTGAGGAATTACCTTTGCCCTAGTTTTCTGCCTCAGAGGGTTTGTTACTTTTGTCCAGGTTGATTGACATTTCCTGGGTAAGCTGTAAACAACTTGGTTTTGATATTTTTTGTCTAGTCCTGGGCTGCAGCCTGCCCTGTGATTAGTATGCACCTTGCAAGGATTGGTCAACAGACTATGCAAATGAGGTGACTGAAGTCTACTATGCAAATGAAGCATCCGTGGCCTGCCAAGAGGGGATTGGTCAGTTTGTGGCCCCCTGCTGGGAGAAGCCATGCCTTGAAATTGACAAAGAGTTGTATATATAATCAGCCAACTACACAGAGATTTTGCAGACAGAAGCAGGAAGAAAGAAGAGAGAAACAGAGAAAGAGAAGAGAAAAGGAACCTCCTGAAAGAGATGTAACACTGGTCAAGGGCTGTAACACTGAAGTCATCAAGAGTCCGAGAAGGGGTCCAGTGGCAGAACAAGTGGTGACAGACAGCAGGGCCAAGAAGAGCCTGCCCTCAGGGGGCTTAGAGGAAGCCTGTAAGGTCAAGAGGAGCTGAGAGAACTGTACTGCACTAAGAAGGGAGACTTTGATCCTTATCCTGACACTTATCCTGAGTTATACCGTTCCTTAATAAGCCACTTAAGTATGGGCTGTGAGTTCTGTGGAAACCCTGGTGGCGTAGTGGTTAAGAGCTAGGGCTGCTAACCAAAAGGTCAGCAGTTTGAATCCACCAGGTGCTGCTTGGAAACCTTATGGGGCAGTTCTACTCTATCCTATACGGTTGCTATGAGTTGGAATTGACTCGATGGCAATGGGTTTTGGGTTTTGGGTGAGTTCTGTGTGATCATTGCAATTGATTATCAAACACAGAAGAGAAGCAGAGTGTGCCAGGGGAAGGATGGCTAGTGTCAGAATTGGTAAAAAGGTTGGAGAGTGGACGTATGTCTGACCTCCACCTCATAGGGATCAGCCTCGGGCTGATCTTGTATTCGCATTACCCGCTGTGATGTTTAAGACTATGTGTCAACTTGGCTGGGCCATGATTCTTGGTGTTTATATGTGATCATCCCCATGATGGGATCTACTGTGAGTAGCCAATCAGTTGAAATGGAGTTTCTTTGGATGTGTGGCCTGCATCCGAATATAAGCACACATTCCGGCTTTTGCTTGCTCTGGATCCTGCAGCTGGCTCCTGTTCATCTGACTTCTGGTTCTTGGGACTTCAGCTAGCAGCTTACCTGCCAATCTTGGGATTTGTTGATTTTCACAGTCTGTGAGCAAGAGCCCTGCTCTCTGACCTCCAATCGTGGGTTCACCAGTCCCTGCGGCTATGTGAAACAGGAAAAGCCTCTATCCTGATTCACAGACTTGGGACGTTTCAGCCTCTACAATCCCGTGAGCTGTTTCCTTGATATAAATCTCTCTCTATATATATTTATACACTTTACTGGTTTTGCTTCTCTAGATAACCCAGCCTAAGACACTCTCCCTGAAGTTAGACAGGTTTGGATGCTACTATTATTACTACTACTCTTACTATGGTCATTTCACACTTGCCATAGTCTCCATTATGCTGGCTCACCCTAGATTCTGCCCACTACAGTATCCTGTGCCCAGAATTTCAAATAAGTTCATCAAGTAGATAAGCATTTGGCAAAACTTGGACACTTTATTATTAAGCCTAAATTTTCCATTATTTGCTATTTTTTTCATGTCTACTAACTACTCTCTTTTCATTCATTTCTTCCTTTTGCATTTTACACGTTAACTATGGGGTTTCCATGCCTCTGTCTGGTAGGAGTTTATGGCACAGTATGAAAGTAGGGGAAGAAAACAATAGAAGGGCAATAACTATCTGTCATACTTGTAGCATTTTATGCTTATAAAGTGCTTTAACATTTCTTATCTCGTTTGAACAATCAGTTGAAAAAGTTTTAAGATCTCTATTGAGGCTTCTAAGAGTAAAGGTTAGCCCAATGTCAGCCAGTCATATGCAGCAGAGTTGGGACTCAAAACAAATCTCCAGACTCCACACTCAGTACTCTATCAGGGCTAAATCTCAGAGTGTTTGAGGGCCAAGAAATTTGGATTCTGTCCAGCAGACAACAGCAAACTGCTACAGAGCCCTTGACCCTCCAGGGACTCCAGTGTCCTGGTATTAAAAGGGAACTCCCAGTCCCCCTTCTCTGGGAACCTCTTTGTTCATAACTTAAAAAAATTTTATTTTATCATGCTATTACCTGCCTTGAGAAAAGGGCATGTGGGTAACCTTGTTTAGAAACTAGTGGAAAGTTCTGGGAAAGGGGATAGAAGAAGAAACAAATCCTGAATTCATTGGAAGGGCATTATAAAACCAATGAAGATATTTCCATTTCTCAGCTGAAATATAAGGACAAAGAAGGACTGACTATAATTGTGCAGACAGGATGTGAGTAAGATGGTATAAACCTGTTGCCATCGAGTTGATTACAACTCATAGTGACCCTATAGGACAGAGTAGACCTGCCCCATTGTGTTTCCAAGGCTGTAATCTTTACAAAAGCAGACTGCCAACATCTTTCTCACGTGGAGTGGCCGACGGATTCGAACTGCCCACCTTTTAGTTAGCAGCCAAGCACTTAACCGCTTCACCACCAGGGCTTCTATGAGTAAGAAAGTTTAAACCAAAAAACCAAACCCATTGCTGCTGAGTCAATTCCGACTCATAGTGACCCTTTAGGACAGAGTAGAACTGCCCCATAAGGTCCAAGAAGCAGCTGGTGGATTCAAACTGCCAACCTTTTGGTTAGCAGCCCAGCTCTTAACCACTACACCACCAAGGCTCCAAGAAGGTACAGGGGTATGTTATCAGCTGTTTTTGTATTTGGGGCCTGGCTCTCTCAAACGCAGATGTTTCCAGCAAAATTTCTTTCAACAAATACTTCTTAAGACTCTAATATGTGCCAGACATTACAGAACATACTTTTGTGTATAAGAACATAATCGAATGGAAATCTAACAAGCTCCAGGACCAGGCTTGTCATATTAATGTACCACAACTTACATATACCCTGGAGAAACTCTTGCATATGTGCACCAGGAAATATGTTAAAGGGAAGTTTACTGAAGTACCATTTGTAAAAGAAAAAAACTGGAAACAACCCAAATGACATCAACAGTAGAACAGGTAATTAAGTTGTGGTATATTCATGTCATGGAAATGAACTACAGGTCCACACATCAACAAAGATGAATTAAAAAATATTAATGAGCAAAAGAAGAAAGTTATATACAATATAATTCCATTTAATTAAGGCTATACCCAGGAAGAAGCCCAGGTGGCGAAGTGGTTAAGAGCTCAGCTGCTAACCAAAAGGTCAGCAGTTTGAATCCATCAGCCACTCTTTGGAAACTCTATGGGGCAGTTCTACCCTGTCCTATAGGGTCACTATGAGTTGGAATTGACTTGACGGCAACAGGTTTTTTGGTTTTACACCCAGGAAATGCTAAACAATGATATCATTTAAGGATACACACGTAGATGGTAAAACCTAAAGCAAGACGATTACCATAAAATTCAAGATAGTTGCCTCTAGGGGTGAGGGAGAGGAATGTCAATAGGGAAGGTACATAGGGGCTCCTGGGGTGTGGCAATGTTCCATTTCTCAGCCTGAAAAATGGATACCTGGGCATTTATTACTGTTCTTCCAATTGTACATACACATTTTCATATACTTTTTTATTTGTATACAACATTTCACATTGAAAAAAGATTTTCGAAAAAAAGCATAAACTGTAATTTACGATTTAAGCAAGGGTGCTTGGAAGTATTATGGGATCATTCCCACAGAGTACCAGAAGTGAATAGGTGAATATAGTTGGTGAGGTGGAGATGAGGTGTTCAGGTTTGGATGTACTGAACCCACTGACCAGAGACTTATATTCCTAGCTGTATTCAGTGTGAAGTTGCTCTGAGATCACCAGTTGCTTTTATGCTAGATTTGGAGAAAAAGAGGGACCTGAATTCACGAATTTGTGTCCAGCATTGAAAATTGTCATGGTAAATAATCACTAATAGGTATGTATTTAGTCCCCTCTACTGAAAAGTTTGTTATTATTCTATTGATTTGCATTTTGAAGCCTTCTGCCTCTTGCATTCTGATGATCTACTTCTATGCAAGGCATGGAATCCAAGGCTGGGACATGGTAATGGAAGACCAGACGACAGGGCAAATAATCTGTATGAGGCAAGTGAGGTAGGTAGGAATGAGATTCTGGTGTCATCTCAGGGCCTGGTCACCAATTCAAAAATTAGCAGAGAGGACAAGTTCCTGAAACCAATCTAAGCAACCGCAGTCCACAGTCATCTAATTTCCATACTGAAGTCATCTACTTGGCTTTTTTAACCTCTTCAAGGGATTAGGAACCTCTCAGATATAAAAGAAACTCAACTGATACTAATGTCTAAGATGAGCAGTGATCTAACATCATATCAGCAAATAATGTCAAAGACAGAAAGCTGATGGTGGGACTGGAGTCTAGAACACAGGAGTTAAGTTTATCTTTATCTAGTGCTGCACTGTCCAGCATAGCAGTCACTAACCACAGGTGGCTATTTAAAATAAAAGTTCAGTTTCTCTGTTGCACTGGCCACATTTCAAATGCTTAAGAGCCATACGTGGCAAGTATCTACCCTATTAAAGAGCACAGATATAGAACATTTCTATCATGACAGGAAGCTCTATTGGACCACCCTGATCTAGTAATATTCAGGGTAAAGGGTGTCCTGCTAGTACAGAAGGATGGGCATCAGGATCATCACAACTTAACTGTAATATTCCTTAAAGTATTCACTCTTCATATCTCTGATTCTCTACTCACCAACTCTGAATCCCTACTTTCCCATCTTTCTGGTATCTGGGAAGAGAGTAAACTGGAAAACAAATTACATTCTACTTGGTAATTACAGTTCTCACTCTAAGTTCATGAATTTGCTGGTCAATCAGTACTGGAGGAAATGTGTGTCTGCATGTGTTTGACAGAGGGTGAATTTGCTTACCCCTTAGTGGACCTAAACATTGGGGGGATCTTGCTTAAGTGAGTGATAGAAAATGTGGAGCTGGAAGAAACATGAGAGACCATTATAGTCCCTTCTCTGACCTCATTCTTCTTCCTTCTCATCCTGCTCACTTAGGCTGGCTCAGGTGTCCCTCCTCTGTACAGCATTCTGTACATACCTCTATCATACCTATTACCACGTTATATTATCAGGTTATAGAGTGATCTATGCCATTAGTTGTGAACTAATCAAGGGCAAGGATTTCTCTTTATTCATCCCAGTAACTACAATGCCTGGCACAAAGGAAGTTCTCAAAATTAAGTTTCTCACACAAATGTATTATATGGTGCAAGTTAGACTTTTAGGCCTGATTAGTAGTTCCCTGATGAAGGCATGAACTAGAAATAAAAGACCATATACTAAACTATAGCAATCTCATCAAGATAACCTTGGAGGGCTGGGAGCAGGGAGAATGGGAGAAGCAGATTACAGTAAGTCCTCATTCACCACTGTCGCCCAACCTAGGCCTTCCAATTATCAGCACTGTGGGACACCCCAAAGTGGGGAAATAAACCTTTATTAACATCTAATACATGCTAACATTTCACAAAAATTATAATCTTCCCATTAATGCCATGAAATATTATCATTCCCACTTTACAGATGAGAAAACTGAGTATCAAAGAGGATAAGCAACTCGACCAAACACAAGGCAGCTTAAAAATAGCTAAGCTAGTTTTAAGTTCAGAACTATCTGATACCTCCCAGAATGGGAATACTCACTGAACCCTGGGGAGAGATGAAAACCTGCATTTAAAAAAAAAATCATTGAAGAGTCGTGATTTTATCATAAAAACACTGAAACTTTACTAATTTTTTATTTTTCCTATTTGACTTCTCAAAAAGGGTGGCATAGTTAAGAATTTTCTTTGATGTGGTTTTATAACTGTATTCCCTTCCTCTCTATCCTGAGATTTTTCCCTAAGAATATTTACTTTAATCAGACTTGCATGATGTGGCTGGAAAAGAGGATATGCAATAACTCTTTCAAACTCTTTTATCTCTTTCTTTACCTTCCTGTGCTTCTTATGTGTAGGTGGCTGGCTCTGGTTTGTTTTCAAGAGCCTTTCCTTGAGTCTTTGCTCCAGAAGTTCTCTCCCTCGAATCATGCGTTCCTGGTGATCTTTAATTTGCATCTGCTCCCTCTCATTTACCTGCTTTTTTCTCTCTGTGTTCTGCATGCCATGCTCTTCTGGCACAATCTTCGGGAGTGTTGTTTCACTGACGGGCCGAAGTAGGTGTCTTAATGTTTTATTCCTGAGTTCTCTGGCCTTTCCTGTTCGATGTATGTGCCTTTCTATGTGTTTCAGCTCTCTCTCAGGTACAAAATAGTACCGTTTTTGTCCCTCTATGCTTTGGGTTGTTTTCTCCTCAGTTTCACTGTCTGTCTGTTGCTCTTTCATCATCTCCACTACTCTTTTATTATAATAAGACTCTGCTTTGGCAAGCCAGTAGTCAAGAGAGTGAGCCTGCTCCTTACAGAGTGTTTCATACTCCTCTTGGTATTTTTGAATTATAAGTCTTCTTGCTGCTGTTGTATGCACGCCTCCTAGATTCTGTCAAAGTAAGGTATAGCATTTTAAAATGTGACCATCTCTTTGAACACACTTAGAACAGGAGCCCACTCTCACTACTGAAACCAAGAAAAGATAATGGTCTTCTATTTACTGAAACCAAGAAAAGATAATGGTCTTCTATTTACTTTGGTGTAATAATTGTGGTTCTACTCCCATTGCTCCCACGTGAGCCATCACCCTACACTGCCTTATTCACCTATGGTGAATAAACCAATAATTAGTTTTTTAAAAATATAGTGTTTGAGGTTTTAAAAATGATACTTTATTTTATAACTATGGATATAACTATGGATATAGCTGGGAAACATTTGCCAGTGTAGACCTACTATCTGAAGATGTCACTTTGGCAGAAGGATTTTAAACCTAACATTTCTTCTCCTAGAGGTTACAAACTGTATGCTGTGAAAATAATTTATTTACCAAAATCTTTTTCTCCAGTGGGGACTGCTGACCTACAGCAATCCTAGGGTCTTTAGATGCTTTAGCCCAGGCTAATCTAGAAGATAAAAAAAAGAAAGATTAGAATGTGGGAAGTGTAAGGACACATCTGCCCAAATAATGTCCGAGTCAAGGAACCCAAAGGTTTTGGCCAAGGCCAAGGCCAAGACCATTTCGATCACAAATAGAAAAATCTGCTAATAGGCAGGGCTACAGCAGGGCCATTTTTCCCCTGGGAAACCAATGCGTTCCTACAGTAGAGAATAATGAATGCTCTTTTAATAAGAGGATCTTTCCTTTCACATGAAAAGCATACTTGTCTTGTGGACTCAACTTGAACCATTCTGAATCCTGTATCTGGGATTGGGAGTGGGAAGAGACGGACTCCTTGGCAAAGTGTTGCCCAGACACATCTATGTCAGATTGCTCGGTCTCCCGGTCTCCTTCATCTTCTGAGGTAATTCTAGACTGTAATGCTCTGAGTTCATTCTCTTTCTGTAGTCTCTTGAGCCGGGCCCTCTCTGCCTCTATCAGGACATACAGCATCTCTGTACTCTAATCTTTTGTTCTGAAATTCTGTCCTTATTTGCTCTCCCACCCCTCTGCTTGCCTGCCTTATACTGCCAATCATCCTTTTCACCCTAACTCCATTATGAGACCATTCACTGTCAAACCCCTCAGGATGGGAATATGCGGTTACTCTGGGTTTATTTATGGGACAAGCTGACAGCAACACAAGTGAAAACTACTAACTTTTTATGTGTCATCCCTGGTCTGATCTGAGTTTACTGTGAGGTCACATTTAAGCCACCAGGATGCCTGGCATTTCATCTCTGTACCTTTGTTTATACCATTTATGGTTACGAGCATGGTCTTTGAAGCCTGATAGGGCAAGGTTTGATTCCTAATTCCATCACTTCCTAGGTGTGTGACCTATGGCAAGTAACTTAACCTCTCTCTGTTGGTTTTCTTACCTACAAAATGAAGACACAAGACAAAAATCTGCCTCTCAGGGTTACAAAGGTTAAAAGAACAAATCTGAATCAGATGTAAAGAGCTTGGCACATGCTTCAAATATGGTGAGTAAATGGCAGTTATTTATTCTTCACAGGCCAAGCCCTGACTCTGTATAAATTCTTTCCAGCGTACACAGTGATTTTCCCTTTCTCTGAACAAAAAATCTTTTATTTCTACAACTCTTTTGAAAATTAATCATGGTTTACATTATGACATCTATATCGATGTAACACTTTTCATATTTTGATGCATTATCTTCTCAACTGAAATTTAGGCTCATAAAGGGTAGGAACTATTATATCCACAAAGATAATATGATCTGTCTATATCACCAGAGAAAATCTGATATAAAAAATTCTGTGACACTGACCTCTTAGGTACATTCATATTGCCTGACAATGTATATCTATTTTTAGATTTAAAAATTTGACTTTTCTCTGTATATAGCATCTAACACAGACTTAACATTAAAATCTGTGATCCCAAGTTCCCTCCTAGTTCTCAAAATTAATGATTTGTTGATTAACCTTATCAGATAATATCTGAGCATCTTTCTCCAGAGATCTGTATCTATCTTTTTAATTAAACATTTACCAGTCTTCCTTGAACTATATAGGCATATTTGTTTGATATGCCTGTCCTGGGCTCTCACATTTTGTATCTACTAGTGTACTTTCATTGTATTCTAATTATTCACTATGGATATAGCTGGTCAGAGAAGTTTTCAATGTTGCAGCCCCAGCCTCAGCTCAAAGACTGGCATAAGTGCTCATTATTTACTGAATACTTTGAGCTTTTGTTGTGAAGGGGCCATGACTTATAATGCTTGTGTCCCTTTATATTATTCAACCCATGGTGAATAGTCATTGAATGTTGTCAAACCTGAAAAGGGAGAGCTGGAGAGGGAGGAGGGCTAATTTCAATTTCCATTTGCAAGGCAGACAGACACGCAGAAAGGTGAGGATAAGAAGTGCCTACCCTCATAGGCCCAGCAACAGATCCCCATTGTAAGATAGAGAAAATGACACCCAGGTAAGTGAAATTATAGGACTTGTTACTCTCCGGCAGGTGGCTAAGAGTTTTTAACCCCTTCACTATTGTGAGTCTCTTCATTACTGTACAGATAGACCAGTGCCTCTTCCCAAAAGAGACCACGGCTTATATCCTTCAAAGAAGAAAATAACGATGACTCCAGAACTTTTCTATATAAGGAGCTTAGCACAGTTATCTGAGGATGGGAGAGCTGGGAGGGAGGGGGGAAAGTCATCTAGAAGCTGCCCTTTCATGACAAGAAGTTTACTCAGATTGTAGGTTAGAAACGAATAAAAATAGCAAGACTTTCTAAGGATATTTTTCTAAACGTATCTGTTCTAAAGATGTGTGTTTTATAAGATTACAGAATGTCAACGGCCCACCTAATGGATGGTAATGATTTCGAGTTGGCTGGGCAGGAGGCGGGAGAGGAGGGAGGGTGATCTTCAACTGACAACCAAATTCGGCCGAAGTCTTAGTGAAATCCTATCCAGTGGTTACCCCTTTAACTAATGCTAACCTCCCTCTTGTGGCAGGCGTCTGGGGGGGGAGCCCCAAACCGCCTCTCTTCTGCCACTTCCAAAGTCCTGAACCCACTTTATCCTTGCTTCATTTCGTCCCGCGGGAATAAGCATTCTTCCTTCACCTTCACCTTTACCACTTTCTACCCCTTAAGAAGCCAACTACCCCCTTCCAAGCGCCGCTAAACTTTCGCCTCCCCGCACCCCGGCACGGAGCACTAGCACTGTAACTCCCAGAATGCTTAGCCTTGCTTTTATCCACTGCGCAGCTGCAGAAAGAGATAGACAAACAAGCAAAAAAACCAAACCCATTGCTGTCCCCCCAGTTGATTCAGACTCATACCGATCCTATAGGACAGAGTAGAACTACCCTATAGGGTTTCCAAGGTTGTAATCTTTATGGAAGCTGACTGCCACATCTTCCTCCCGCGACAGAAGGCAGATACGGGCTCAGAAATGGCGAGAGTTGTAGTTTTCTAGTCCAGAGAAATTAGTATCCAGGGAGGTTAGTACGGTGTTGAGGGGAAGGCCCCATACGACTGGGTCCTTGTAGGATGCAAGGCAAAGGAAATAAACATCCTAGGGTCCTGGGGGGAAAGGCCGGCATCACAGCGTAAGAAAGCCGTTTTCTTATCTGACGCACAGTACCACGCTAAAAAACGGCTTCCCAACTTCTCTTAAGAGACCTTCTGCTCCTTCCCGAAGTCTCTCTGGATCAGGTTCGCGACTACTTATGACGTCATAGCCAATAGTGAGCCAGAAAGCCTTGACGCTCTAGCCCGCCACGCTCTCGCTGCCTAGCCGCCAGGGCGGAGACAGCGCTGTAATCCGCGGCTTTTCCTTGCGTCTCTCCTCTTCCCCAGGAATATCTGTAGGTCTTGTGGTCCTCGACGAGGGTTGGGTATTCCGGACACTTCGGTTCCCTGGTCGCAGAAGCTGGAGACATGCAAGGGAGGAGGGCTCGACCTATATATATCTAGGTCCTGGGACAGGATTGGAAAGACTTCTGAGTGGGAAGGTTTTAAGAAACCTTCCTTTTGTTAATAAAGTCCTCCTCCTCATCCCAATCCTAGACCATCAGTCACGTCATGGACCTCGCCGGCACCTGCTCCACCTTCCAGTCGGACCTTGATTTCTGCCCGGACTGCGGCTCGGTACTGCCTCTGCCCGGGGTTCAGGATACGGTCACCTGTACTCGCTGTGGCTTCTCCATCAACGTGCGGGGTGAGGAGCTCGTACGCAGCGGTCCCGGTGGAGGACCCAGGGTAGAAGGATCAGAGGCTTGGGGACCCGGAGATAGGCGGGAGTGGGGAAGGGGACCTTGGAGCAGGAAATTAGGCACTTGTACATTTGGTCCAGGAGCGAGACCCGAAGGGGACAGAATTGGGAACTAAACGGGGCCTCCCTCTGCTCGACTCCACAAACAGTTCTTACCTCCTGTGCAGATTTCGAAGGAAAGGTTGTGAAAACTTCGTTTGTGTTCCACAAACTGGGGACAACCGTGCCTTCGTTGGTGGAGGAAGGACCAGAGTTCCAGGGACCTGTGGTAAGTTAATGAGATCAAGAACTGTCCATAGGGGGAGGGGGTGATTGCAAAGATTTGGAGAGTTTTGGACCCAGTTCCAAGAGTGAAGAGGAGTCTTTAGAGGAGATGTGTCTGTGGGGTGTGATAACCTGATTCCTATGAGAAGTAGTGGGCTATGACTAGGCCTCCCCTAGCTCACTAGTTTCTTCCCAGATTGACAGACGCTGCTCCCGATGTGGTCATGAGGGAATGGCATACCATACCAGACAGATGCGTTCAGCTGACGAAGGGCAGACTGTCTTCTACACCTGTACCAACTGCAAGTAAGTATTATTTCCTTTCCCTCTGCCTTTCTCAGTCTGTTTGCTAATGAAACAAATACAGTGACTTAACATTTTTACTAACGAACATTTTTTTCTTTGATCTCATGTCACATTTGTATATAGCTCAGGTAACAGGGAGATATGTGGTCTTTTTTTATTTAAAGAAATTACTCTTTCTTACCTTTTGTATAGCCAGTAATCTAAACTTTTTAAAAATATTTAAAAAGAGATGAAAAAATACAGAAGGCAGGTATTGCTTTGTGGCCACCATGTTATGCTGGAGCCTTCCACTGTAATCTAGGTAGTTTTACTTTGGTGAGAATTAATATAGAGTGTGGACTCTGAATGGTTTTGAGAACTGGTCTTTGATGTTCTGCAGTTTCACTATAATGTATCAAGATGTGGCTATCTTTCATTTATCCTGTTTGGATTTGTTGGACTTTCCAAAACTGGGGATTGATTTTTTTTATCAACCTTATAACATTATTAACCATTATCCCATTGAATGTTGCCTTTTCCCCGTGTTTAATTCTCACATTCTGAACCTCTAATTAGTTATGTAAGGAGTCCCTGGGTGGTGCAAAGGGTTAAGCGCTCAACTACTAGCTGAAAGGTTGGCTGTTCGAACCCACCCAGAGGTGCCTTAGAAGACAGGCCTGGCGATCTGCTTCTGAAACCCTATGGAGCAGTTCTACTTTGCACATGTAGGGTCGCCATGAGTCAGAATTGACTCGATGGCAAACAACAATTAATTGTGTATTAAACCTTCTATTCGCTGTTTCTTTCAACCTTTTTGTCTTAGGTATCTAGTACTGCCAAAACAGAAATACCACAAGTGGGTGGCTTTAACAAACAAATTTTCTCACAGTTTAGGAGGCTGGAAGTCTGAATTCAGGAGGCTAGATGTCTGAATTCAAGGCACCAGCTCTTGGGGAAGGCTTTCTCTCTCTGTTGGCTCTCGGGGAAAGTCCTTGTCTCTTCAGCTTCTGTTCCTTGGTTCTTGTGATCCTTATGTGGCATGGCATCTGTCTTCTTCCATCTCTGCTTGCTTAATCTGCACTTTTATATCTCAGAAGAGATTGATTTAAGACACATCCTACACTAATATGGCTTCATTTAATGTAACGAAGAAAAAACATCACCAGATGGGATTATAACTGCAGGTGTAGGGGGTTAGGATTTACAACACATATTTTGGGGGGGACACAATTCAATCCATAACACTGTCTTTCATATTTTCCATCTCTTTTCTCTCTCTCTGCTGCCTTCTGGGTAATTTCTACAGGTCTCTCTTGTAGATTACTAATTCTGTCTTCAGTTTATTTCAATTATTACTTTTTTTTTTTCATTTTTATGAGTTCTGATCTCCTTAGTTTGATTAGTTTTCAAATCTCCTTAGTCATTTTTAACAGTAATTTTTGAGTTTTTTTAAAATAAATAACTATTTAAATGCATATTATATTTAAATTGAGTTATTTATATTCTGTATCTGATAATTCTGATATGTACAGCCTTTGTGATCTGATGCTGCTGTTATTTCTGCTGACTCATGGTGTTTTTTTCTTTGTGGTTTTTTTTTTTTTTTAACTATAAATTCAGGGTTTTTAGAACTTTAACTATGGGAATTTTCTGAGGCTTGGAGTGAATGCTGTATTGGCAGCGTTTGCATTTGCTTTTCCAGGTGCCTTGAGGCACTACGAAGCTGGAATCCCTTTAAATAAATTCTTGGCTTCAGGTTTTTCTAACCACACAGGTAGTATGAATTTGGGCTGCAAAACCGTGTAAGGGCCAAGCTTATGGTTAAGAAATTCTCAGGGAAGATTTTTCTCTCCCTCTACCTATTTGAGTCAACTTCCCCTTCTACAGAGCTAGATTTGCTTTTCCTTATTCACTTTTACATAGAGGAGTAGCTCTTTGGGTGGGGATGGCAAATTTATAGGGATCTCCTATCAGACGTTGTAGGTTTTGTCTCTGGTTTCTTATGCTCCATGTGGCTTTCAAAACAGTAGTTCATGGGCATAAAAGATAGCAGGGGACTTGAGTTTTAACCGACTTGTTTGGATTCCTGGTTTTACATCATTTTTGACCAGTGAAAAGATTGCCTTTACTTTCTAGCCAAATCATCAATGGATTTTATATAGAGAGAGTATTTTCTCCTAGTCTCTGGCTTGCCTGTTTATTTTCTTAACTTTTTTTATGAGTAGAAATTTTTAATTTTAATGTTTATCCATTTTTTTCCCCTTTTATGGTTAATATTTTTTGTATCCTATCTAAGAAATCTCTGTGTACTTCAAGGTCATAGTTCATCATATATATTTTTTAATCACAGTGTCTTTAGTTGTTCTGAACATGTTTAGGAGATCTAGTTCTCCACAGTGGCATAAATAAAAGTCCTTCCTTAATTCTTTAATCGAGTGTCTCATCTTACACTGCTAGAAACTCTTCGTTTGGCCTAATATAATGAGTCCTTTCTTTTCCATAGGTTCCAGGAGAAGGAGGACTCTTGATCTTTTTTTTTTTCTGGGCTACTCAACAATTTCTCCCTCCCTCTCCTCTTCCTTGGAAGATGAAGAATATTGGGTCCTTAGATATGCTGTCCATGACCTTTGGTTGCAGTATCTTGTTCTCAGAAGGAGAATCAGATCATGTGGGAATTACCGTTGCCCTCAGAGCACTCCTATCCCTAGTTTATTTATTAAAGTTATATGTCGGAGTCTTCTAGAGAAATATGTATGCTATTTATAATCCGCCTTATTTCAAAAGGAATTTAAATGAGTTTACAGAGATAAATCTGTTCTTTCAGCAAATATATCAACTACAGAAAAATAATATAAATTAATAATACATGACAACAAAAACAAACAAAAAACACAAGGACAAAAAATGGAGCCAGAAATGATGGTAATATAAAAAAGCAATTATAAGTATTCCCTCACTATAGAAATCTATTTGGTTACTGAGTTTAGGAAAACAATAGTGAAGTTTGGACAGTGAGCAGTTCAACCAAAAATTTAAATCTATTTGGTGTATAAGTTTGGGCAACAAATTCGATACCAAGGAATACCAGTGTATACTTCTGAGAGTGAACAAGAAATTACTTAAATGGAATTTTTTTTTATTTTACTGCTGCGGTGCAGTAAATTACTTAATGTGGCCCTTCTAGCCATAGTCTTTATGACTCTTATACAGTGATTGGGTGGGACTATGCAAATAAGGTGCTTGTCCACCAAGGGGATTCGACAGCTTGTTGCTAATGCAAATAAGGTGCATGGAACCCTTGTGGGGTTGGTACCATGCAAATAAGGTTTATGGAACCCTAACAAGGGGATTGGTCAGTTTTGCCATCCCACTAGGCTTAAAGGAAGACACTGGGAGAGAGGGGGAGGAGCTGTAACAGGGAAAACAGCGAGAGACCGGCACAGCAGTAGCAGGAGTGATAGCAGCGCAAGATGGCACCGAGTTAAGAGTTGAAACACTTGCCTGAGAAGGCCCCACGCAGGACCCAGCAGCAGAGGGTGAGAAGAAGCTGTCCTGATTAAAAACTGTATCCTGAGTTGTTCTGTTACTTTGAGTAACAGATCCTGATCCTGCATTGTACCTTGTTATTTCCCTAATAAACCACTTAACCGTAAGTACAGTTTGTGAGTTCTGTGAGACATTGCAGCGAATTATGGAACCCAAAGACCAGAGGGAGCGTACTGAGGGGAGGGGGGAATAGCTGATGTTAGAGATGTTGGAGTGGTACAGCAGTTTGGGAAAAGCTGGACATTTGGGACATCTTTAACCTCCACCTGATAGGAATCAGCTTTCTGCTGACCCTTAGAAATTATTCATGTAACTGCTCTGGAGATAAATGTAACATAGAACTATGTGGCCCTTTATGTACTCAGAGCTTTCAAACATACACATCCTGTTTTATCCCTGCAGCAACTTGGAGAGATGGGTGGGGCAGTCTTCTGAACTATATACTTGGACTGTTCTGGTAGTTGAGTTTCCTGCTTCACTTCCAAAATCTGAAACAAATCTGTGAATGTTTCAACCGTACTTTAAGCCTTTCCGTGGCTCATAACGCTACCTGGATAAAATCCACGTTTCTTAGCAAAGCATACGGGGCCTCCCATATAACCACTGTCTACCTGTCAAGCCTCATCTGGCACTCTTATATCCCAGCAATACAAAAAAAAAACTTTGCATTTCTTTCAGTGCACACACCTCCGACTTTGTAAGCTGTTCTATCTAAAAAGCCTTTGCCCACCTCCCCGGTTCCCTTCCTTTTTACCAATTTCTTTTGCTCCCCAAGACAGTATATGTATTTGTATTGCAGCACAAATTGCCCTATATTGTAATTTCTGGCCGTTTCTCCACTTAGTCTTATTCATGTCCATCCCAGTGACTAGCTCAAGCCAGAGTATGTTGGCAGTATGCAGTTGAATTGCTTCATAGATCAGATTTTCTCCTATTTTAATATCCCAGTGACTTATGTTTGCTAATTATCTGCATGCCTGTCTTTCCCACTAGTATGGGAATGTGTTTTAGGCGCCTTCCTCTTCAGCTCCTAGCACAGTGATTGGAAAAACCCAAGTTGAAGGTGCATGAAGTGCCCTGCCTGCACACCTACAGGTACAGCGCGAGGGCTAGAACCAAGATCGTTCGATTCCTCATCAAGGGTACTTTCAGCCGCACCAAGGTTCGGTGTCCCTAATTCCCAGAAGTAACGATCAGGAAACGGGAATAGGCCATTATAGGGTCTTTACTATTGCCCTTTAGTTTTCTCCACCCCACCTCACCCCAAGGGTTAAGCGTCTGGGGATCAGCCACTGAACATCTCAATCCTCGTGCTCGCGTCGGGCCTGGCCCGGCGGGATGTTTGCACCGCCTGACGGTTCTCAGGTCTTCTAGACCGCGCATCCTGCTTTATCTCTCTTGCGCGTGCACGTATAGCCCTGCCGTTTCCCACCTTTACACACAACCGCAGCGACGCTCTTTCCGCCAAATAGCCAGTTCTTCTTGCTGCGCCTGCGCAAGAAGGCGGAACTAAACCGGCGACGCCTGCGCTCTGACGCATTTGGCGGGGGGGGGGGGGGAAGGGGAGCTACAGCAGTCGTCACACCCGGAAGCGGAGAGCCGGAAGTGGGGTTGGAGAGGTTATCCCCAGGGGTGGGGAAGCGGAGGCCCAGGAGGAGGGGGAAAAAAGAAGGCGGAGGTTCCTGGCTACTACTCTGAATCCGATCCCGATTCTCTCAGATCTCAGAAACACTGAAAAAGGAAAGGGTGTCTCATCCCCCTTCCTCCCTTCCGCCCTCTCCTCAGCCTTAGCCATGGCCGAGGCAGGGGCCGGGCTGAGTGAGACCGTCACTGAGACAACGGTTACCGTGACAACCGAGCCCGTGAGAAAGGCGGGGGGCGGTGCTGTTTAGGGGTCTGGGAGATACTGGGAGGGAGGGGGTAGGTCTTTAGAGAATTGCTCCAGGGACTGGGCTTGGGGGTATGGGAGGAGTTGGGTTGAATATCTGGGATTGGGAGAATCACAAGATAGTGGGGATAAGTGGACGGTGCAAGCGGCTAGTCAAAGGATATGTAATGGCTTAGTTAGGATATAGGTGATGCTGCTTGGGATGGTGGTGTAACTAAGTAGTGAAAGAATGAGAAATTAGGGGTAAGGACCAAGGGAGGTGTGGGGTGGGGGGGACCAAGGGCTGTGTAAGGAAGCATGGCTGGAGGCCAGTTGTAGGAGAATTTGACTGGAAGCATACTTAATAAATATTTTTTGAATTGAAAATAAAGAGGAGTGGAGGGAATGGGGGAACAAAAAAAGGGAGATGAAGAAATAAATTGCATTTTTGCAAAAACAGATTAAGTTGCTTTCAAAGGGAAAAGGTTGCACTGGGCTTACTAACCTCTGGATTAAAGAAGTTTAGAATAGTAGTTACCAGAGATGCCAGGATGCTAGGGAATAGATGGATAGGAGGTGGGAAGGTCTGAAGTGGAGGATGAGAGGGGTAAGAATGGAGGTCTTTCTTTAATGGAAAAAACAAATTGGGGATCTGGATAAAGAAAAGATCAAAGATGAGGCATTGGAGACTGAGAAAATAATTTGCATGTATTAATACCACCAAGGATGATTTGGGAGGAAGACAGAGATACAGCAAGGATTATATTTTCCTTTGAAGATATGCTGGGACCTTCCCTAGGTTAGGAACTGTGTCTTCTCTGTACACTAGTGGATATCAAGAACAGGAAATAATGCTTCACTATTCCTCGGGGGACTCCCTGAGGCTAAAGACCTGTTCTGTTTTTTCTTTTCCCAGCACTCAGCTCCTCTAGTACTGTGTTTATGGTATTGATTGAGCTGGGGAAGGGAGGAGAAAAGGCCCCTGGGAGGGAGTGGGAATGGTCTGTTGGAGAGTAGATAGGTATGCTGATCCCTCTTAACCTTCCAGGAGAACCGGAGCCTAACCATCAAACTTCGGAAACGGAAGCCAGAGAAGAAGGTGGAATGGACAAGTGACACTGTGGACAATGAGCACATGGGGCGCCGTTCATCAAAATGTGAGTAATTATTGGCCCACAGTAGCCCGGGAGTCTTGGCTCCCCTCTGCAAATCTCCCTTATATCCACTGGCCACCCTGAGGCCCCCAGATGCTTATGATCCTGTCACTGTCTTGGTCATTCTCTGGCATTAGAGAGAGGATGTTAACAATAGAGGGAAAAAGGTGGGGAGAGGGCTAGAACTGGGATGTGCCTTGGCCTGAAGGCAAGAAGTAGCAGAGGTTAGAGGAATGGGGCTTTGGATTCCTGGCTTTCTAAAAGGAGAGCCCAGGACATGAGGGTTGGGTGCCTGACTCCCAGAGGGTGGGCCTGGGGAAGCTGGATCCTGGAAGGTAGGAGGAGGCCGTGGTGGATGTAGGAATTTTCACTGAGATCCAGTTGGAATGGAGCTGACTCAACACTTTCTCCTTTTTAACTGAGCTCCTCCCTCCACTTCCAAATCCAGGCTGCTGTATTTATGAGAAACCTCGGGCCTTTGGCGAGAGCTCCACGGAGAGCGATGAGGAGGAAGAGGAGGGCTGTGGTCATACACACTGTGTCCGGGGCCACCGCAAAGGACGGCGTCATACATCCCAGGAACCAACCCCCACCACCCCTCCCCAGCCTCCTGACCCCTCTCAGCCCCCTCCAGGGCCAATGCAGCACTAAATTCCTCTCTCCCCTACCATTCCTGTGTCTGCTTGGCCCTGAATGTATCCATGTGGCTACTTAGGGACTAAACCCATGGTTTGATCCCTTCTCTAGTCCCCCTCCTTCCCTCTCCTCTGGCGTGATAGAGGGAAGAAGAAGAGGAGGGTGGACAAAGATCCTGGAATTCTGACTTGCTGCTATACCAGAACCCAGCTTTTGGGTTCCCCTAGCCCTCATTTCTCTTCCTGATACCCATCCTCCCCTCCCCAGGGATCTAGGCATCTTGGTCTCAGTCCCCTCCCTTTGTTCTCACTGCCAAATGGCCTGTCCTGGGATCCAGTTATCTCAATCCCTTGCACTCTCCTTGAGTCCCAAACACTTAAATTTGGTTTCCAACAGCCCCAGGTTTCACTGCCAGGGTCCCAGTCAGATTCCAGGCAATCTTGTCCCAGCTTTGCCCATTATTCCTGGCTTAGAGCTATTCCAGTAATGTATTTATACAATCCTAACTCTTAGTCCTCGCCTGTGGGATGTGAGGTCTCGTAAGATACCTCAGGGCTCTCAGCCCTACCCCTCCCCTTGTGCTCACTCCCTCATTCCCTTTAGAGGAGTTAGGAGAGAGAGGTCTGTGTCATTCTCACCTCTAATAGAAAATGGAGCAAGAAATAGTCATGTCCTTTCTCACCCTTCTCAGATGATCTAGGATTCATGACAAAGCTGGCTTTGAGACTGGTCACTTAGAGCCAATTATCTCCTCAGCCTTTGGTCTTCCAGCTTCTGAGATAGATGTAACATAGTCCCAGGGACCGAGGTCCCTAGGGGAGGGAGAGAAAGGGGGGAGCAGAGAGATGGGGGTGTGCCCCTTACACTCTTAGCCCTTTCTTCCTAGGCTTTAATGTCTCTGCCAGCCTAGATGTCCAGTTCTCTCAGCCCTTCTAACCTCTTACTGGGACCTAAGATCACTTCCCATGCCTCTTGACATGCACGGTTGCAGACATCAATCAAATCCATACCACCACGGAGATCTCATTTATTGCCACAGATGCACAAAATAAATAACCCAACATCACAAAACGTGTTAAATATGGGCCCATTTATACACATGAGGAAAGATGTGAGCCTATGTACAAGGTTGAGTTTCGGGGTATCTGGGCTATTCCCAGCTAGAGAGGAGAGGTAGCACCACTGGTTCCATTGTGTGAGTATGTGCAGGGGGAAGTCTTAAGAAAGTTCTTAATGGAGAAAGGCTGTGAGCATAGGAAGCAGTCATGGTTGGAGAACTGGCCCACCAAAAAAAGGAAAAAGGGCAGTTAAGCTTCCTGGGGGCCTGAAGCTCAGGCCAGAGTCAGGCCACCTGTTTTTAGGGGGAGACTCTTGTGTAGCAGAAGCTTCAAAGTGCACAAGGCAGGGAAACCCAAGCCTCAGAGGTATGGAGAAGGTGCTGAGCCCTTCTGTGAAGCTAGGAGAGGCTGGAGTGGGAGGTGAATAGCTGACTCCCAGGGCATCTGTGTTGTAAACATGGGTCGTTTATCAATACTGATGGGACAGAGCCAGCTCTCTAATTCAGGCCGGAAATCCTGTAAGAAGTGGAAAGGTCAGTTGAGGAGAACTGGGATAACAGTGGAGGAGAAGAGTCCCAAGAGGGAGAGGCAGGAATGGATTCGGCTTTGGGCGTCGATGTGGAAACCTGGAGACCAGCTGAGATCTTATTTTTGGGGAAAAGAGGCAATGTGAGTGGAGACGGAGAGAACCTTCATGCTCCACCACTGGGCATGTGGGCTTGACTCCTGGAAAGAGCCGTATTTCTGTGACCAAGAGATAGCAGCCGCCAGGCGGCTAGGCTGAAATGGGCGGTGGGGTGGGTGGCACAATGCGGAGTGGGGCGCGGGGGTCGCGGGTGCAGAGCAGTGGGAAGACGCGCTCTCCCAGCGGTCCAGGTGCCTGGAAGGCGAAGAGCAGGTCGAGAGAGCGGCCGTCGTAGAAAGCCACGCGGCCTCGCTCCCAGTCCAAGTCCACACGAATGAGCCGCGGCGGGGGCCCGGCGCCGCCCAGCAGAGTGGGCTCTGGGGCCGTGAGGGCCCAAAGGCGGCCGCCGCGGCCCTCCACAGCCCACACGGCCCCCGCGGGGCACAGCCCTACGCGGCCCTTGCGTCGCACGGACTCTCCGGCCGCGCCTATGGCGTAGCTGCTCTCCCCATCGTCCTCATCCTCCCCAGAAGAATCCCCGCAGGAGGTGGTGTCCGCGGTCTCCACCTCCCAGCAGTGGCGGCCGGCGCCAAAGCCCTGTGCGCCCAGCACTGCGGGGAGCTGGTCGAAGCGCTCGGGGCTGTCAGGGGGCGCAGACATCCCTGGTGGGGCCAGTCGGACACTGCGGCAGTCGGAGGAGATGATGAGGTGGCGGTGCGCGGTGCCAGGATCCAGGGTAAGGTCAGCTGGAGAGAGGAGGGCAGAGAGAGGACCGCGTGAGAGGGGCAGAGAATACTCGCAGAGAGTAAGGGTAAGGGTCCTAGAGGCCGCCAACAGCTGTGGGTGGCTGCAGAACCAAAGGAGGCGAAGGCAAAGGCGTATGATCTCAGGCCTGGGCGAGACCTCTTTGCGTGCTGTAGCACCAGTGACCTCTGCAGAATTGGACTGCGAACTGGCCCTGCCGGCTCAGGACGGAGCACAGCTCAAAGGGGAAGGTGCCTGGTTTGTTGGGTAAGAGAAGGGAGAGTGAGGCTGTTCAGGGACTTCTAGGGAGGGGTGAGGACAGATAGCTAGGCAGTGATAACTGGGTTCTTGCATGGGAGTTGAGTCAGCAGAATGAGGAAGGTGGACCTAAAGAGAAAGACTGATGATACCTGATATGGGAATCGCAAGTGACAGAGGGGAGGGGCAAAGGGAGGAATCCAAGGTATCCTGAGAAACCAGCCCACTCACCCACAGGAATAGGTGGGGGTGGACAGATAGGAAGGGTGGGGCAAAGGAGGATAGAGAAGGTGATGTTAGCCAGAGACCAGAGAAAATAACCATTGGTTTATATGTATGGGGTGCTTTGGGGAAAGGTTTCCGGGTTAGGGGTGCTAGAAACAATCTGGGTTGCATGGGATGGTGGGTGATCAAGAGAGTGAAGCATCTTCTCTAAGCAGTTTAAAGAAGGGTGGTGTGGGGGCAGCCTTGGGAGTCAGTGAAGAAGGAACTCTGGGCACCCCAGAAGCTGCAGGGAAGGCCCAGAGTCCAGAGGCAGAGAGATGCATGGGTCCTGGGACCCTTATGGAGAAGGGTGATGAGAGGTGGTGGAACAGAGATGCCTAGGAGGCAGCTGGTCTCCAGGGGTCTGCACTGTGAGTGTATGTAAAGGGAGGATGAAAAAATGGCTGGGAGATGAGGAGTTGAAGATAGACATCGAAAAGGACTTGATCATCTTTGGAAGATAAAAGGAGAAAACCTAAAACAAGCTCATTCAGTTCCCTCCCTTCTTTCTTCCTTACCAGTCAGTCTGTGAAGCATGTTTTTGACCACTGGGTAATCTTCAGGGAGGTCATCCTTTGAGTTAGGTGACTTGGGCATTGGGGCATCAAATCTGAATAGACGAGGGAGCAGAGTCAGGAAGTTGTTAGATACCCCTCTGTCCTGTGATGCCCCACCATCATCCCACTCACATCTCTGAAATAGGAAGGGGTGAGGCCATATCCAGAGAGCCAGTCTGTAGGTGGGGGCAGAGGTGTGTGCACAGTAGTGAAAAGGAAGGAACAGTAAAAGAAACTCACCTGCTCCATGTCTTTCTCATGTCCTGGGGTGAGCAGAAGAAAACATGGATGTGAGCTCTGGGTTTCATACTGTGGGAACCCTGTCCCTCCTCCCTCCCTCCCCAGGTGTGAGTTGGTGATGCCCCTCCCCACCTCTCAGAGTGATCTCACCTCTTTATCACCTGTGCCCCTTTTCCTCTCATTCTCCCCCTTCCCCTTTCATGACCCTTCCTTCTCTCACTCTATCACTGCTTTCTCATCCTCCTAACTCCACCCCCTCTGTCCTCTTCTCCCTATCCATTCCCCAGGGGTTCTTGGTTCCCCTTCCCCAGCCTCATCCACGCTGTTTCTTGTCCTCAGAGTCCCTGCTGCCTGCTGCTTCCTCAGCCCCTCTGTCTCTTTCTTTTTCTACTATCTTTTTCTGTCTCCTATCTATCTATCTGTCTCCTTTTTCTACCTTCCTGAGTTTATCCCAGACAGCTATCCTCCAACCCCCCGCCTCCACCCGACCTCCACACACACCAAACACAACCCAAAGCCCTTGGACCAAGCTGGCCAAAGAGTTGGTATATAAAAACCTTATAATAAAGCTGCCATAAAAGCCCAGTAGCATTTATTGGCTCTTTGCTTTGTGTCTATCTACCCTAACCAGGTGGGCAGCTGGGCTTGGATGTGTCCCAAGAGGCCCAACAGATCTGCAGGGTATCATGGGAGCAGGAGAGGGTAGAGTACTCCCCCATCACTTTTAATACTAGAACACACCCCTCCCCCAACACACACACCCACTTCGATTTCCAGTTGGGGTGGCAGGAGCGGGCCAGTCTGGTGGAGCTGGGGAGAGAAGAAAGACAATTTGCCTGATTAAGCCAAATTACACCTAGACTAATTACGTCTGTGAAGGCTTCAAAGGGAGGAAGCTAGGGCTGCTGCAGAGAAGCCAAGCGGGAATCCAGATGCCTGGGGGTCGGCCAAGAAAATGAGGTTGGTTGGTGGCTGGAGCCGGTGGTGGATGGGTGCTAGGGCTAGGATGTGGAGAGGAGCCAGGGGAGCCCCCAGCTGCTCTCCCGGACCTGCCTTCTCCCACCACTGCCCCTGCCTGGGGCCCTGGGACGACCGAGGACAGCAATAATAACACACAGCTTAGGCTCACGGCCGAGGCCAGGGCCCAGGGCTACTACGCTATTGGGGCGGTTGGTACTGCTCCTTCCTACCTGCCCCACTCCGCTTGACAGCCCCTTCCTTTCTGCCCTCTATTTCAGCTTCTCCTGCCCTCTACTTCAGCTTCTCCTCCACCTCCTCTGTCCCTCTCTCGGCTTGCTGCCTGCCGGCGCCCTCCCCTCTGCCACCCCTCTTCTCTCAGGGGGCCGAATGGCGGCCCTCTTCGTCCTGCCTCGGTTCCCGCGCTCTCCTCAGGGTATCAAGGGGGCTCATCGAGTTTTCTGGCAGCTCAACCTTTTCGTTCACTGCCCAAGCCCTTCTCTCCAGTTCCTCTCACAAGACTCTGGCATCCGTCCAGCCCAACGCCTCTTGGCCAAGTGTCAACTCCTTCCCACTGTCCTACCTGGAACCTCTCACCAAGGTCAGCCCCGCTCCCCCATCCTTTGCTTTTCTCTCATCAACTCCATCCCTTGCCTAAACTTCTATAAGGGGTCTGGCTCCGGGGGTGCCATTGCTCGTTTCCCCAGGGAACCCATGGATGCGCCCCCCTCAACTACCAGCTCCGGACCCGCAAAGCCCACCCCGCCTCACCTCTCCCTGCGGATCCAGCCAGCCGATGGTGGGGATACGGCCCCCGCGGCGTCTGACGGCGCCCGCCCGGGTGTCGGCCAGCTTCTCGCACAGCCCGCGGCTGATTCGCACCTCCACCGCCAGCCGCACATTAGACCTCAGGCTGCGGCGGGGGCACGGCCGGCCGCAGCAAGGGCAGGCGGTGGGGGTGGCCTCGGTGCCGGTTGCTGGCCGGGGCCCCCAGCGGAGAACCAGGCACGCGCGGCAGAAGCTGTGCTCACACGCCAGGAGCACTGGGTCCTGGAAAGGGCCCTCGCACAGCGGGCAGGTCGCCAGCTGCTCCAGACGCTCCAACAGCCTCAGGTCCGACTCATGCGCCTCCATGGGGAGCCCGGGTCTGGGCGCCACCCCTTCCGCGACCACCGTGGCCGCCTTCGAGCGCGCAGATGGCGGCCTGGCCCTGCTGCTCGCTGACTCAATGAACTTCTGTTTCCCGCATTAACTTTCTGCGCCTTTGCTGCCGCTCTCCTGGGACTGCCTCGCTCTTCTCCCCAAGCCTCAGTCTTCGTGAATCTCCCCACCTCAGCAGGCTTTATAAGGAGGGAGGAGGCCCCCGGGGGAGGTAAACATCAGGCCCTTGCCTAACACCTCATCTGGTTCTTCCGCTTCTGGAGGAAGGTTTAGGGTAGGGGAATGGGACATCTAGGTCTCGAGTCGAGGAGGTGGTCAGTAGGGGGCGCTCTGAGGGCAAGGTAGCAATGTGTGGAGAGGGTAGCCCCCCTATATCGCCCCCTGAAGGGCCTGAATCTCACCTACCCCTCTGCCTGTGGTGCGCGGTGGGAAGGGTGCCCGGGCTCGCTCTTGGCATGCATGCCGACATTGCCAGGGTGTGAGTCATTTCAGGTGGCTGGCACACCTACATCAGGGGGCAGGAAGCACAGATCCTGGTTTGTGTGGCTTTGGCAGGCCTCTGGGTGTTGCTGTGTGGCTGTCATTCCCAGCACCGCTCTCCTCTCCGTCTTCCTGCCTTACCTATTTTGGGCTTAAGGACACCCTGAAGCTTTGGGGGCAGAGCGGGGAAAGAAGGCGTCCACACTCCAGCCTCCAAAAGCCAGGGTCCCGCCTCACAGCTCTGCTTCTGGTTGCCTCCTAGGGCCTCTATGTTACTGTCTTCCTATGTCTCTCTTTCTAGCTCTTTATTTTTCCCTCTGTACGCTTTTCTTTTCCTTGTTTTCTTTCCCCACTTCTTTGGAATGCACCCAAGGGATTATCTATTTTCATTCTGTTTATTCACTGAGGCCCAGAGAGCTGGAAGTGCCCAAGGCCACATGGCAAGGGAATATCAGAAGTGGAACAGTAATCCAAATCTCCAGACTTGCACCCTTTCTGTGACCTGACCCTTCTTCTTTTTCACTCCAGATCTCTGGAACTCCTTCTGCTTTCTTTTCTGATCTTTCCCTGTGCCCTCTTTCCCCACCTCCATCTCTCTCTCTTTCTCTTCCCTACTCCCTCTCCTTGTTCCTCGCTCCTTCGCCTCTCTCACTATAGACTGTCCATCTGTCCTTCTGGATACGCTTGCAGGTTTGTGAATAAGTAAACAGCCAGGTGTCTACAACTATGAGAACACACACTGTTGTACAAATAAGCATATGCATCACTGATGTCCAAACGTCCAAATGTGCACAAACTTATAGACAGATACACTTATATAATGCAGACATCACAGATATGCCCAACTCGTCTCATACACGCTGAATATCACTGGGATGGACACCCAGTGTTATTTAGGGGCAGATGGACATGCGCAAAGAAAACATGCGAAGAGACACTTTCACTAGTTTCACTAAGAAAAACAGTACGACAGTGAGTCTTTATGGAGCAACAGTGCTTTAATAGGCAACCCCCCCAGGCACCCACCCTCCCCCATACTTATCAAGGAGACACTCAGATATGACATCCTGATAAACAAGGCTGCACAAACACACACATACACTCATCTTGGAGTAAACCTACAACTCAATGCTCCTAAAACACACAGATACCTGAGCAAAAGACTATAGATAAGACCAAAATCCACAGTGTAACAGATGGACTTCCATGTTGTGGTAGGTAGAATAATGTCCCCCCAAAGATGTCCAGGTCCTAATTCCTGGAACCTGTGAAATGTTACCTTACATGGTAAAGGAAAATTAAGGTTTCAGATGAAATTAAGGTTGCTAATCAGCTGACCTTAAAGTAGAGAGATGATCCTGGATTATCCAGGTAGGCCCAGTGTAACCACAAGGGTCCTTAAAAGTGGAAAATGGAAGCAGAAGAGAACTAGAGAGATGGCAGCATGAAACGGACTTAGCCCAACGTTGCTGGCTTTGAAGATGGGCGAAAGGGGCCTTCAGCCGAGGAAAGTGGATGGCCTCTGGAAGCTGCAAAAGGCAGAGGAATGGAATGCTCCACTAGAGCACCCAGAAGGAATCCAGCCTTGCTAACTCCTTGATTTTAGCCCATTTCAGATTTCGGAACTACAGAACTGTAAGATAATAAATTCGTGTTGTTTCAAGTCACTAAATTTGTGGTGATTTGTTATGGCAGCAATAGAAAACAAATGCATATGCTTTCCCCTTTCTCCCTGTCTCTGGCCCACAGGGTCTGTCTGTTGTTGTTGGCTACTGTCCAGTAGGCCCCGATTCATTGGGTGGCTGTCTTTTTCCAAATGCAAAATGGGATGAGATGTGTGACCAGGGTTTTCAATGACTGATTTTCAGAAGTAGATCACTGGTCCTTTCTTTCTAATCTGTCTCAATCTGGAGGCTCCTGTCCAGCATCAGAGCACCACGCAACCCTCCACTGACAGACAAATAGTAGCTACACTTGAGGAGCACTGGCTGGGAATTTAACCAGTCTCTGCATGGAGGGTAAGAATTCTACCACCCAACCACCACTGCCATAAGGTCTGTCTGTACTTGTCTGTTTTTGTCCCTTCCAATTGTCACATTTTCTGGGTTTCTCTTCCTCTCGTGGTCTTCTAGTAGGTCCCCCTTTGTCTCTTTTCCTTTGGATTGCTTCATTTTCTTGGCTCCATGCCCAACTCCAAAGCCTCATAGACATTGAGGTCTTTCTGGATCTTGGCCTGGGGTACTAGGGAAACACCTTTGAGTGTCTTCAGGAACCTTGTATTATCACCAATCCAAATGCTTTGTCAAGGTCCTCAAGGCCTTTTCAGTGGTTTGCAACCTTGTGGATTCGCATTAGAATCATCCGAGGAACTTTTAAACTCTCAGTGCCCAGGCTACACCTCAAACCAGTTAAACAGAATCTCAGGGATGAGTCCTAGGCATCAGTAGTTTTTGTTTTCTTTTAAATTTTATTATGACAAAAATATACATAACAAAACATACACCGTTTCAACAATTTCTGCATGTGCAATTCAGTGACATTGATTATGTTCTTCAAGTTGTGCAACCATACTCTTTTTTCAAAATCACTCCACTACCATTAACATAAACTCAATGTCCCCTAAGCAAAATCTCTCCCTTTCCTCCCGGTAACAATTAATAACCTTTGGTTTCCATACATTTGCTTATTTCATATAAGTGAGATCATACAATCTTTGTCCTTTTGCAACTAACCTATTTTGCCCAGCATGATGTTTTTAAAGTTCATCCATGTTGTGGCATACATCAGGACTTCATTTCTCTTTATGGCTGAGTAGTATCCCATTGTGTATATATACCAAATTTTGTTTATCTATTCATCTGTTGATGGACATCAGTAGTTTCAGTAGTGTTAAAATCTCTCCAGGTTATTCCAATGTTTAGCTGAGGGGGAACCACTGTCTTACATGATGGGGTGAGCAGGTGGACTTATGTCTCCCCATTTCACTCTCTCTGCTCCAGCCACAATGTCTTTCATTTTCTGTTCTTTAAACATGCCAAGGCTGGTCTCACCACAGGACTTTTACACTCACTGTTCCTTTTCCTTGGGTCTCTCTTCCCCTAGTGCTTCGTATGCTGTCTCCATTTTCTCATTCACATCTTGACCCAAAGGTAACCTATTTATTTGAGAGGGCTTCTTTCACCACTGCATCTCAAGTAGTTTCTCTCAAAGGCACTCATCTCTTTACCCAGATATATTGTTTTCATGGTATTTATCGCTTTCTGAAATGATCTATTATTTGTTTGGGGCCTATTTCCATTCAGTAAAAAATAAGCTGTACAGGAACAGCAACTTAGGCATTGTGTTGGATGCTGAATTCCCTGCACCTCTAATAGTGCCTGGCACACAGTAAGTCTCAAAAAATGTATATCTGGTGATTGAATTGCCCATCACTGACTGGGCAAAACCAAAGGGTCCTTTGATTCTACCTAGACCTTCTAAGTGCCAAAAAAAGAAACTTTTTATCCTCCTCAATCAACAGCCATTCCTCACTGGCAGATGCCAGGCACAGTGCTGGGGGATGCTCAAGTGATGTGAGACATGGTGCTCAGTCTAGCTCAAGATGCTCATGGTCTAGTTGTCATTTGCCTTCTATAACCAGATAATGAGGATTTCTGCTAGCAATGCTTCAGCTCAGCCTTGCCACCCCAATTACCATGAGTTCATACCTAATGATTCTAGGACAGTGGTACAGGGAAAAGGCATTTGGAGAGAGTCTCTGCCAGGAAAAGTCTCACTTCTCAATACATCCTCCCTCCCTCACTAGAACCCATAACACTTTTACTCCTCTAGGAGTCGGAAGGGTGGAGACGATTTTGTGTGAGTGTTGGTTTAGCTTTGCTTGCTCCAGTTGACCAAGACTGGATCCTGCCTTTATGTTAGCATCCACATTTTCTCCTACCTTTTATAGGTGACTCCCATAACCCTTCCCATCCATTTTCCCATCCTTCCAGGATGCCTGCATGTGGTATTGTGGAATGTTACAGCTCAAAACCCATGCATGGCACAGGAGAATTCTGGAGATGGGACAGGCCTTAGCCTATCTCCTCATTTCTTTGCCTTCTCTCCCTCGTTCTCTGTCTCTTTTTTCCTTCTCTCTATTTCTTTATTCTTCTGTCTGTCTCTCCTCCACATCAGTAAGCTCCCCATCCTTTTAAATAGTCCATAGATCTTTAGGAGTACTCATAGGGGAGAGGTAGGTATGAAGAGACGTTTGGAAGACTGATGACAGGACAGTCACAGTCCCTGACCTCAGGGAATGTGATAAGACAGATAAGGTGTTTCTATCATCAACCAAAATCTGTTATTACCGAATCATAGAGGTGTACTGAGAGGGGAACAGTGGGCTGAGGATTATGTCAACAGGTTGGAGAATGAGTGAGAAGATTTCAAGAAGGCTTCCTGGAGGAGGTGACTCTGAATGAAGGAAGGTTGGGTTGAGCAGGAGAGAAGTGAAAAAGCCTGAACAAAGAATGTGATGCATTTTGGGGGAGAAAATTTAAAGTGGGAAAAGAAGGCCCAGGAGGTAAGAAGCACAAATGAAGGAGACCACAATTTGTTCTCAACTCCCACTTGCTATGCCCCCTCCCAAAGAATGATTGCTTCTATAAAGACTCATTTTTCCAAAACGACTCAATAGTTTACAATGTCCTTTAACATAACTGGAAGTTGTATTAGAGAAGGGCAGCTTTCCTGTGCAGTTGTCCCAAAACTCTGTCCAGGTAAAGTATCCTCTGGTAGGGAGGGCAGCATCAGGAGGGATGGATTTGAAGTGGAAATAGAGGGAGTAGATTCATCCAATCAATCTTGATGCTCAGAGACATGACCAATGTTCTAGGAACATCACCCTCATAGCCCGTTCTCTCATTTAACCCTCATAATAGCCATGGGGCCCAGAGTCCAGCCATTTTACAATGATGAAACCGGAAATTGGCATGGCAAAGCATTTGACTAGAACCAAACAACTGGTAAGAGGCAGAGCCAGGACTGAAATTCAGATCGACTGACTCCAAATTCCGTGCTCCCTTCCTTAAACATTACTTCCTTTCTTCTGGGACCTTACAATTTTCACGTCCCTCCTAGAAGCCTCCTTCTTCCCTCTCCCTTTCAGTCAGTTTCTCTGAGATGTTGCCCCTCGTGGATGCTTATTTGTTCCCTCTGCTAACAATCCCTCCTCATCAATGCTACTGGTATCCCTTTATCCATCCTTTAAACCCTCCCTTAAACATTCACCATTCATTCTTCTTAATGTTCCCTAGGCCTTCTTGTCTCCCAACCCCTTACCAGTGTCTCTTTAAGAGCTATACATTCATTCATCCACTAATTCCATCTTTCAACAACTATTTATTATGCACCTACTATGTGCCAAGCACTGTTCCAGGAGTTACAGTGGCAAACAAGCCAGACATGATCCCTTATCTTCTGGCAATTTAGACTATTTGGAGGGACCAAAAATAAACAAGTAAACAAATAACTATGGATTGTGATAACTGCTTTGAGGAATATACAGCAGGTAATAGAAGAGGAATTACCTGGTGGAGGTATGCACTGCTTTTACTAAGGTATTAGGAAAGGCTTCTCTGAGGAGGTGACATTTGAGCTGAGACCTGCCTGATGACAGCAAGCCAAAGATGAGAAGAGTCCGGGAAGAGCTTTCCAAGCAGTGGGAATAGCACGGCAAAGGCCCTAAAGTGGGAAAGATCTTAATGAAGAGGTGTGAGGAGCATGGTTTGATATGAGATTGGAGAGGAAGTAAGAACAAGGCAGTGCAGGGCCTTAGGGACCAGGATAAGGAATTGGATTTTGTTCTAAAAGCGGTGGAATGTCACTGAAGGACTTTAAGCAGGGGACTTAACTTGGTCCAACCTAGGTATTTAGAAGGTCACTTTGTCGTTGTCATTTTTTTCTCCCCATTTCCTTTCCTAATTCTTGTCGTCTTTTACATTATTTACATCTGGGTGAGCAACCCATTCCATGTCCACTTCCCCATCAAGGCAAATGAGTCTTCCAAACAAATTATTTACTAACCTGTCCAGGGCTTTCTAAGTGCACAAATGTAGCGATTTTGATTCTGGGTCCCATCTCTATAGGAGAGTTCAAAGAATCATAGATTTGTGGACTATTAGAGCGGAAAAGGATATTAACAATCATGTGGACTAACATTATAGTTAAATAAATTGAGGCCCAGACAGGTAACCTCACTTGCCTAAGAGAATTGGTGTGTAAGTGGGGGAATCTTTCTGACCCTCGTCCATCAGGAGTGCAGGAGTAGGTTCTTTCCTGTCTCTCAGGTACCTATTTAAAAAGCATTAACTGAGCGTTCACTATGTGTCCAGAGTCAGAGCCCAGCTTTACAGGCAATAAAAGGAACAAATGACAAGTTCCATGCACAAGAACACTGGGGATATGCTGGGAAGCAAAGCAGTCACTGCCCTCAGGCAACTTAGAGTCAGTAGGGAAGAGAGATACTGAACAAGAGACATACACACAGTGTATACAAACTGTGATTTGAAGGTAATACAGGGTGATGAGAACTGTATAGGCAGGCCTCAATGCAGGAAGAAGAAATCACTCCAGGTATTTTAAACAGGGTACTAGATGATAATAAAATTATTGAAAGGGCTGGAGGATTAAAAGTCAGGTGGTCCTAACTGGACTGTTGGCTTTAAGGTTAATCACCATAGGTCAGAAATGCTGTAGCTACTACTAGCATAGCAGCCACTACCCCAATGTCCTACCCCCATGGAGCTATCATGTCTACTGAAGCTTGTCCACCCTTTCTGCTATAGGAATATGGCCACCACCTCCCTTCTGCCTTTCAAATTTTATACAAATGCATCTAATTGGTGAAATTAATTCATATCCAGAACCTTAGTTATTGCTGTCAAGTCGATTCCGACTCATAATGACCCCAGAGGACAGGGTAGAACTGCCCCACAGGATTTCCTAGGCTGTAATCTTTATGGGAGCAGATCATCAGGTCTTTTCTTCCACTGAGCCACTGGTAGGTTCCATTCACCAACCATTTGTTTAGCAGCTAAGCACTTAACCGTTGTACCACCAGGGCTCCTATCCTGAGCCCTAGCTACAAGGAATTCTGGGAAATAGAATTTTTACATTTCCAATCTCTCCAAATAGGACAATGAAGTCAATCCACATAGCTGGGATTGCCAGATAAAATACTGGATGCCCAGTTAAATTTGAATTTCAGATAAACAATGAATTATTTTTTAGTATAAGTTTTCCAAATATTGCATTGGGCATACTTATACTAAAAAATTATTCATTGTTCGTCTGAAATTCAAATTTAATTGTGTGTTCTGTATTTTTATTTGCTAAATCTGGTAACCCTACACATATCTAGCATAGACACGAAAAGCAGGGGGGCCCTAATTTAGATGGGGGTTTGAGGAAAACCTATCTGAGGTGGTGATATTTAAGACAGGACCTAAGAGATAAACAAGAGTTCACCAGGCACAGAGAAGATGGAAAAGCACTCTAGGCAGAAGGAACAGCTTGCAAAGATCCAGAGGCCAACAAAACAAGTTGGTCTCATTTAAGCAAAGCTGGAGCACAGCGAGGTGGGGCGGGGTGGGGGGAGCAGAGATAGTGCGAGATGAGGATGGAGACTTAGGCAGGGACCAGGTCATGCAGGGTCTTAAGTTTTGAGTAGTGGAATAAGAGAACAGTGGAATGCGGGAGACCCAGGGCCACTACATGCTAATTACATCCTCAGAGTTATGCAAGGTGGTCTTTCTGAAGACAGAAAACTGTTCCAGTAATTCAGGTCAGAGACGATGATGGCTGAGTCAGGTGGGAGCCAGTAAAGCCGGAAATGAGCAGGCCAATTTGAAGTATATTTTGTATAGAGAACTGAAGGACTGTTGGTCACTGGAGGGTGAGGAAAAGGAAAGTCAAGGATGAATTCCCAGTTCCTGGAATGGACAACTGGGTCCATAAAAGTGCCATTACACAAATAGGAAAGCCTTTAAGGAGTTTTGGGTGTTGAGATGGTATCACAAGCAAGGAAGTCAGGACAAAGTGATCAGGATCTTCTATCAGTTGGACAACCTTGCACAGTTACTGCCTCTCCTTGCTGCGGAATAGTTTCTAACATGCATTCGCCTGCCGCTCGTCCTCTCCTTCCCTCCTCCCTTCCTGCCTTCTCCTCCGACATTTTCTCTTTCTTATTCTCGCTCCTTTCTTTTTGCTTTCTAGTCATCCTATTTACTGGACTGAATCAGAGGCTCAGCGAGTGAGATGGAATTAAAGAAATTAGAAATGGAAAGCCTTCCTGCGATTCTGTGGTCCCAGTGGACCTGGTAAACCATTAAGCCTTGGGCTGCAGCAGCCGAGGAGACACTGGAGGAGGAGCAGGCATCATTCTCCAGCAGATGGGAAATCAATAGTCCAGATCCCTCATTTTAAAATTGGGGAAACTGAGGCCTAGAAAGACAAATCAATTTCCCATTCTGACTCAGCTCGTCAAAAATAAAATTGCACAGTATGAAGGAACTTTTTTTTTTTTTTTAAATCTTCCTGATGCTTTAACTACACCAGGAGAGGAACTCCCAGTTACAGAGGAAACTGGAGCCCTTGCAGAAAAAGTGGGCGTTGGAAGGCCCAAGGTCAGAGACTGCAGGGGCCTATCAAGGCCAGGACTTAAGTGCTTCTTCCTCCAACATAGTGCTAAAACCCGCTGTCCTAACTCCCAGGGACACAGACAGTGAGTCAGAGAACCCAGAGTCAGAGAGTCAGAGCAGATAATGGAAGCATGAGGCAGAGCAGAGGAGCTGGTGAGGGAGACAGCAACAGAGAGTGACCTAGAAAACCCTGAGACAGCTGAGAGCAAGCCCCACGTGCCTCCTCGTCTTGGCCCACATGACAGACTCTCTCCCCCTCCTTTCCTTCTTCTTTCCTTGTGACCTGTCACCAAAGTATCACCGACATGCTGCTGGCACCCAGCCTGCCAATTAGTTCAGGAGCCTCTCCCTCTGACTTCCTCCAAGCCTCGGATGCACCCGTCCCCCCCGCCAACACACCCCTCCAGCCCTGCCGTGTCCTGCCCTGAATCTCTGCAAGGAAAACTGACCCCTGGGACCTGCGGAGACTTCAGGGCTCCCATCGCCAAGCGCCTCTGAGCGCAAAGCGTGGCATCGCGGGCCCTTTTATCTGCGGATCTCTGAGCACCTTTGCTAGCGTCCTTGAAACCAGAGCTTGGTGGAAGCATTCACGCCCAAGCTCTGCTCCCCCGCCCCCAGGGCAGGAAGGTCAAGGAGGAGCTTCAGGGAAATGGAGGAAAAGGAACCCACAGAAGCTCTTGGATGGCTCAGAGAAAGCTGCGAAGTTGCATCTGTGTCTGGGAAGAGAAAAGTGAAGGCAGCAGAGAAGTGAACACAGAGGAGGAGTTAGAGGAGAACAGGCCCCACTGAGTTCGATAAACTGGACGAGACGGTGAAACAGCAGCACTAGAAATGAGTGGGGAACAGAGACTGGGAGGAGAGACTGGCTCACAGAAGGGGCTGGACCTGGGGAGGGGATTTTTGTCAGAACGGGGTAAAGTTGGAAATGAGATAGGAGGAGGGTTAATACTAATGCTTTTACATTCGTAGAGCCCTTCATATGTTTTATTTTATTTCATCCATATTAAGTAGGCATTGTTACCCCATTTTATAGATCAAGAAACTGAGGCTCAGAGAAGTGAAGTGACTTCCCAAAATCACACAGCTAGAAGAATCTAAATCCTATGCTTCCTCCATTATACCACACTGCTTCTGTGTGCAGCATATTAAATAGAAAAGAGAGACTTGACTTTTAGGAAGTGGACGATTTTCATTCAACAAACATTTATGGAGCACTTAAAAATTTTTTTTATTGTGGTAATTATATATGTAACAAATTCTTTGCCATTTCGACATTTTTCAAGTATATAATTCAATGACGTTAGTCATGTTTATCATGTTGCTCAACCATTGCCATTATCTGTTTCCAGATTTTCTAGGGGGCACTTGTTATGTGCCGAGCAATATGCTAAGCACTGATGATATTAAGATTGCCATCAAAAGGCTGAGCTTCAAGTTGAGGAGAGATGTGAGCTGTACAAACAGGTCAGGGAGGGGGCCCAGAGGATGGGGGCACCCTCCTCCGGGGGAGGGGCAGTTAGGGAGGCTTTCACAGGAAAAGTGACATGGCCTGGGTCTTGGAAGGAGGGAAACATTTCCCTAGGTGGATGGCAGGAGGGATTGGGATGGTGTCTTTCAGGAAAAGCAGGCAGTAGAGAAGGGGCACAGTGTGAGTAAGAGCTCCAAGGAGTTGAATGTGGTCCAGGAAAACTCAGTGGAGACAAAGGAGGGATGTGAAGGGAACTGGTTGGAGAAGCTAAAGAAACTACGTGAGGAATTCGTGACCTGTTAAAAACCATTGCACAGCTCTGGCAAGGGTTGAGGGGGGCTCTTACAACTATAGTGTTAACGAGGGTGTTTCTCCATTATGCCCCAGTGATAGGAACTTACGTGAAGTAAAGTAACTAACATTTATTAAGCATTTCTATGTGCCAGATAGCATGCTAAGTGCTTTCACATACATCATCTAACTTAATCCATGTAGCCATTAAAAAGAACAAGGAAGACCTATTTGGGTTGACATGAGAAGATTTCTAAGAGCTACAGTTCAAAGAAAAAAGTAAGTGCTGAATATTGTATACTGTGAGTTATGATTTATGTTAAAGAAATGCACATAGGAGAAGGGTTTCATCAGGGGGAACAGGGAGTAGAGAGGCAGGGAAGCCTGAGAGAATGAAGTGTGCTTGGAGAATGCAGGCCGCTCTCCAGCTGAGGTTACCATGTGTGGAGGTGACAGTGGGCTGTGCCTGGGCTGGAGCTGAGGGGGATGTGGAGCTTACCTTGCTGAGGGCTTGAAGTCAATCCTGTTCTCCTTGGTGAGTCTTGTAAAGTTTTTAAGTGGGGAAGAAATACACTCCAATTATGCAAGTCGTAGATTGTTCTGGCTACAGGTGGAGGATGGGTTGGAGGGGGTGAGGGTGAAACAGGGAGGAAGGCCAGTTAGGTGCCAAGGCTGAGGGAATTGAGAGGTGGAGGCAGTGTTTGAAGCTGGTCTGAGGGAGTGAGTTGGTAGCAGATCGTGACAAGGCTGATGGGCAAAAAAAAGAACACACAACACAGATAATTTTTCAAGATCTTAAACATTTTAACTAAAGTTATACGTGCACATAAACAGTCAAATAATTAGATGAGTCATTAGAAAAATTAGCAGCCCCTACACCCATTTCTACTTTAGCTGATTTGCTTTTTGGTGTTTACTTCCACAAACTATAAATACCAGGATTATATTTTCACTGCATGCTCTTTCAATTTTACACGTTGTCAACTGATTCACTTTTATTAAAGATAAAGCCTGTTTTTTGTATTTTTTTTAAATCGCCAATCTCACTTGGTCCACAAACAAATATCCTTACCATCCCCACCATCTTGCTTTATAGTTACTTATACACACACACACACACACACACACACACACACACACATAAATATATATATAAATGCACAGAAAAAGGTCTTGAAAGACCACATCCAGCTAGGATTCAGGGAGACAGTAGCTGAAGGAGACTTTCATTCTATCCTTTTAAAAATTCTTTACAAAGGAATGTATACATTCATCACTTGTGTAGTTAAAAAAAAAAAAAATTAATCCGCACAACAACACTAAAAGGTAATTATCATTACCCACAGTTTACAGATATGAAAACTGAAGCCAAGAGAGTCAAGTAACTTGTTCAAGGTCTTACAGCAATCAAGTAAATCTGGCGAAAACCAGATTCGACCCTAAAGGAAGAAAAGGGACAAGCGTTGGGCAAGGCCAAGAAGAAGTGAAACAGAAAGCTAGGCACTGGTGAGGTGGAAGGGGGAGATGAGGAGCCTTTAAGAACAGGAGAGAGGTCACCTTTGGCAGGAGGGTAAAGAAGCAGGAAGTAGTAACAATGAACCTATCTAGCTGTTGGATTTGAAGGAAATGTTAAGGGTTCTGTGAGGAGAGGAATCAATTAACAGCCAGACCAAAGCACTTCGCTGAAGGAGGAAAGGTCAGGGCCCATGTCCTTAGAGAGTGTTCCCAGAGAACTCAGGGAGTCAGGCATCTGGTAGGCTGTTGATTTATTCTGCAGTGAGTCACTGGATCCTAGAAACTTGGCAGCAAGAGTGAGGTCATCACCCTAAAAGGCAGGGAGCAGAGACAACAAAGGCTCTTGCGGTCCAGGGTCCAGGGAGTTAAACCTGTCTGGTCAGAGGCCACTGCCACAGAATCAACAAAGAATTCATATCTAATAGGTTTTCCTCAGAGCTTAAAAGGGCAGGCATAGGAGTCACTGGGAGGCTGTGATACCATGCAGAATGACAAACAAAAACAGCCCGGCCAGGAAAACAAGTTACAGAGTTTCTGCCAGGGTTGAAAGGGTCAGCCTGTCACATGGGACTATGTGGCTGGGTTGGGGGCTGGACACATAGGAAAAAACCTGAGTCTTGCTCTATGTGAACAATTTCTTGCATTAACATGGGTTTTATACATGTCCCAAGCCCACTAATTCATCCTTTTCCCAATTCCTCACCTAAACCATGAGGAAGAAAACAAGAGCCGCTGCTGATATTCCGAAGCTGGTCTGACACTCACAGCTAAGCCATGCTATTCTATTAGGCATAAACCATTTTACGGAATGCTGATTTTGTCTGAAACCATGCTCAAATGAGGCAAGGCCACTGTATAATTTTGTCTAAGCACACACAAAAATAGCTTACTGTTTCACCCACAAAATACCAAATACCTTCTCTCTTGGCCAAAATGAATGACTGCTACTTCCTTACCAATGACAGCTTCATCCTAATTCTAGTGTCCCCTCCCTATAGATAAGACTGAGATATCAATCACAGAATTCCCACTTTCTGACAACATTCAGTCTAGAGTGAACCCCAGCTTCTTTAGACCCTCCCCCAAATCACTTAACCAAAGCCCACATCCTATAACAAGTTTTTTCTAACACTCTCTTACTGAGATGCCCCATGGTTCTCCGTGGTGGGTGTGCTTCCTTATTGAGTGATAAACTCAACTTGTTCAACTACAGGTGTGTTTCTGGGGGTCTTTGGCTGGAGAACATCGATAACAGCCAGTGTCCTTTTCTTTATTCTCACCCTCGGGGATCCACACTGAAGAACTGGACCCATGTTGTGTGGGAGAGATGTACAAAGGCAGGAGATGTTGTCAGAAAGAACAAAACCAGTCATCCAAATATTTATTGAACACTCATGTATGCCACACACTGTTCTCAGTTGCAAGAACAATAGGCAAATAAAGCAGGATACCTGACTTTTAGGAGGCTCCCAGTTGGGGGCTTGGATAGGAAAGACACATAAACAGATCATTATGATTTATGGAGATAAGTGCAATCATTGAGGTATGCCCTGTGGGCTGCCATATGCTTATAGAGGAGGGGAATCTAAACTAGCGTGGAAGGGGAGGGGGGAATTCAAGAAAGGCTTTCTGGGGAAGGGGATACTCGAGGCCCTGGAGCTGGGACAACTCTTGAGGGTGACAACAAGAGCAGGTCAGGGAGATGAGAAACAGCACAGTGAGTGGGGAACCTTACTTAGTTTGATTTTCCTAGAATAAAAAAAAGGAAGCAGATAAGGGGAAGGAGTTAAGCTGGAGACACTCACAAACCATGATGTGGAATTTGGGCTTTATCCTTGAGAGAAGGGGACATCACTGAAAGCTTGCATAAGTCCTGACATGATCAGATTGTGTTTTAAAAAATCATTTGAAGGTCTGAAATTTACTTTGAAATGCATAAAATTATAATATGGGTTGGTATATGGATAAAGAGATGGATAGATGGAAGCCTATTTGATAAAGCAAATATAGTAAAATGTTAATGATAGGATCTAGGTGGCGGGTATTTGGGTGGTCTGTGTGAAATTCCTTGAACTCTTCTGTATATTTGAAACTTTTCATAATCAAATTTTTAGAATTTTGGGGCATGGCGGATAGACTGGGCAGGATAAACCTAGAGGCAGGGACACAAGGGAGGCAGCAGTCATCACAATCCAGATGGGCTGATGGCCTGATCTATACAGTGGTAGTGAGAGGGGAGAGAAGGGGGTGGAGTCCTGAGGTAGGAGGTAATGTCTACAGTGTTGAGTGTGAGGAAGAAGAAGGAGTTGAGGATGACACCCAGGTGAGGGTAGCTGGGTGGGCGTGTGTGTGGCAACAAATGAGTAGAGAACAGCGTGGTGGGTGCAGATCTGGGGAGTGGGACAAGATGATTTGAGGATCTCAAAGTGTCTGTAGAAATGTGCTTCGGGAGCTCAGGGTCCCTGACTCCTCAAGGCAGCCATTCTAGGGGCAGGGGAAGCTGAGCCCTCTGGGCCTCCTCCTGACTCTTCCCCAGTTTTCATTGGCCTTCCCAGATGATGAGTGGCTCTTGCTCAGTCTCCCTCCCTAGGAAGCAGCTCTTGTGCCCTCTGAGTGGCTCCGCATCTCCGCTGTGCTTCTTGCTCTTCTGCCTTTTGAAGACCATCTCCCTCTTTTCTCTAGTCCCCCAGCCGGGATGCCCAAACTTCACGTTTCCTGGAGAATACATCCTCCGTCCCCACTTCCTCACCTTCCTTTCTCTTTATCTTAACTTCCCTCAAATCATGTCCTTGAATTTCTTTTCCAATGTCATTATTTCTCTCTTTTTTATTCACACGTTTTCCAGTGGGTGATAGATGGAGTTAAGGGGTGACAAGGTGGGAGGCAAGTCCATGGAAAGATTATTATTTGTTGTAACTATTGTCTCAGTCATCTAGTGCTGCTCCACCAGAAATACCACAAGTGGATGGCTTTAACAAAGAGAAGTTTATTCTCTCACAGTCCAGTAGGCTACAAGTCCAAATTCAGGGCGTCAGCTCCAGGGGAACGTTTTCTCCATCGGCTCTGGAGGAAGGTCCGTGTCATCAATCTTCCTTTGGTCTGGGAGCTTCTCTGAGCAGGAACCTCAGGTCCAAAGGACACGCTCTGCTCCCAGCACTGCTTTCTTGGTGGTATGAGGTTCCCATGTATCTCTGCTCGCTTCTCTCTTTTATATTTCAAAAGAGATTGCATTAAGACACTAATATTGTCAACCTCATCAGTATAAACTCATCACAGGGATAGAATTTACAACACATGAGGAGATCACATATAATCTCATCATAGTGGTAGAGTTTACAACACATAAGGAAATCACATCAGATAACACAATCATACAATACCGGGAATCATGACCTAGCCAAGTTGCTACACATGTTTTTTGGGGGACACAATTCAATCCATGACAACTATACTATCATATCTTTTATGGGATTTTGATTTAAAAAAATTTTTTTAATTGTACTTTAGGTGAAGGTTTACAGAACAAATAGTTTCTCATTAAACAGTCAGTACACATACAATTTTATGACATTGGTTAACAGCCCCACGGCAGGTCAACACTCTCCCTTCTCAACCTTGGAGGACCTTTTTTTTTGTTTTTTGGTGAAAATATACATAGCGAAACATACACCATTTCAAAAATTTCTACATGTGCAATTCAGTGACATCAATTACCTTCTTCCAGTTGTGCTGCTATTCTCACTATCCTTTTCCATATTATTCCATCACCATTATCTTCCACTCATTGTCCTATGGGATTTTGATTTTTGAAGATCATTTTTGCATGTGCTTTAGGTTAAAAAAGAGGTCCCTGAGTGGCACAAATGGTTTGTGTTCAACTACTTTTCGAAAGGTTGGGGGTTCAAGCCCACCGAGTGGTGCCGCAGAAGACAGGCCTGGCAATCTGCTTCCATAAACATTACAGACAAGAAAACCCTATGGAGCAGTTCTACTCTGTGACACATGAGGTTGCCATAAGTCAGACTCTGCTCAGTGGCAAGAAGTTTGGGTTAAGACACCTGAGATGGGGCATCAGTGCCATATCTGGACAGAGAGGATGTGATGATACATAATTCAAGAGATTGTGAGGAGTAAACGGAATTATGTCTATGAAAGCATTTAGTACACTGTAAAGCACTGGAAACAAGTTATTAGTATTATTACAACTGTGGGGAGTAGAAAACACCCTGGACTAGGGAAAGGGATTCTAGGCCCTTGGCCTCCCTGACCATTTGACTTCCCAGCCATAACACTGTAAGAATGGCCAGGACAGTCTTCAGGTATATCAGATCCTGAAATATTAAACAGACCTCTCCCCCCAGGGACAGAGAAGGAGGAGGTCATAGTTCAAGGTTGTGGTACAGGTTGGGAGACCTTTCCAAATGTAAACGTTGTCACAAAGTATCCCTTCATTCACTGTGAACCAGGCACTGTACCGGGCAATAATGGGAGAGTGAAACTACTGTAAGACGCTGCTTCTACCATCAAGGAGTTCACAGTCTACTGCCCTCAGTATCAGTGCTGTGATGGAGCTGGCTGCAATGGCTTTGGGACTGTATACACTCCCTACAAGATGAGCCAGTAACGCTGCCAGGGGAAGGCTTCCTGGAGCTCCACCTGATGTGGAGCTGGTACATGAAAATTGAATGGGATTTTCAATACATCAGTATTTTGTGGGACAGAGAAATTAGGGGACATTCGCATCCCTGGGTGGTGCAAATAGTTAATGAGCTCAGCCCCTACGGAAAGGCTGGAGGTTTGCGTTCACCCAGAGGACCTAGGAAGAAAGGCCTAGTGATCTACTTCCAGAAAAATTAGCTACTCAAAACCCTAGGGAGCACAGTTCTACTCTGACACACATGGGGGTCACCATGAGTCTGGCTCACTGGACAGCAACTGGTTTAGCTTTTTGTTTTTTTCAATTTAGGAAATATTTATTAAGCAAGTGCCTGATTCCAGGGGCTGTGGTAGATGTCAGGGGTGAGGAGATGGAGGAAGAAAGTACGAAATCAACATAAGACAGTGTAGGGTCCCAGCTCAGGAAGATCTCCCTTCTAGTCAGGGAGGTAAATCTGCATACAATTAAAGGAAGCACAAAGTAAAGTACGCGATGTCAATGATTAGGGGTTAGAGTAACGGAAATAGAGATTTTGGACTCTGTCTCCACTTTTAGGGTAGCATTGATTCCGAACGAAGGTCCACAGGGGGCTTGCTGGCGGGTCCCGGCCCGCGAGCCGGCAGCCAGTGGTCGTCCCCTTGGCAGGCAGGTGAGGGCCTCGCACCTGCTTATGTAATAGGCGGCGCCTGGCAGGTAACTGGGGGAACTGGAAGGAGGAGCCGGGCCGGGGCTGACGGCCGCTCCCGGAATCCGCGCTCCGGGCGTTGGCTCGCTGCGCCCCGACCCCCGGGCCTGCCCTCCCGAGGCCGGGACACGTGCCGCAGCCCGCGGTCAGCTGGCAACTCTCCGTGCTTCCAGTCACTGCGCGGGTTCGGGAGCCGAACCCTGCGGCCGTAACCTTCTCAGCCCGCCCTCCCAGCCCCGCCCGTCTGGAGTGAGGCGGCGAGGAAGGAACTCACAGTGGGCTCGGACTCCGGCGCAAATCCTGGGTCTTGCCCTCCGTAGGTCATCTCGTCGTCCTGTTGGCTTTGTGCTTCCTAGCTCCTCGCCCCTTTTACTTCTTCAGGGCCATCCTGGAAACAGGGGTAGTCCTTTGCTGAGTCTAAACTTTGATCCCTCTGATGGCAACACTGTAAACGATCAGGATTTTTGTTGCGCGTGGTGATGGTGGTGGTGAGGGTTCGAGAGGAGGGTGCACCTGATTTTGGGATTAACTTTGGGTTCCGAGTGCGAGGAACCAGACGAGGCGGGAAGATTTGTCTTGGAAAGGGAATCACTACATCCACTCCCTCTCCAGGCTACCACCAATCACTGGTGATAATCAAAACATTTTAGCACCTCTGGTAGGCTGTCTGGCTACTGAGTAAAATTCGCTCTTAAATGTTTGTACTGAGAGGATGTCTTTTTTAAAAAATATGTGTTTAACTTTTATTATGAAAATTTCAAACACACATGGCGATAACAGTATGAACTCTTTTGTGCCCATGACCCACTTCAACAATTATAAACTCATGACTAATTTCGTTTCATCCATTACCTCTCACTCCCACCCTTCCCTACTGGGCTATTATTATTATTATTATTTTTTTATTGTACTTCAGGTGAAGGCTTACAGAACAAATAGTTTCTCATGAAAAAGTAGTACACATATTGTTTATGACATTGGTTAACAACCCCACAACATGTCAACCCTCTAACTTCTCAACCTTTTTTTTTTTTTTTTGGTGAAAATACACATAGCCAAAGATACACCGTTTCAAAAATTTCTACATGCACAGTTCAGTGACATTGACTACGCTCTTCCAATTGTGCAGTTATTCTCACTTAAGATGAAGACTTACAGAACAAAATAGTTTCTCATTTAACAGTTATTACAAATGTTGCCCTATGACAATGGTTAACAATCTCACAACACATCAACAATATCCTTACTCAACCTTGGGTTCCCTATCACCAGCTTCCTTGTCCCCTTCTGCCTTCTGGCCCTTGTCACTGGACTCCTGTACCTCGTTAGTCTCATTTGGTTTTACGGGGCTGTCCACTCCCAGGCTGAACGGTGAACCTCGGAGATAACTTCACCACTGAGCTAAAAGCGTGTCTGGGTGCCCTACTCTTGGTGTTTCTCCAGTCTCCTTTAGGCCAGTAAATCTGGTCTTTTTTTTGTGAGATAGAATTTTGCTCTACATCCTTCTCCAGCTCTGTCCAGAACCCTCTGTTGTGATCCTGGTCAGAGCAGTCAGTGGTGGTAGCCGGGCACCATCTAGCTGTACTGGACTCAGTCCGGTGGAGGCCTTGGTAGCTGCGGACAATTAGTCCTTCGGACTAATCTTTTCCTTGTATCCTGTTCTTTTCATTCTCCCTTGCTCCTGAAGGGATGAGACCACCCACTGGATTATTTTTAAGCAAATCCCAAACATATCATTTCATCAGTAAAAATTTTAGTATTATAAAGGATTCTTAAAAACAAAACAAACAAAAAAAAGTACAACTATCATACCTTAAAAATACCTGAGTCTTTAGTATAATTAAATAATGTTCAAATTTCTCTCATACTTAAAAAATTAAATTATAATTAATTTTTTCAAACCAGGACCCAAATAAATTCACCACTGCATTTAGTTCATGTCTTTTAAGTCTCTTTTAATTTGTGTATTTTCTCCCCTCCTTTTTCTGGCAATTTATTTGAAGGGAAACACGTCAAATATGAAAAAAAAAAAAAAAATCCATCAGTTAATTGTGATAACCAAAAATAAACTCATTCGTTATTTTGGAGGCTACTAGGGAACCCACTCACCTTTCTGAAATAGTCTGTCTAAATAAAGAGAAAGACTCAAACATTTTTTCTACATTTTTGTACAAACATCTCAGGATAGCTAAATGGTTGAGGCACAGTTCTCTATTATTATTACAAATATGATTACTTAAAATTTATTAGGAATTATTTTTGTTATTAGTATATCTCCCACTAAGGATGTACAAATTACTGTGTTTTAAAGTCACTTCTCTTTGGATAGTTAAGCTACCAACTATATACAGCTACGTTAATTTTGTCTCATTTTAATTTTGTTTTATAATGATGTAAAACGTTTACATGGTTCCAAAGTCAAATATAAAACAAAGTACATTCAGAGAAGAATAACTTCCATCTCTTCCACCCGGTTCTCCCCTTCCTCCCACAAGTAACTTTTTATTAGTTTTTCGTTTATCATTCCACTTAAAAAAATAAATATAAGCAAACAATATGTATATGCACTGTTCTCCACCTTGCTTTTTTCCTTTAACGATATATCCTGGGAATTATCCTATAATAGTATATAGAAACATTCCTCATTGCTTTTCATAGCTTGTATGATGCTACCAAACAGATACAAAGTGCGATGCTAGTGAGCCTGGCTGAGTCGCCTGGAGAGACGAAGTCCAGCATCACTGTCTCCAGACGTTGGGTAGGCATGAGGTCCATGGGCTGGGGCCGCGTCCAGGGCCACGGGGACTGTGGGAAATGAGGTGGAGGAGCAGAGAGGGGCAGCCCCGCGTTACTGGTCCAGCTTCCTGCACCTCGTCTCTACCAGGATGCAGCCTGATGCTTTCTCATCTCATTTTCTGACCATCACCTACTGGTGGACATTTGAGCTGTTTCCAGTCCTATTACAGTGCTGCAATGAATAGCCTGCGTATAGTCTTTTCGTGTCTGTGAAGTTTTCTTTTTCTACCTAGGCATATGGGTGTGTGTGTGCGGGGGTGGGGGTGCAGGCTGAGAGAAAAAAAAAGTGGGTGCAGACATCAGAGAGCTCGAAGGGTGTAACCCTTCTAAAGGGCTCTTGGTAGCTTAGCATTAACCCTACGAGCTGCAGCATATCCCATATCCCAAAGTGAGGGGATGGCGGGAAGGAGAAAGAGAGGGAGGACACAGGACACGCAACAACTCTAGGGGCTCAGGGCGATCTGGGTGCCAGTAAATAGGAGCCGGAAAAAGGGGAAGACCCTCCCCGGGAAGCAGGCGTGGAAGATGGAGATGTGTTTGCTCGTGATGGCGTCGTAGAAGACGACCTCCCCGCGTTCGTGATCCACACGGACGCCAACTCTGCTGGGACAGACGGGAAGCTCCTCTCGGGTGTTGCCATCGAGGAGCGCCTGACACTCCAAGCCGAGACCACGCCCAGCATGCAGGCCCCGCCCCTACCCCTCCGGGCTCCGCCTCCCAGGCCTGGCAGCCGCCGGAGACTCCCGGCAAGCCCAGCACGCAGCGGAACGGGTAGAAGCGCTGTGGGTCGGCGGACTCCTCTGAGTCACCCTGAGGGACGAAGGGGAGCGTCACTGTCTGCAGATCCTGAGAAAGGACGAGGTCCGGGTGGGCTGAGGCTGCGTCCAGGGTCACGGAGGCTGTGTAAGATGGGAGGAAAAAGAGGGGCAGTCTTGGGTCAAGTTGTCTGGCCGCCAACCTCTGAACACCCTCGGGATGCGGCTAGAGGAAGACTTTCTCTCCAGTCACAGCCCTCCTTGTCCCCAAAGAATAAGTCCTAGGCCCCTCCCCCTCCTTCTTGAAATTAATCCCTAAATTTCACCATGGCCTACCCTGTAGGTGCAGAGAGGAGCTCCCCACTGGTGGTGGTGGAGGGGTCATTTCAACATTTAAGGCTGAGACCATCTGCGTATCCTTCCCCGTTTCATGTGGTCTCTGATTCCCTATCTAAAACAAGATTTGAGACTAGTATAAGAGATATTGAAGGAGCCGTGGTGGAGTAATGGTGAAGGGCTCTGTTGCTAACCAGAAAATCAGCAGTTTGAATCCACCAGCGGCTACGTGGGAGAAAAGGCCTGGCGATGTGCTCCTGTGAAGATTTAGGAAACCCTATGGGGCAGTTCTACTCTGTCATATAGGGTCTCCATGAGTGGGAATCCACTGGACGGCACACACCACTACCACAACAGCAAGGGATATTGAGGCTCAGACTTTCTGAGCTCCATTCATTTTCTAAAGTGGTGCTCCTGAAAGACAGACATGGGTGGGTGTTGGAATATAGAAGGAGGAATAGTCAGCCCTCTTCCCTCACACACACACTTTTACTGGGATTTGGACGTTGAAGCACAGTTTACCAGGGTTGAAAGGGCCCCCATCCACCCTCTACAATGGCTTGGATAGTGGTGATTCCAGTCTCTGCTAAAAAATTTAGGAATGGGAAGGGGGCTTATTCTGTCTCCCTATGTATTACCTAATCTCAAACCTTCATATATACCAGTTGCCATGGATTCATTCATTCATTCATGGTGACCCCATGAATGTCAAGAGTAGAACTGTGCTCTATAGGATCTTCAATGGCTAATTTTTCAGAAGCAGATAACTGGCACCTGTGGGTGGATTCAAACCTCCAACCTTTCAGTTGGCAGCCAAGCTTGTTAACCGTTTGCACCCCCAGCCCCCCCCCCAAAAAAAACCCAAACTCGTTGCCATCCAGTCGATTTCGACTCATAGTGGCCCAGAGTAGAACTGCCCCATAGGGTTTCCAAGGAGCAGCTGGTGGATTCAAACTGCCAACTTTTTGGTTAGCAGCCTGAGCTCTTAACTGCTGCACCACCAGGGCTCCTTGCACCACCCAGGGACTCCCAAACCCTCTTACTGCCATGTTAATTAATTTTCCCTTGCTGGCCTCGGGGGATTGGGAGAGATGGAGTATATGGAAATGTGGGGCAGAAGACAGTGGTTAGGTTCATGGGATGGGTTAGGCGGATTGTGATTCAGGCAGGCCTTACTCATTTCTAGTCCCCTACACCTGGCTGAACTGCTGCCTCAGTAAATAGTTGTTTAAAAAAGAAAAGAAGAGAAAAAGAAAAATGGAACGGAGAAGAGACAGCAGTAGGGACTTTCTTTATCCACCAGGGGGCAACCCAATCAAAGCAATAAGAAGAAACCAAGCTTGGGGCAAGGTTGTCTTTTCCCTTCTTTTAATCAAGGACACCCCCATTCCTTCTCCAAGTCTTCATCCCCCCTTATCTCCACTCTCCCCCGTGCTCAGTCCCTTGCCCGACTCCGCTCAAGTAGTGACCCCTGACCACTCTCAGCCACTCACTCGGGGCCACCTTGAGCTCTTCCCTCCATGCAGAGCAAATGCTTCCTAGGTTCTCAGAACTGGCTGGGCTTTGAGGAACCCCAGCAAAAGACATCCTGTTTCGGGGCTGGAGCAATGCTAGAGAGGGTGCTTTCCAAACACAGGAGGCCCGGGAGAGAAGACTGAATACAGTTGAGGGGCGGGGATGTGTTGATGCTGGTTCAGTTGTTCCGCTGCCTTTGAGGGAGAAGAAAAGAGAGGTCAGTGGGAGCAAGGTGGAAATAATCCTCCACTGACAAGAAAGCACTGCTGAACTCTAGATACAGCAGGAGGGATAAAGGTAAGACTCAAAGTGCACCTGAACAAGCTGGGGGTAAATAGATTAGGGGTGTAAGATTTCCTGGAGGGGGTGTAATTTAGGAAGGCGTAAAGGAGATGGATGAGATGCTTACTCCCCCCCACTTTCTGGCATTTGAAGTCTTCAAGAGCTGCAGATTCCATAGCTTCATGGCCCTCTACCAACCTCCAGTCCTTCTTATAAACTCTCTAAATCCCTCTCCCTGCTCTTCACTACTCCTTTCCATCTCAGGCTGGAATGGAAAGAAAGCATCTTGCCTAACTCTGATCAGAGAGGATGATCTTCCATGTTAGGAAGTTCTTTCTGTAATCTAGCCTGCACCCTTCCCCTGCAGTGTCAGTTCTGTGCGTTCCCATTCTGTGCTTTGGGTGGATAGAGCACAGGGGAAAGCCATTTCTTCTACGTTGTGACCATCTGTCCACCTGGAGGTCCCTTCTCTATACCACAGGAAGCCTCAGTGTCAGGAGGCAGAACTCCTACCTGGAGAGCTTGACTTGGGCTTTGAGGTTTTGTTCAGTTTAGAATTATTATTCTCTAACAGGCTCCCTGGGAGTTGGGGAAAGAAAACCAATTTTGGTCATGATAACGAGAAGCTGCAAATGAAAAACCAAAATAAACACCTTGCCACCACCAACAAAAACAAGAATTACTGGTTCTCGATGGGGACCGTCCCCTACCCATGGGGAAGTGTGGAAATGTTTTAGGTTGTCTTGGTGACAGCAGGAAGGGTGTCCTCTATTGGCCTTCAGTGCCTTCCAGGAGGGCCTGGGATGTTCAACATTCAACAGAGCCCAAATCATGGAGCACAACAAAAACTTGTCCGCCTCCAAAATGCACAACCTCCCCTTGTGGAGAAACACTGGTGGAAGAGAATCCCTAAACACTCTCTGGCTTTGGAATGCATTATGTAGTTTCTTCTGGCTTTGGAGAAATGAGTTCTAAATCTGTTTTTTCCATTCAATAGTCACGTGACCTGGGTAACTTCTCTCACCTTTCTGGAGTTAGAGGGGCCTCTCACTTGTATATTGCAGGTAATAACACCTACCTTGGAAGAGTTGTGGAGTTTTGAAATATTGGATGTAGGGTGCTGAGCACATAGCTGACCTTTAAGAAATGGTTCTTCTAGTGCTGCCATCTCAGGTGGCAGAACTGGCTCTCATGACTTTGGCATAGGCTGTTATTACAGTGGGCCTCCACCCCTTGAGCTGCTCTGACCTCACACCCAGAGGGTGTGCCCAGAAACCAGGTATGTGGCTGAGAGCAGCTAATACTTCAGAAATTGAGCTGCATCTGCCTCCTCCTTGTCCCACCTTTACCTCCCTTTCTCTGAGGGGGTGAAGAAATAAAATTTTTATTACTTTTGAATACTTAAAAAACTGGGACTTAGATGCTGTTTTGTGATTTGTTGTTGTTAGTTGCCGTCAGGTAGATTCTGACTCATGGAAACCCCATGTGTGCAGAGTAGAACTGCTCAATAGGGTTTTCAAGGCTGTGACCTTTCACAAGCAGATTGCCAGGTCTGTCTTCCAAGGTACCTTTGGGTGGGTTTGAACATCAACCATTTGGCTGGTAGTTGAGCACTTAACCATTTCTACCACCCAGAAACTCCTTTTTGTGAGTTACTGGAGTTTAAAATAATCAAACTTATATCCATGTGCCTGTTTGTCTTAATTGCCTGAGGAATAGGCATTTGCCCATATCTGGGCTGCATGTAATCACAGAGACAAAATTCTTCCCTTTGCTGTTCTCACTTTCCCCAATGACAGGAGCAACTGTCAGTCCCCACTTACAGCTCTACGTCAAGTCCCCATTCATGCCTCTGAAAAATCTGCTTTTACATTTCTTCCCGTCAGCCTGGAGGTTTTCTGTAAGGAGAGAATGGAATGAGATGGAGAAACTCCCTGAATTCGGACTCCCAGCCTTCTCAACTGCGAAAATACATTTCTGTTCTTTAAAGCCATCCACTTGTAGTATTTCTGTTACAGCAGTGCTAAGAAACTAATATAGAATTCCTTACCTACTGAACCTTTTCTTAGTTGCAAACCCAGACAAGTCCTTGAGAAATATCTGACAAAAATTGAGAGCCCAAGTCATCCACTTCTGTTCTGGCTGATTGCTATTTCCCTGCAATGCCAAAGAGGAATTTCCCCCAGATTTCGTTGACTTTGAATCTACTTTCTCTTCGTCTGTAGTCAGGAAGAGACAGAGCTCCAGTGTGTACCAGGGAAGCAAAAGCCGGAGGTCCCAGCCTGAGGCGGGAGGGCAGGGCCCTGCTCCAGTCTGGTCTACCGTACAGCCATACAACCAAGCACAGCTTCCTGACATCCACCGTGCTAGGCTGGGGGTGGGGTGGGGTGGGGATGGTCACCATGAGACATCAGTCCAGGCTCCCCTCTGTGGCTCTCACAGGAGTCAGGGAGGTGGACAAGTAAAATATGATTAAGATAAATCCTGAAAGGAAGCATGGCGACGAATGGAACTTGCTGAACAGAGAGTCTGGCTTTTCTGAAAAGATCACGGCCATGAAGATCCTATGGAGTACAGTTCTATTCTGATAATGGGGTTGCCATGAGTCAAAACCAACTCCACAGCAAATGGTATATATGAAGGTTGATATTAGATAATAAATCAAAAGATAGAATGCGGACCCCCTTTCTAAGTGTTTTAACAGAAACTGGAATCACCACTACCCAAGCTGTTGTAGAGGGTAGATGGGGAAATTTCTAATCCTGATAGACTATGATTCAACCTCCAAATCCCAGTAGAAGTGTTGGAATCAGCTCAATGGCAATGGGATGATTATTATTTGGAGTCCCTAAGTGTGTAAACGGTTAACACGCTCAGCTGCTAACCAAAAGATTGGAGGTTCGAGTCCACCCAGAGGTGACTCAGAAGAAATCATTAAAAACCCTATGGAGCACAGTTCTACTCTGCTGACACACATGGGGTTGGCATAAGTCAGAATACTCTACAGTAGCTGGATTTTTTTTTTTTTAAATAATTATTACTTGGATGTATAAGATACAGTTCAGCTTACCTGGGGTGATAGGGAGAGAATCCCCTAGAGGTAGGTGACAGACTAGGTAAAAGCTTTTTCCTTACCTCTGAATTCTTCAGGGTTTCTGTGATGGAGTCATTTCTTGATTTGGCTTCACTGAGTTTATTCTCCAGGTCCAGAGGAAGAGCAGTTGGGTGAAGAAATTGAAACCTTTGGCTCCTGAGAAGATAGGGCTGAGCTGTGTGGTGAGATCAGGGAAGGGGGTACTGGGGAGGGAGGACTATGACAAGGAGATGCGGATGTGGGAATGGAGATCAGGGGGTGGGGGTAGGACTGGGAACTGGGAGTGGGGAGGCCAGGGCAAGGGACCTGGGGCCAGGGATGAGGTGCGGCATAAGGAGATGGAGCGTTCAGGGTGATGGAGTAGGACACCCAGAAGCCATCCATTTGAGCAAAGAGGCATGCAGAAGGTGCCAGAAAATAGGAGAATCTATGCTGAAGAACCAGGAAGCTGAAGACAGCAGCTCTTCTCACAACCAACCCACTTGCTTAGGCCTTTCCTCGTAGCCTAAGTATTTGGTCGCAAAGTTAGACAGAGCATGTGGGCATTTGTGAGGCAGGAGTGTTGATTATGTTTGAGTATTATATGAGTACATGTTAGGTATTCTAAATATGAATGAATCAGCATGTAAAAGGCATTTTGGATGGCCCATCATACCTGTACAAGAGAACTTTGATGTCCTAGAAGAGAAACAGAAACAGAAACAGCACAGCCTCAGCTTTTGGCCTGTTCATGCTGGCCAAAGAGTAAAGATCTTCTTTGCTATGGGACAGAGCAAATGAAAGAGAGAAGCTCTCTCTCTCTCTTCCCATCCGCCATGAAGGGCTCCTCCAAGATATGCCAGTGGGCAGGGAAATGTCTAGGCTTCAAGAGGAACTGAGTAGAGAGGAAGGGAAGAGGACCAAGATTTTTGAAGATGAATTTTGTCTCTGAGACTAAACCAGGGGAGCCCTGCTTGCAGGGGGTGGGGGAAAAGCAGAGGACTGGAATGGCTTTGCATGGTCTTTCTTGAAAGAAAGAAATGGCTTCTTGCACTGGTGGGAGTGGGAGGTGAATTCAGGAGAGATCTCTGCTTATTTTGAGCATTGACTAGATCCATGCTGTCCAATATGGTAGCCAGGCCACATGTGGCTACTGAGTTAACTTGAAATGTAGCTAGTGTTGTGAGGAACTGAATTTTTTAATTTATTGAATTTTCACAAATTTAAATTTAAAAACTGAAGGAATATAAATACTTTTTCCGTCAAACGCAACTTTATTGATTTGGTAGGACTACATTTTACTTCAATGATGGAAAATTCAGCAACTGAATTGAGATGGTGCTGAGGTGTAAAATGTATGCCAGATTTCAAAACTCAGTATAGAAAATGCAAAATATCTCATTGATACTTTTAAGTAATGTTACAGATTTAAATTATAATACTTTGGACATAGTGGGCTATATAAAATATACTATTAAAATTAATTTCACCTGTTTATTTTTATCTTTTTTTAATGTGGCTATTAGAAAAAATGTTTAACTACATATGCAGCTTGCAATATATTTCTAAATTACATATGTGGCTAGCATTGTATTTGTATCTGACAGTGCTGTGCTAGAGGTAGAATGATTGGGATGATCTCAGTATTACTAGTTGAAAGATTGGCAGTTCAAACCCACCCAGAGGTGCCTTGGGAGACAAGTCTGGTGATCTGCTTCCAAAAGGTCACAGCCTTAAAAACCCTGTGGAGCACAGTTCTACTCTACACATATGGGGTCGCCATGAGTCAGAATCGACTTGACAGCAACTAACAACAACAATAAACAGTATTCTGCCAGGTGGTCGTGTTCTGATCTGTGACTAAGGACGGGCTGGTCCCTCTCTGCAGCTCTGCCCCCAAGGGACTCTCAGCCAGAGCAGCTCAGCTGGCGACATTTGTTGCTTGGCCTTCAAGGAATCAACAAGCCTACTGAGAGAGTTCAGCTGCGCCTCAGTGGAAGTGCCGAAGAGGTGGCCCCCCTTCTCTCCCTCCTGACCCAGCCAGGCCAGTAGTAACAGGAGAAACTTCTCCTTCTCTTTTAGGACCTGACACAGGTGCTTGAATTCTCTGATGATCCTTTGTTTTTCGTGTTCCACTTGGCCTGGGGGCAAGAAGAATGGACACTCAGAAGATGAGAGGATGGCCTCAGAGGCCCTCACTCATTTCATCCAAGTTTGTAATTTTATTGTTTACACTTATATTAATTGTCAGTGTAGGACAGTGTTCTGTGGCAGATTTGGAAAAGAAAAGTTGAGGAGAACTAACTTATTTTAGCATTTACTATGAGCTCAGTTTTAGGCTAACTTGTTTATGTTTAATCATTTTTGCCTTCAGGACCTGAGTCTCTAATACTATCTTGAATTTTCTTAAGGCTTTTCAATTTATAATCTCCTTTCACAAAGATTTTTTCCTTCACACACACACACACACACACACACACACACACACAACAGGTAAAGAGTCTGGGTGGAATAACATTGTCTTCATTTTCTAACTAGGGAGTCAGTCTCTGGTTAAAGATAGTACGTAAGGGGCAGAAGTGGGTCTTAAAATCAGTATTTCTGGTGCTAAGACCAGCCCCTGTTTTCCCTACATCACTATCTCCAGGTGGAGGAGACTGGTGTGTTCAGCCTACTGTAATAACACAAAGCCAGATGCGAAGGTGCTGTCGCAGACAAGCCAAATGCTGTGGTGAAGGAGAAGGCGTGAACACATCCTAACCCATGATGCCACAAGCCTTCTGTCCCTCCAGCCTGCCCCATCCTAAACTCTGCCCTACTCTGAGCCACTTTCTTTGTCGCTGGATCTTTTTCTGAGTAGTCAGTGTAATAAGAGATTCTCGGGGCTTTAGAAGATGTTTCTGTTTCCAAGGACCATGGGACAAGGAGACCCACACCTGGACGTTTTCTGATCATGAAGACATTGATCCTCTGTTCGCCTTGTGCTTTCACTTATACTATCGTCTTCTCCTTTTGCTGCAAGTCCTTGAGTTGCAATTGAATTATATTCCCTGTGGGGAGAAGACCGTTTTTGTAAGCTGTGCCTGGGAGTTCTCTTGGCCTCAGAAAACCCCTTATCTCTCAAGAGGGTGAGTGAGACTGGGGGGAGCTGGGGGCTGGTCCTGATGGGGAAAGAGAAATCTCAATAATCTACAGGAGAAGAATGTGTCATCTGTGAATAATTAAGATTAATATTTGAATGGTGCTTTGGGGGTTAATAAAGGATTTCCACAGACTTTCCCTTGTTTGTCCTATCAGACTGCCTTACAGAGGTAAGTTCTATTCTCTTCTCTTCGCACTATTTGAAAGGTGGGACAACTGAGGCTCAGAGAGGTAAAGTGACTCCTTGAATGTCTCACAGAAAACTGAGGAGCTTAGACTTGAGCCCAAACCTTCTGATTCTAAATTCCATGCCTTTTCCATTTTCTGTTATACTTTAACTTCAAAAGACTTCAGACTTTTGAACTAAATGATATGCCATAGATGATGAGACACCCTAGAGTGCCTACCCTGCCTGACTCTGAACTGCCCACTCAAGTATAAGGGACAGGGGCCACAGTGGTGCAATCCCAGAGGAAGGTGGTAACCATTCCTATGCCCTCGCTGAACTCCTGGTCTGATGGGTGAGACAGGGAAGGGACCCCAAATGTTTACCTGATAGTTTTGGGCAGCTTCTTCTATTAAGTTGGCTTTGTGGAGTTTGCGGTCCTTGGATTCACGACGCACTGTACAGAGAAACTTCCCATCATGCTCACAGAAGTAATGGATCTTCTCTTGGTGCTTCTGACATCTCAGTTCTTCCCTTTCTGGCTGTGCCTCAAAGGGACTCATAGCTTGGATTTTCTCTACCAGATTCATCAATAGCCAATTGGGCCTCACAGTGTCCCTCCTCACAGATTTCTTGCAAAGTGGACATTTGAGTAAACTGATGCATCCCCGTTCTGAGTGATGCATCTGAAGCAGAAATTTTGCCCGTAGTCAATGGTGACAGGGTCCTGCAGAATATCTATGCAGATGGGGCAGACCACTTCTTCCTGCAACTTACTGACAAACTGTGGACTGGCCATGATGGAGCAGGAGGGCTGCTTCTAGTCTGTAGGAAGTTGTATCAGGTCTGCAGGAAGGTTTCTATGAGCAGTGGGGAGATGGGTTATGGACACTGGTTTGAGCAAAGGAGAAGGAAGCAGAGGAGGAGGAGGTCAACGAGTCTACGTATTAGTTGGAGGAGCAGGAACTGGGGGAAAAGAGGGATTAAAAAGTAAGTACTTAAAAAAGAATAAGGATTAGAATGTAGAGAATATTTTAAAGAGAGAGAACAGATGGGCAAACCTACTTTACTACTTCTTGAGAACAAATGGATATTGTGGATGAATATATGCTGCTTATCAAGTTTTTTTCTGAACCTTGAACTAATTAAAGATACGTATATAAGACAGTCAGCTGAGGTCTAAAAGACCAGCCCACCAAAGTCCACGGGTCAGAGGACTTCCCGCCAGGATCAGCAGGGAGTGTAGGGACTGGGCGAGGCCTCTGGAGGTCACATATGTTGGGACCGTTGAGCTGGTTCATTAGCCATGGCTTTGGACATCTCTTGTCTGCAGAGCCCAGACCTTGGGAGAGCACATGGAAAGGAAAAACCAGTTGCTGTAGAATGGATTCCGGCTCATGGTAATCCCATGTGTGTCAGACTAGAACTGTGCCCCCGCAGGGTTTTCAATGGCTGATTTTTGGAAGTAGATCACCAGGCCTTTCTTCTGAGGCATCTCTGGGTGGACTCGAACCACCAACCTTTTTGTTAACAGCTAAATGTGTTAGCCATTTGCACCACCTAGGGACTCCTTATGGAAAGGAGGAAAGGATTAATTCTTTACCTCAGGTACTTTGGCTCCTCACTTCACAGAGTTTTCTGAAAATAGGGGAGATATCCACCTCAAGTGGATATCCAGTCACAAGAAAGAAGCAACCATCCCTCTCATGGGGAGATTTGTGGTCCAATGGGAGAAACAAGAAACTTTCTTATTGCAAGGCTATTCTCTTGATTTGTGGATTGTTCTTGACCCTAATGGATATTTACTTCCCTGTAGCACCTGAACCAGTCTGTCCTTTGTTGTTGTTTCCTGTATGTCTTAAATATGCTGGTGTCTCCATGCCCATGGTTTGTTTTTGCTAGAAAAGGATATTATGTTTGGTAAACACAACAATGGACTCAAACCTATCAAAGATCATGGAGACGGCATAGGACCCGGGAACATTTCATTCTGTTATATTTAAAGTTGTCATGAGTTGGAGCTGACTCTATAGCATCTAACAACAATAACAACATTCTTTGTGTAATATATCTATGTTTCTTCTTGTTTGTTGCTTCTCTGATCCCTGAATTGCTTTAACCTATGGCTTCTGTCCTGACTAGGAAATTTATTAACCAACATCACCTTTACTCCCTTCTGTAACTCAACACGATTTTGTCCTCACCTTTCCACCTTGCCACCTGTCTTCCTCCGCATCCTTACTTCCAACCAACCTCCCCTCTCTACAGCATCTGCCCTCTGTCCTCACCAAGAAGTAACTGTTAATTTCATCTGATATTAGTCTTTGGTCAAACAGGGTTTGCGGATGATTGTATGATTATAGCCAGATACATTCTGATTTGCCTAGGACAGCCCCTGGTTTCAACTTTGTCCTGAAGTAATTATTAATACCTCCTCCATTCATTCTCAAAATGTCCAGTTTACACAACAAATTATATGGTTACCCTAATTACAGCAACTGATGAAAGCCAAAGACTTTCAGAAAGGCTATACTTCCGGGCTTTTCTGTTTGTTTGCTTTGGGGATGAATTAAAGCATCTTAACATTTGTATAATGATTCACTGTTTATACTCATCCTAAGCTGCTGGCCCCTGGAGGCAGAATTTAACTTTTGGACAGGTTTTGTTTGGCTAGCATGGCGATTGAAAAAATAACCATAATTTAGAGAGGGGGTCTATTTTCTCCACCACTCCCCAGCTCCTTAGCTCACGTCTGCTAGGCCCAGGACGGCATTGGACCTTATGACCCTTATTTACATATTTCTTCTGCATGTATTGTAAGTGCATAAAATTGCAAATATAATTCTCACCTGTAAGTCTAATGTATCAGTAATCATACATTAAATATATTAAGACAGCCTTTAAAAGACAGAGATTATCAGATTATAGATAGATAGCTCATATATTTACATATATATATACATATATACCAAAACCCATTGCAATTCAGGGATCAGAGAACTGCCCCATAGAGTCTCCAAAGAACAGCTGGTGAATTCAAACTGCCAATCTTTTGGTTAGCAGCTGAACGATTAATCACTGTGCCACCAGGGCTCCATAATGTATGTATGTAACCATAATTCAAAGGTATCAATTCTTCTTCTGTCTTCCTTATTTATTGTCCAGCTTTCCCATGCATATGAGGCGATAGAAAATACCATGGCTTGCGTCAGTCACACCTTAGTCCTCAAAGTGCCATCTTTGTTTTTTACAACTTTAAAGAGGTCTTTTGCAGCATATATATCTTTCTAAAATTTAGCTGTATGCTGATTATAAGAAACAAAGTTAAAACGAAGCAGGAAGGCTAGAAATAAAGGTATGGTAAAAGACAAAGGAAAACATTAACTCATATCTGGCATAACAACAGGAATGTCAGACAAAATAAAATTTAGGATAAAAAGCATGAAATAAAGAGGGGCAGTGAGTTTATGTTAATGGGAGAGGAACAACTCAGAAAAGGAGGATGAGAATGGTTGCACAACTCGATGAATGTGATCAATGCCGCTGTTGCACGTGTAGAAATTGTTGAATTACTGTATGTTCTGCTGTATATATTCTCAACAAAAACAGCAAAAATAAAATAATTAAATAAATAAAGAGGAACACTCCATAACGTCAAAAAGGACAAATCTTCAAGAAGATATAACAATCACGAACTTTAGGCACCTCCCTAAAAACATAGCCTCAAAATACATGAAGTAAAAGCCAAGAGAAATACAAGTGAAATGGACAAATCCACAGTAAGGAGAGATTTTTTATCACCTCCCTTAGAAATTGAAAGATGACGCAGATACAGAATTTTCAAGGATAGAGAAAATTTGAGCAACATAACTAACTTGATCAGATATTTTTATATAGGATTTTACACGCAACAAAAAGATAATATGTGTTGTTTTCAAGCATGCATGGATCCCTCATAGAACTGACCACATGCTAGGACATAAAGGAAGTCTCAGCAAAATATAAAGTATTTCTATTATGCAGATCATATTCTCTAAATATAATTTAAATAAAAATGAGCAAAAACATAGAAAAGATAGTTAAAACAAAAACTCAAACTCGTATGTTTGCAAACTAAACTATAAGTTCTTAAATAACACATGGTTTAAAGTGGAAATCATGATGGAAATTATGAAATATTCAGTAGTGAGTGACAAGGGCAAGACTCTATATCACAGTTTGTGGGATTAATTAAGGTGGTACTGGGAGGGACATTTATAGGTTAATGTGAAATTTCTAAAAAAAAATAAAATGCTAAATACAAATAGTTTAAAATAAGGAACTAGAAAAATAAAAAAGTAACCTCGAAGGAAATAAAAAGCAGTTATTTAAAATTTTTTTTTTAAAAATAGATGATCAATAAAACCAAAACTTTGTTCTTTGAAAATATTAATACTAATTACTAATACTAATAATCTGAGCATTAACTTTAGCAAGACTGGTCAAGAAAAAAGAGAAGACACAAATAAAGTATATTAGGATTAAAAACGGCAAAATATCTATTCACAGTGTATGTAAAAAGTGTTGAGAAGACACAATAAACAACTTTATACCAATTAATTTGAAAATATATATAAAAGGGAAATGTCAAAAGACAGGAAAAAATCAAACGTAAAACAAGACCTAAATAAATTTTTAAAATATGCCATGTCAATGGAAAGGAAAATCAATGTAGTAAATACAGTAATTCCTATCCATTCATAAATCCTATGTAGTTCCAATTAGAATCCAATTAAGATTATTTATGTGTGTGTGTGTGTTGTGTATGTTAAAGTTGATAGATTGATTCTAAAATTCATATAAAAGGGGAAATTTACCAAAATAGCCAAGACAATTATAAAAAGAAAGCAAGGGGATAGGGATTGTCCTGCCAGCTAGCAGGACTTATTTTAAAGCTATAATAACTAAGACAGTGTGATATTGTCACAAAAAGAGACAAATGGATCAATGGAACTGAATAGAAAGCCCAGAGCTGATGGATTCTTACATCTAACTTGGTTGGTGATGGAAGAAGCATCATCACAATCAGTGGAGAAAGGGTGAAGTAGTCAATACAGGGTGCCTGGTCAAATGACTTTCTTACTGGAGGTCGGTATTTGATCCGTATCTCACAACAAATATAAAAATAATTGCAGAGGATTTAAAGACCTAAATTTCACTAAGACAAAAAAAAAGACATAATGGAAGTAGATAACTTGATATCTATCTAGCCATCAAAGAAAGGATCAAACCCCAGAATATATAATGAACTCCTATAAACTGATAAGTAAAATCAAGTAACCTATAAATTAATCTATAAAAATACCTAGCAAGATATTTTTAAGAACTAGAAAGGCAGATTTTCAAGATCATAGGGAAAAATAAATAATAAGTAAGATTCTCCATATCCTCATATCTTATACCAGGATAAATTCCAAACATATCAAATATTTAAGAGTAAAAAAACGAAAACATACAAGCACTAGGAGAAACCATGGGAGAATTATTTTATAACTTCAGTGTGGAAAAAATCATTATAAATATGATACCAAAATCCAGAAACCATAAAATATTGATACATTTAGCTACTAAAATAGTTTCCATGTGATAGAAACAACAAAAGCAAGTTCAAAAGACAAATAGCAAACTGGTAAACACATTAGTAATTTATATCACAGATGATTCACAGAGCAGGGGCTAATTTCTTCAAAATGTAAAAGAACTGCTACAAATCAGTAAGATCAACAATCTTGTAGAAAAATGGTGAAAATATATGAATAGATAGTTCACAGAAAATGAAATACAAATGATTTGAATATATGGAAAAATTTACAGCCTCACTCAAAATACGTGTATATCAAAATGGCACTAAAATACAATTCTCTACTTCTCAGAGATAGGCAAATCTCCGGGAGTGTGATAACACAGTGGTGTTCAATGTCAGGGCAACAAGTTTTATACTGCTGGGCCAGTGTAAATTAGTGCAATATCTATGGAAGTCAGTATCTGTTATGGACTGAATTGTATCCCCCAAAAATATGTGTCACCTTTGCTAGGCCATGATTCCCAGTATTGCGTGACTGTCCACCATTTTGTCATCTGATGTGATTTTCCTATGTGTTGTAAATCCTATCTCTATGATGTTAAAAAACAAACAAACGTATTGCCATCAAGTGGATGCCAACTCATAGAGACCCTACAGGACAAGAGTATAACTGCCCCATAGGGTTCCCAAGGAGCAGCTGGATTCCAACTACCAACCTTTTGGTTAGCAGCTGTAGCTCTTAACCACTGTGCCTCCAGAGCTCTGTATGATGTTGATGAGGCAGGATTACAGGCAGTTATGTTAATGAGGCAGGACTCACTCTACAAGGTTAGGTTGTATCTTGAGTCAATCTCTTTTGAGATATAAAAGAGAGAATCAAGCAAGAGAGACAAGGGGACCTCCTACCACCAAGAATGAAGAACCAGGAGGGGAGTGTGTCCTTTGGACCTGGGGTCTCTGCGCTGAGAAGATCCTAGACCAGGCGAAGATTGATGACAAAGGCTTTCCACAAGAGCTGACAGAGAGAGAAAGTCTTCCCCTGGAGCTGGCACCCTGAATTTGGGCTTCTAACCTCCTAGACTGTGAGAGAATAAATTTCTCTTTGTTAAAGCCATGCGCTTGTGGTATTTCTGTTATAGCAGCACTAGATGACTAAGACAATATCACAATATATTTCAAAATTACTAATGCACATTCCTTTTATCCCAGCAATTCCACCTCTAGGAATTTATCCTGCAGATATACTCACATATGTAAAATTACCTTGGACAAGGTCATTCATTGTGGTAATGTCTGTATTAGCAAAAGATTGGAAACAACCTAGAAGGCCATCAGTAGATAAATGTGTAAATAAATTATGATCCAGCTGTATAATGGAATAAAATTTAAAAGAATGAGGAAGCTTACAGATAGAAAATAACTCCAAGATACATTGCTATGTCGGGGCGGGGGGAAGTACAGAACAATACATATACTGTGCTACCATATGGGTAAAATAAATTGTACTTTTTTTTTTGAATATATATTTAAACTATCTCTGAAAGGATAAGGCTCTAATATAACATTAGTTTCCTCTAAGGAGGTGAACTGGCTGGCTGGGGAGTGAGGGTGGAAGAGAGACTTTTCACTGTATATTTTTTACCTTCTGTGAATTTTTAACGATGTAAATATATTACTTTTTTCACAAAATTCAATAATAAAATACAAGTAAAGGTTGAACTGGAAATTCACAGCAAAAGAAAACCGACTAACCAATAAAAACAGGAAAACAGTAATCCTGGAAATGAAAAGAAAATCAAAGGAGACAGCATTTCATACCTCAAATTTAAAAGATTAAGAATATCAAATGTGGTCAAGGATATGGGGAAAAGGGGACTTGATACCCTGCTGGTGGGTGTACAAATTACAGCATTTGTTACTGTTTAGTAGAGTTGAAAATGTGCAATTTCATTTCAAGGTAATGATGCTAATGATAATGGAAAAATACTAACAGTACTACCACTAGTACTACTACTACTACTACTAATAGTAAAAGCTAACATATATTGAATGCTTACCGTGTGCCAGGCACAGTTCCAAGCATTTCGCATATATTAGCTCATTTATATTGGCAAGTATTATTATCCCCATTCTGAAGACAAGTAAACTGAGGTTGAGAGAGATTAAGTAATTTGCCACGGTAAAGTAAATGCTAAAGTGGGGACTTAACCCAAGTAGACTCCAGAGCTGCCTATTTACACCCTATATGATTCTTCCCTCAAGAGAAAATCTAACACATGTCCATCAGAGACATATATTAAGAGTGTTAAATGTAATATTGTTTATAAAAGCAAAATACTGAGTATACTCTAACTGACTCTCAGTGGAGGAACCAAAATGTTAATCCAACGTTAATACTATACAGCAGTTAAAATGAATTATATAAAAATGCAATCAACTGGTTATTATGAGAAAAGTAAAATGTAAATAAAATTTCAAAAAGTTTTCAAGACTGCAAGATACGTCAAGGACTACGAGGTAGGGATGAGGTGAAGGGCAGCCTACAGAGAAATATCCCATAGCCAGTGTCCCTAGGAGGGAGCTAGATGTTACTTAAAAATAGAAACTGAAAGTAATAAAAACAATTGTTAAAGTAATTTGATAATTCAAATGTCACATAAGTAGATAGACTGGATGAGGTTAACATATGATTCCATTTAAAAGGAATAGAGTTTAAAGTCCTCTGCAGAAAGTGTATACATGCATAACAGAGAAGATAGAAAAACAACCATAAAAATAAATACATGGGGAAATGGAAGTCAGTCTGTAAGTAATAGTAATTATCAGCATAATGTTAGGCTGAGTTGCTCAATAAAGGGAAGGATCAGCCATGGGATTAAAACAACAAATTGTAATGTTCGTTTTCTTCCTTAGACTCATTAACAGACTTAAATATAAATCCAGAGATAGTCTAAGGGCTACTGTGCCAATGCAAACAGAAAATCTCACGGCAGGCAGGCTCACTCCCCTCCCACTGCAAGGAAAACTTCAGGCTTCCTAAACATCACATCTCAGCTCTAGGGAGAAGCAGGGACAGGGAGAGGAAGATGAAAAGATCTGGTCTTCACTTAATTCAGTTACCTAGAGACTGTATAAGCAACTGGATTGGCCTGTCAACCCTCCACCCTCACCCTGAATAGTTATGACACTTGTTAGTTGCTATGGAGTCATTCCAACTCATGGTGACCCCATGTGTATAGAGTAGAATGGCTCCATAGGGTTTCAAGGCTGTGACCTTTCAGAAGCAAGTCGCCAAGTCTGTCTTTTGAGATGTGGGTTCAAACCGCCAACCTTTTGGCTAAGTAGTTGATCACTTAACTGTTTGTGCCACCCAGGGACTCTGACGTTAAAGAAATTGGCAAGAAGAAATCTAAACACACTTCTATCAGAAAATGTCAGACTATGTAACATTCCTGTAGTAGGAAGTAGTGTGCCCAGAGCCCAGCACAGAGCTCTTGCTGTTGTGCTATTGTAGTTCCTCTCTCTGGGAACCGCATTTTAGTAAAGATACCCACCGACTGGGTTGCCTTGAGAGGAGGACAAGTAGGATGCCAAGCAGCTTTGGAATCCTGTTGCAGAGGGCATGGACGAGGAATCTGGTGGGGCTTGGCCCTGAAGAGACTTGGGAATATATACTAAAGCTGCCTTCTAAATGTTACAAGATCTGTGGTGGGATTTCTCCCCTTCGTATGGTCTTGACACTTCTGTACAGATTAATCCCCAAATTGCTGTAGAACCCATCTTCCATCTCACTCCAGATCTCAATTTCCAACTCCTTACAAGGAGTCTCCCTACACCTTCAACCTCCCCTGAATGCAGCCATGCTCATGGCTGATTTTCCTCCATCCCAAATTCTTCATGGCAGACACTCTCCGGTCCTGTGGATGGGATGTGAGCCGGATCCACCTCTCTGGATGGCACTCTGGCAATATGTATTAACATCCTTTAAACTTGCACATTAGACCTTTTGACCCAGCAATTCCATGTCTAAAAATTACCCTAAGGAAATAATCAAAGGTATATATATGCAGATGAAAGGGATTTATTTGTTCATTAAACAGACACTTATTATGACTATGTGCCAGTCACAGTTCTAGGCACTGGGGATACAACAGTGAACAGAGCAAAGATCCCACTCACAATAAACTAGCTAACTAGTCATATATGAGGTGATAAATATTATGGACAAAAAATAGGAAAGGGGCATCTGAGCGTATGGTAAGTTTCCAATTTCAATAGAGTGGTCAAAATGGGCCTGAAAAAGCAATAATTGGGCAATGACAAGAAGGCAGTTAAAAGTAAACTGTCAACAGCTGTTATTGGTGGTTGATGAAATTATAGGCAATTATTTTCCTTTATACTTTTCTATACTTTATAAATCTATTACATTTAAATTTACAATGCCTTTTACTATTAGGAAAAAAACCACAATAAATAAGATTTTTAAAAAACCATCTTCAATTAGTCTCCATTTTCTAAAGGACAAAGTCTAACCTCCTGATGATATGTAAGGGTCTCTGCAGGTCTCCTCCCTTCCATCGCAACTTATCTTGGTTCCTCCGCAAGATAAATTGTCTTTTCCACTCAGACTGATAATTTATGATCCAAACTTGCCAAGTAAGTTTGCCGGACTTAGCAAATAAAAATACAGGACATGCAGTTAAACGTGAATCTATCTTTATCCTTTAATCTAGAACCTGGGTGTTCACCTTCCAGATTTAAACATAGGATGCTCAGTTAAATTTGTATTTCAGATGAACAACAAATACTGCAATATTTGGGATATACTTAGATTTAAAAATTGTTTGTCTGAATTTTAAATTTAACTGGATATACTGTATTTTATGGCAATGCTACAGTGATCTTCCTTCCTCAACTTGTTGGAATACTCTCTCTTTTCTATCCTCCCAAATCTTTTCAGTTTAGGTGGAGGGCAAGGGTGCTGGGGGTGGGAGGTCGGAGGGTGAGAATGAGAGACAAGCCTGCCTAGTTAAGAGGGCTCTTTCTTGACTTTAGATTATGACTTTACTGTAGGTAAAGAATATGCTTTTGATCAGAGGCCCCAGCCTAGGAGTCAGGTCAATAGGCAAACATCCAAAGACTCTGAAGTTCCCCCCAGAGAAAAAACTACTTTAATTATACAGGACGTTCATTAGAATTGTTCAGCTAATTTAGTTCAGCTAAAGTGTTCTTTAGTAAAAACTTTTTTAACCCAAGAGTTTTAAAATACCTTTTTCTTTTTAATGTTGAACCATTTAAGGGGGCTTAAAAATGGGCAGTGTTTTTTCCAAATGAGAATACATCTCCATTTGCCTGACCTGCCTTTGGCTTCACACTGTTCCTCCTCCCTCCATTAGCTCCAGAGACACCTAAGAGCACCTTAGAGCTGGTCTTCCAGTTAGACTCGAGGTCCTGCCACAAGGTCAGCTCTGTCTGCAGAGTGGACGGCTGATGCTCCCCTCTCTCCTGCAAGACAGCAGTGTATTCTGGCCTGGAGTTAGCATAGGGGAGCTGCTGGGCCCAGGCTGCCAGAAATTCATGGGGCTAACATCCAGCATCATCAATCACAAAACCAGCTAGCAATGGCCACCTATTCCAATCAGTCCCCATTTCAGACAGATGGGGAGCAGTGGGATGTCACACCCAGGGGCAGCCTTTCAGTGTGATCCCTCTTGAGGTCAAATTCTAGAAATCATTTCCCTTTAAAACTGTGGGAATGAAGTTCTTACCCATGACCATGCTTTTCCATCTTGATGTCTTCAGCACTTACTGCAGTAGCTGGTGTAAAATAGGTACTTAATTTTTATTGTCATATTAAACTGAGTAATTTTACAATTCAAGTTAGTATCTCATACAAAAATTTATACATACATTGTGATGTGACCCTAGTTGCTCTCCCTATACTGTGACAGCATACTCTTTCTTTCTCCCCCTGATTTCCCATGTCCATTCAACCAGCTCCTGACCCTCTCTGTCTTCTCATCTTACCTCCGGACAGGAGCTGCCCATTTAGTCTCATGTCTCTACTTGAGCTAAGAAGCACACTCTTCACGAGCATCATTTTATGTCCCATAGTCCAGTCTAATCTTTGTCTGAAGAGTTGGCCTTGGGAATGGTTTTAGTTCTGGATTGAGAAGAGAGTCTGAGGGTCATGTTTTCTGGGGTTCCTCCAGTCTCAGTCAGACCATTATGTCTGGTCTTTTTACTAGAATTTGAGTTCTGCACCCCACCTTTCTCCTGCCCCATCAGGGACTCTCTGTTGTGTTCCTTGTCAGGGCCATCATTGGTGGTAGCCGGGCACCATCTAATCCTTCTGGCCTCAGGCTGAGGCAGTCTCTGGTTTATGTGGCCCTTTCTGTCTCTTGGGCTACTACTTTCCTTGTGTCTTTGGTGTTCTTCATTCTCCTTTACTCCAGGTGAGTTGGGACCAATTGATGCATCTTAGATGGCTGCTCGCTAGCTTTTAAGACTCCAGATGCCACTCACAAAAGTCGGATGCAGAACATTTTCTTAATAAACTTTGTTATGCCAGTTGACCTAGATGTCCCCTGAAAGCATGGTCCCCAGACCCCCACCCCTGCTACTCCGTCCCTCGAAGTGTTTGGTTGTATTCAGGAAACATCTTAACTTTGGGTTAGTCCAGTTGTGCTGACTTCCCCTGTAGTGAGTGCTGTCCTTCCCTTCACGTAAGATAATTCTTGTCTACTATCTAGTTAGTGAATAACCCTATAGAGGCTCTCTTAAGGCTATATTGTTAAGTGAAAAATGCAAGATGCTGAACAGTATATTTAGCATGCAAAATTTTGCTTAATAAAAAGGAGAAAATACAAACACATATACTTGTATTTCCTTGTATTCACATGAACATTGAAAGTATACACAGGAAACTAATAAAAGTGTTTACCTGTTGGACAGGGATAGGGGTCATGATAAGTAGGGTGTATAGGGGCAGGGTAGTTGCAAAGGTTCCTGATGTACACCTTTTTATATTTTAATTTTTGAACCAAATGAATATATAACCCTTTAAAAATTAAATTATGACAACTAGATGGTGCCTAGCTACCACGATCGAGTGCTCTGACAGGGATCACAGTAGAGGGTCTTGGACAGAGAGGGAGGAAAATGCAGAACAAAATTCTGACTCACAGAAAAAGACCACGCTTACTGGTCTGACAGAGACTGAAGAAACCCCGAGAGTATGGCCCCCGGACACCCTTTTAACTCAGTACTGAAGTCACTCCTGAAGTTCACCCTTCAGCCAAAGATTAGACAGGCCTAATTGGAACCCTGGTGGCATACTGGTTAAGAGCTCGGCTGCTAACCAAAAAAGGTCAGCAGTTCAAAACCACCAGCTGCTCCTTGGAAACCCTATTGGGCAGTTCTACCCTGTCCTGTAGGGTCGCTGTGAGTCAGAATTGACTTGACGGCACACAACAACAATAAAACTATAACACACATAGTTCAACCATGTATGTGACTTTAAATGTGCACACCAACCCAAAAGCAAAGAGAAGGCAGGAAGAGACAAGACAGGAAAACTGAACAAACGGAAATGGGGAACCCGAGGTAGAGAAGGGGAGAGTATTGACATATCACAGGGTTGGCAACCAAAGTCACAAAACAATTTGTGTATTAATTGTTCAAAGAGAAACTAATTTGCTCTGCAAACTTTCACCTAAAGCACACACCCACACACAAAAGATCACATTTGAAGGCAGAATCTTAGCTATTAGTAAAAACTAAGAAGGGAAAGATTATAAAATCAAGATTATTAGCAACTGTGGGGCCAGTTCTCTCACAAGGATAAAATATTGAGGCAAACAGATATGTTTGGGAAAATCCCAGGGACTCTCTGTGACAGGTTGGTTTTCTAGCGAGGGGCAGTCTTGTGTCAGGGCAGATAATTAGGATTATAGAAGTTCACTGTAGGACAGGGCTTGGGCAGCATACTCAAGGGCAGAGGGCACAGGAGAGCAGAGCCGGGCAGGGCCTCAGGGAAGGTACCACGGGACAGACAGCAATGGTTTTGGTTGGCTACTGGTTGTGAGTTTCTAGGTAATCCTTTCCTAGCAAATATGATGAGCAACAAAAATGAGGAACACATCAAATTTTGTTCTGTCCTAAAAGTGTCCTAGGTAGAGGCTAGTACTTGCAGTGGAAACACATGAATTTACAGTGTCTGCCAGTGCCTGCCTTTCTAGTTATCAGATTTCCAATTTGTCTACTGTATTCTCCACACACGTAGGATACTTGAACCCAGTCTCAGGGAAGACAACCCAACGTTCAATGTCCAGTGTAGTCACTACATCATAAACTCCCTGTCAGGTCTGTATGAGGCTCTTCTTAATCAGGTGACTGTGATCTAAAAAGAAGATTATATGTACAGATAGTCCTTGACTTACAATCTATTCGAGTTATGATGAGTTGCATTTATGACCATCTTTTTTTTTTTTGGTACATCTTATTGTTAGTAATATGTATTACATACAATGTTAAACTATACCTGTAAGTTTATATGTAATGTGTCCAACCCCCAAAGACAAAGATTCGATTTATAAAGAAAAAAATTAACTTATATATTTCAAATTAAATTTTATTTAAATTTTTGGTGATATCTTTTTGTCATGGAAAAAGCTGAACTGGAAAATAGGAAGCTATTCTTTCCATTTGTCTCTGTAGTCAAATAGTCTCTCCTCTTTATTTCTTCCTGGACTCACAAGATGGACCAATAAGGCCACCATACCTGAGTCTCTATGACTTTACAACTCTAGCACGTCACTCCACTCAGACTAGAATTTCCTTTTTTTTGCCCAAATCTGCTATGCTACTTGTTATATTTTCTAGTTTACTGCCAAATTTTTCAAGCTTGGTTTAGGCTCCTTGAACATGGTATATAGATAGTTGTACAGTCTGTGTCTGATAATAGTAGTGTCTGGAGTCCCTGTGGGTCTGATTCTGCTGTCTGTTGTTTCTGCTTTCCTCACTCTGGTGTCTTGTCTCTCTGGTACCTGGTCATCTTTTCCTGTGTGCTTGATTTTATTTGAAAAAGTACTTGTAGAAATAATTTGAGGCCTAGGATGAAGTCATCTTCCTCCCTAAAGGATTTCCGTTTTTGACACTAGCAGTCTAGAACTACCTTAAATTGAAGGCTTGAGATTTTTTGGGCCTGGGATTCCACTTCTAGCTCCCTTAGGCCTTAATGGCTGCCAGAAAATGCCGCTTGGAGTCTCAACCCCCTTTTCAGGATCCGCAAAAGCCCCCAGAACAGAAGTAACCCCATGTTCCAGGCTCGCCCCTACATGTTCCCTTCCTTTACCCAGTTTTGACCCAGCAATTCCCCAATAACCCTTTGAAGGTTTTTATTTTAGAAGGACACTTTAAAAATATTTTATCCAGCTTTTTCGTTGTCTTCACTTGGAAGGTTGGTCTGAATCACTCAGTCCACTAACGGAAGCGGAGGCCCTTCTGAGCCAGGGCTCAGTTTCTCAGTGGTTTGCTCTTCTCTGGACCTTAGCTTTCAGAAAAAAACAAAAACAAATTTTTTTTTTCTTTAGTAGTAAAGTCTTCATGGACTTTTCTTGCACACACACACTGTCCCCCCACTCCCTCCAGGAAGGACTGGAAGAGAATCTTGCATCCTGCACACCTAATATTTCACAAGAGCTGGATTCAGAGCAGCCCTCCTTACCAGGCTCAGAAACAAAACCCTGCATGCGCATACATTCAGGCCAGGGCCTCTAAAATGCAGAGTCGCTGCAGCTTTAAGAATTCTACATTTAGTGCAACATCAGCATAACGGCTGCCCTGTGGCATAAAGGCCCCTGATAGGTCTCAGTTTGCAGACCAGGACGTGACAATGAGATTGGAGGTGCAGTCGGCTCTAGAGGCAGAAAGTGGAGCCAAAGAGAAAACTCTCAGAGGTGATGAATGATGCATTAAAAACCTGTAGGCCAGCTGCGATTTCGGTGGTTCCTCTTCTGAACGAGGCTTTTCACGCCATTGTTAGGAGTAAACTACTTCTAAGGATTTTGCTAACTGGATTGGTATAGGGGTACTTGAAGGACCGAGGGTCACCAGTGGAAAGATCTGAAGGCCGGTTTCCCGAGGCTGCCTGTTACAGGACATCAAGCGTTAATCCTTCCAGAGTCACTTACAGTACTTGCTGTGGGGGACCACTCTCAGGGGCCGTTGGTGCCCGTCTTTCAGGGCTCTGGGCTTCGGTTTCCCATCTGTGGACCGGAGCTGAAGGTGGCTACGCTGAGAGATGTCCGAGGCACACTGACAGAGGTGAGGCATTGGCGGCTCCAACCTGAAGTCCGCAGACACAGAGGGGCCAGGAAGAGGCGGCGTGGAGACGCGAGAGGACCAGCTGACGGCGGAAGAGGACAGTTGGGTCCCGGCTGGGACCTCAGTTGGGGTGATGGCGTGCGTGGAGAGGCAGAACGCGCCGTCTCCCCAGCAGGAGCTGGGCGGGGAGTGGGCGGCTAGGAGGCAGTCTCTGAACGTTGGGGAGGTTGGGGCAGTTGGGGCGAGAGCGAGGAATAGGGCGCGCGCCCCCAAACCGAAATAACGGAGTTTTCAAAGGTCATATTTAAAAAAACAGCTTATTGAGGAGTAACCCTGATTATATCGCACCACTTTCTGTAGAGGTGGATTAAAAATATTTTTTTAAATCCTAAAGCACGTATTTGATCATGAAAGCCAAAAAAAAAAAAAAAAGTAGAGGAGGTGGGGCTGGAAACACGTGAGGGCCCAGATGCTTATTTGTGAAGGCTTCCTGCAAACCACAGGAATTTCTCTGGAGCCCTGCGAAGACAGCAACAGAAAACAGCCTCGGCATGTGGAGCCCCTTGGGAAGGGATCATTTGAGTCCAGTCTCAGGACAATTAGAGACTTAACGCAGGGGTTGGAAAGACTTCCAACTGGGCTTGTCCATGGGCACACCGGGTCTGGGCCTGAACTCTGCTTGTCACCTGTCACTGTCCAATGAGCCTGGCCAGCCAGCTAGTCCCCCCAAGTTAACTTGTTCCCCGGATCAATTCTGTTTAGGGCCTCCTGGTTGAAAACTAGGATCCATCGCCCTCTCACTGCCGGAAAACTCTTGTGCCCAGTGGGAGGACACAGGTTTCGGGGGCTAGAAGCTTGCACAATTTTGAGTCCTCTTTCAAGCAGAAGGGGGATACAGAATTAGACATATAAAATTAGGAATCAAAGCAGATATTTATTTAGAATTAAAAAATGACAACAAAAAACACTTTCTAAAAAGCTAACAAATACCACAAACATAAAAAAATCCAGAAAAATATTTTCATTAACTGCTTTAAGCACCACTATATTTTACCTACATTTTTAGCTTTATACTTTTTGATTGCCTCTTCATTTGTCAACAATTTTGTAATGCATTTTCTCCAGAGAGAATAAATAATTTGGTATTTCTTCTAGCATGGTTAATCAAAATTTATTTTTCACTATTGAAAGTTTAGAAAAGTTAATTTCAGATTTCCACAATACTTTGTTGGTAATAAGAAGTCAATTTTTAGTATTGTTAAATTTGGGGAAACCTCTGTCTAGAGTTTCTTATGTGAGCTCTAAGATTTCAGGACATTTCAAGTTTTCTTAGGCAGTGACTAATCTTAAACACTCTTTAAATTGCTAAGGGCTATTAACCTCTTTGTTGAGTCCTGTTGCAAAGGTTTTATTATGAGTTCTAGATTATCTCTGTAGATGCCAATATTTCATGGCAAATCAAGAAATTTTAAAAAGTTTCAATGTGTGTATATGTTTCATTCATCAATTGATTATTAAAAATTATTCTATTCATTACTTCTATTTAAACTTATCATTTCATTCATTTCTGCTATTTAAACTTTATCTCTTCCTCTCGAAAAATTACTGATTTTGGTTTGATCTGAAAAAAAATTTCTTCCCAGTCACTTTTTGATGTCAGAATACTTTCTATTGATTTCATATAGAAATATGTAAAAAATAATTTTAGTGTAGAGTGTGTATGTAGGAGTCCTGGTAGTGCACTGGTTAAGCGCTCAGCTGTTAACTGAAAGGTCAGCGGTATGAACCCACCAGCTGCTCCACTGGAGAAAGATGTGGCAGTTTGCTTCTGTAAAGATTACAGCCTTGGAAACCCTATGGGGCAGTTCTACTCTGTCCTACGGGGTTCCTAGGAGTTGGAATCAACTTGGTGGCAATAGGTTCTTGACTAGGCATTGATGAGAACTAAATCCTATACCTGCAATTTTCTACATCCGAGGCTTGAAGAATTTATTGGCTCCTGTTCAGACTTCTGATGCCTCATGCCACACAACATGTTCTAATCATGATGTGTCCTCTAACCCTACACTTTAGTCTCTGACGACAGGTGAGTTGTCTTGGGGTGGTAGGAGTGCTCCTGGAAGCCATTCATACACGGAAACAGCTAGCAATAACTTGACTACACACGGAAGTGATTGTGAACCACATAATGTATCTTAGTAAACCCAAACAAAGTAAGCCCAACTCACTTTCCCCTTAGCTGGATCCCAAAAGTGCCACCTAGTCCAAGGGAAAATGTGGTGATAAAGGGAAGTTGAACTGGAAAGAGACAACAGTCTTAATTGTGGCTAAAATATATTACTTTAGAAAATTTTACAAAATATTACAACCATGTAAACACATGTCAGGGCCTCTCCCAGGGCCTTGGAAAGAGCCAGTGCAAATGAGGAGCTTCACTGTAGACTCACCTCTGCCCACCCTGCTATTGTAGCAAGATTGCCTCTGATGTCGTCTCTCTGCTGGGGTTCCTCTTCAGGCTGACCTGCACTCTCAGCCTCATCTAACATCACTCTCTGTACTTGCTAACTCCTTTAGACTCTTCTCCATGCCTCTGTGAGTTTGGAGTGGAATCTCGAAGGTTCCCCTGTTACAAGGAAGTAGTTAATTGTGTAGCCCTGTCCTTTTGTTGAGAAGGTGTGTCCAGCCAAATAATGACAGTAGATCTCCACTTAAACACTTCATTCAAGGGGTGGATTCGTTCCTTTCTACCAGGTCTCACTGCAACCAAAGGATCCATACAGGTCCATCTGGCTGTTCTCCGGAGTTTATCCTCAAAATAAGGGTACTTTATCATCCTGGTGAATGACTCATACCTTCAATACATTTCAGGCTAATTGTTTCCTCCATGCCATTGGGTGGAATTCTGAGGCTTCTGCCAAGAACTTTTAGATTCACAAGCAGCTCCAAAGGTCTCTGCTGATTTCTTCATGTCTTTTGAGTCTCAGGTCTTGTGAGATGTTCAGTTGATTCCAGCTCAGAGCAACTCTATTGGATGGAGTAGAACTGCCCAATAGGATTTCCTAGGATGTAATCTTTATGGGAGCAGATTGCCAGGTCTTTTCTCCCATGTGGCAGCTGGTGGGTTCGAACTGCTCACCATTCAGTTAGCAGCTGAGCACTTAACCACTGTGCTGCCAGGACTTCTCAAATCTTGAGGCTTCTGTTTTTCTGAGAACTGCATCAGCCAACATAGAGCAGAGAACCTTTTTCTGTGACTTCTCTGAAGTGCCTCTTACACACATAGCTGTATAAAGTAGGTTGATTGTTTCCTGAATATCCAGGGATGGATAGTCTTGAAGAGTGCTGAGGTGGAGCAGTAGTGTCACTAGGGTTGGTGTCACCCAGTGCGGTAACTCATCATGTCATCCCCCCACGGACCTCCGCCTGTGCCAGACCATACAGAATCCATAGTAATGTTTATTATCAATTTTAATCATAGAATAATATGTGATAAATATAGTTGTAAATTGCTTAAATGTAACATTTCTTAGATTATATGAATACTAACAACAAAATTCTTTCGTAAAATCTACGTTGAATGACAACATTATTAGTGGTACCATTATTAGGAACTGAGTGGAAGCCTTTTTTGATTTTTCTCCTTCGTTTCCTTTAATTACTACATCATTATCAAAAAAGTTATTGATATAGGTTCACAAATACTAATTACTACAAAATTGTAGCTAAAACACCAGAAAATCTGACAAAATCAGTGACTACAAAAACACCCGCTGTAACAAAAACAACAGCGCATGCTTGTAGCACGTGCAGACAAAACCAAGGGATTCGAAGCATTACTGTGATTGGGTAATAATGACAGCTCTGGCCAGAGCACATTAGAAGGTTCAAAAAGTAAATTAGCATAGAATTTTAGCCTTGTAGGTATATTGGTCCACGTAAGCTGGGCTTACAAAAAATGTTTTTGTTATTATTTTTTTAAATAAATAATTATTTTTATAAAAAATAGTAAATTTCTGCTGAAACACTGCATAAAAATTTTACAGACAGTCATTTTGGTGTCATCCCCTCTGACAGTGTCACCCCCAGCAGCCCCTAGTGATCCCACTGGGGGAAGGGTTTCATCAAAGTATAGAATCACAACACAGATAACTTAAGGTTCAATATTAGGCATCCGTGTTCTTCAAAATTCTCTGGCTATTTCTACCACAGGACTTTTTTCACTTGCAAACTTTCCTCCTTGGACCCCCTGCCTTCTGCCACCCTGTCTCTCTCCTGGGCTTTCCCTCTTCATGCCCTTTCAGTTTTATGCCTCTATCCCCTACAAAAGAAAGAAGGGAAAGAAAGAACGAAGGAAGGGAGGGAGTGGGGGAGAGGGAGGGAGGGAGGAAGGAAGTAATCAACCTACAGACTTCAGGGCTAACTTTCCACTAGCAGATATTTCTTTCTTTCTTTTTTATTGTGCTCTAGTTGAAGGTTTAAAGTGCAAATTAATTTCTCATTAAACAATTAATACACATATTGTTTTGTGACATTGGTTGCCAACCCCACAATGTGTCAACACTCTCCCCTTCTCGACCTTGGGTTCCCCATTACCAGCTTTCCTGTTCCCTCCTGCCTTCTCATCCTTCCACAAGCAGATATTTCTTGCCCTGAGGAATTAAACTGCCAGTTTTTGAGCCACCATTTTTTAAATGAAAAGTGCTAGTCCCCACGAATCAAAAAAACTGGAAATAATAAATGTTGGCGAGGTTGCGGGGAGATTGGAACTCTTATGCACTGCTGGTGGGAATGCAAAATGATACAACCATTTCGGAAAATGATATGGCGCTTCCTTAGAAAGCTAGAAATAGAAATACTATATGACCCAGCAATCCCACTCCTAGGAATATATCCTAGAGAAATAAAAGCCGTCACACGAATAGACATATGCACACTCATGTTCATTGCAGCATTGTTCACTCTAGCAAAAAGATGGAAACAACCTAGATGTCCATTAACAGATGAATGGATAAACAAACTATAGTACACACACACTGGAAAATTACACAATGATAAAGAACAATGATGAATCTGTGAAGTATCTCATAACATGGATGAAACTGGAGGACATTATGCTGAGTGAAATAAGTCAATCACAAAAGGACAAATATTGTATGAGACCTCTA
>NW_004444116.1:5248322-5259190 GCF_000243295.1 Trichechus manatus latirostris
TAACATGGATGAAACTGGAGGACATTATGCTGAGTGAAATAAGTCAATCACAAAAGGACAAATATTGTATGAGACCTCTACTGTAAAAACTCATAAAAAGGTTTACACACAAAAAGAAACAATCTTTGTTGGTTACAAGGGATGAGGGGGTGGGAGGGAGAAATACTAAATAGACAACAGATAAGTGGTAACGTTGGTGAAGGGTAAGACAGTATACAATACTGGGAAAGCCAGCACAACTTGTACAAGGTAAGGTCATGGAAGCTTCATGGACACATCCAAACTCCCTGACGGACTGAATTGCTGGGCAGAGGGCTGTGCGGGCCATGGTCTCGGGGAACATCTAGCTCAATTGGCATAACATAGTTCATAAAGAAAATGTTTTACATTCTACCTTGGTGAGTAGCTTCTAGGGTCTTAAAAGCCTGTGAGCAGCCATCTAAGATATTCCACTCGTCTCACTCCTTTGGGAGCAAGGGAGAATGAAGAGAACAAGTTACAAGGAAAAGATTAGTCTGAAGGACTAATGGACCACAAGTACCACAACCTCCACCAGACTGAGTCCAGTACAACTAGATGGTGCCTGGCTACCACCCCTGACTGCTCGGACAGGGATAACAACAGAGGGTCCCAGACAGAGCTGGAGAAAGATGTAAAACAAAATTCTAACTCACAAAAAAAGACCAGATTTACTGGTCTGACGGAGACTGGAGAAACCCCAAGAGTATGGCCCCCGGACACCCTTTTAGCTCAGTAATGAAGTCACTCCTGAGGTTCACTCTTCAGCCAAAAATTAGACAGCCCTATAAAACAAAATGAGATTAATGGGGCACAACAGTCCAGGTACAAGGTCTAGAAGGCAGGAGGGGACAGGAAAGCTGGTAATAGCGAACCCAAGATTGAGAAGGGACAGTGTTGACATGTTCTGGGGTTGTTAACCATTGTCATAAAACAATATGTGTACTAACTGTTTAATGAGAAGCTACTTGTTCTGTAAACCTTCATCTAAAGTACAACTAAAAAAAAAGAAAGAAAAGTGCCAGTCCCAGTGCCCCGGGGCCCTGGCAGTGTTCTCCCTTCCCCAGAGATGAAAGGCAGAAGCCATGTTCTGGCTTGGAAGACAGTGCCACCCACTGCCCACTGAGTGAGAGAGAGAGAGAGAGAGAGAGAAAGAGAGAGAGAGAGAAAGAGAGAGAGAGAGAGTTGTCAATGACTGGTTTCCAAACGTTGCCTCTTCTGGGCAAGGTGGCAAGTTATCCAGGTAAGAACAATTTAGAAGGTACATTGAACTTGAGGTGCTGATGGGACATCCAAGTATGCACAGGAATTTAAGCTTAGGAAGGAGATGGAGAACAGGGATATGGATCTGGATGCCATTAGGGCTCAGGGAGGTACAGGACCTGCATAAGAGGCTGAGTAGGGATCTGGACCTGACCCTGTCTGTCTTTGAAGTCCAGGTAGCCCCCACCTCTCTGTGCTAGGAGGGAGTGGGCCTCCTTTTATGGATGGTCAGAGAAGTGAGAGGGACCCAGGAGCCAGCAGAGAAGAGAATTTCAAGGAGGTGATGATCTAACATTTCAGAATCACCAGGTAGGATGTGAGGAGTCCCTGGGTGGTGCAAACAGTTAGGCGTTCGACTACCAGCCGAAAGGTTGGCAGTCCGAACCCACCCAGAGGCTGTCTCGGAAGACAGGCCTGGCGATTTGCTTCCAAAAGTTCACAGCCTTGAAAACCCTACGGAGTAGGGGTTTTCTACTCTACACACATGGGGTCGCCAGGAATTGGAATTAACTTGACAGAAGCTAACAACAACATGTAGGTTGTGAGATGAGAAAACATCACCAAGATTTGAATTTAGGATTTAGTTGGAAACCTTCGAAAGAATGGATTAAACGCCAAGCACTGGGCTAGGCAAAGATGGGAAGACATAGTCAATCCCGTAGGTGACCCCATGTGTTTCAGAGTAGAACTGTACTTTATAGGTTTATAGGATTTTCAATAGCTGTGATCTTACAGAAGTAGATTGCCAGACCTTTCTTCTGAGGTGCCTCTGTGTGGATTTGAACTGCCAACCTTTCAGTTAATAGCTGAGCACTTAATTGTTTGTGCCACTCAGGGACTCCAAAGTTGGGAAAGTTGACAAAAATTGAATGGCAATAAATGAGATGATGGTTCAGAAAAGGGAGAAATGTGTATAAACTTGCAGGCTCCTCTGACACCTTTGTGCAAATTAGAATGTGCCCCTCCTTCCTCTGGGCCAGTGCGGCCCTGTGTCAAGTCACCTGACTTGGCAAACAGAGCCTGGGCTGAGTCTCAGCCCCAACTCATCCCCTAGGCCGGCTGCTCTTATACAGTGAACAACCTGCCCAACTGTAAGCAGAGGCCCTGAGAGGATGAAAACTGAGTACTTAGAATGGTTTCATGCAGGAAAGTGGTACATGAGACTTATGTTGATGTGAATGGTTTAGAGCAACTGGAAGGAAGAGGTAGCAGGCCACCTCTGCCGGGAAGTGTAAGAGCAGAGGCAGGCAAGAAGGGATGAAGGAGAGGGAGCAGATGCAAATCACTTGTCTTTTGGCCCAATATTTTAAAGCAGATGAGATTAGTTAAAATTTCTCATGAAAAAGGACTAATAGACCACAACTACCACAGCTTCCACCAGACTGAGTCCAGAACAGCTAGATGGTGCCCGGCTACTACCACTGACTGCTCTGACCAGGATCACAATAGACGGTCACAGACAGAGCTGGAGAAAAATGTAGAACAAAAGTCTGACTCACAAAAAAAGACCAGACTTACTGGCCTGACAGAGACTGGAGAAACCCCTAGAGTATGGCCCCCGGACTCCCTTTTAGCTCAGTGATGAAGTCACTCCTGATGTTCACCCTTCAGCCAAAGATTAGACAGCCCCATAAAACAAAATGAGACTAATGGGGCGCAACAGCCCAGAGACAAGAACTAGAAGGCAGGAGGGGTCAGGAATGCTGGTGATAAGGAAACCAAGGTTGAGAAGAGGAAAATGTTGACATGTCTTGGGGTTTGTAACCAATGTCATAAAACAATATGTGTACTAATTGTTTAATGAGAAGCTAGTTTGTTCTGTAAACCTTCATCTAAAGTACAATAATAAAAAATTTTAAAAATATGGGAGAAAAAGATTTCTCACAAGAAAGGAGGAGTCCCTGGGAGGTGCAAACAATTAAGAGCTCAGAGGCAGGTTTGAATCCACCCAGAGGCACCTCTGAAGAAAGACCTGGCAATCCACTTCAAAAAATCAGTCACTGAAAACCCCATGGAGCACAGCTCTACTCTGACATACATAGGGCCATCATGAGTCGGAGTCAACTCGATGGCAGCTGGTAACTAGTATGTGCAAGGAGCAACACCACGTAGACTGTGAGACAGAGGAATACTAATAAACCAAAAACCAAACCCATAGCCATCAAGTTGATTCCAACTCATAGCTACCCTAAAGGACAGAGTAGAACTGCCCATAGGTTTTCCAAGGCTGTAATCTTTACAGAAACACACTGCCACATCTTTCTCCCTCAGAGCTGCTGGTGGGTTCAAACAGCCGAACTTTCCGTAAACAGCCAAGCGCTTAACCACTGTGCCACCAGGGCTCCTCCCAGAATACTAATAACAATTGTATTTATTTTCCCCCTATTTTATACAAATTGTCAGGGTTATTAGTCCATTCCCGGCTGTGGTATTTGATCCATGTGAAAAAGACTGAGGTTGTGGCTGTGCCAGATCATGAAGCTCCAAATCTCTAGAATTAGGACCATAATCCTGATCTTCTGACTAGTCTGGAATTCCTTTCATTCTACCCACTGATTCTTCCTCTTCTTAAAAATGTATAAATTAAATTAATTCTTTAAATAGATAATACACTTACTTGGCTTAGAATTTTAAAAGTATGAAGGAATACAAGAATTCAGTGGAAAGTTTCTCTCCACCCCTCTTCTCCAGCCATCCAGACATCACTGCCCTCCCCACAGGCCACCCGTGTTAGCAGTCTCTTCATGTAGCCTTCCAGAGATTTTCTTTGCATTGAAATCAAATAAGTATGTATTTATTCTCCCCTCATTTTATACAAATACTAATAATTAAAAAAAAAAAAAAACAGTTGCTGTTGAGCTGTTTCTGACTCATGACAATCCCATGTGTGTCAGAGTAGAACTATGTTACATAGGGTTTTCAATGGCTGATTTTTTGGAAGTAGATTGCCAGGCCTTTCTTCTGATACAGACTGTTCTATACCTTGATGTTTGTTTCTTTTTCTTTTAATGTAACAATTTATCTTGGGAATTATTCCAATAGCAAAATCTCTCTCTCTCTCTCTTTACGGCCACACAGTCTTCCATTGTATGGAATAGATATAGATAGTTTATTTAAGCCTAAGCCCCACTGATAAACATTTGATTTGTTTCTAGACCTTTGCTATTTAAAAAAAAAACATCTGTTGCCGTCGAGTCGATTCCGACTCATAGCAACCCTCTAGGACAGAGCAGAACTGCCCCATAGGGTTTCCTTTTGCTATTATAAACATTATAAAGGAGTAGCACTAATTTACATTCCCATCAGCAGTTATGGGAGTGCCTGTTTTCCCACACATTCATCAGCGCTGTGTTACCAAACTCTTGGATTTCTGTCAATCTGATAAGGAGAAATAGTAATTTCAGTGTCATTTTAATTTGCATTTTCTTCATGTAAATGAGACTGAGCAGCTTCTCGTATGTTTTAGAGCTATTTTGTATTTCTTTTTCTATGAAGTGCCTGTTTATTTCCTTTGCCCAATTTTCTACTGGGTAGTTGATAATTTCTTTTTAATTTATAAGAACCTTTACACATCAGGGGAATTAGCCTTTTGGTTTTGATGGTAGTTGTAAACATGGTTTCTTTTTCCATTTTGTTATTTGTCTCTTGACACTGCTTTTGCAGTTTTCCTCATGCAGATTTTTTTTTTTTTTAAATGTGGCTGAATCTGTCTTTCCTTTTATGACTTCTATGTTTGAATCATACTTTAGCAAGTGTTTCTTCAATACAGTGGGTCCCTGCCTTCAAGTTGCTCAATAGCCAGTAGGAAAATCAAGAAAAGTACTTAAATAAATGTAGTAAAGTTAGCATATGATCAGTGCTCTGAGGTGGTGCAAAGTGCTATTTATCTGTCCATCCAGTTATCAATCTACCTACCCATCCGTATATTCGTCTGTTCATTTATCAGGCCTTTACTGAATTCTTTCTAAGGGCATGGAAAAATGTGAAGCGAGATGATATTCTGTGGTGATTAAGCACAGGAGCCAAGATGACAGATGTCCACATCTGAATCCTGACTGTATGTTTACTCCTCTGTGACCCTGAGCTGGTTACTTAATCTCTCTACAATTCTATTTTTCATATTATCCCACAAGACATGACAGAAATGTAAGATGTGAAGAAGTCAAGGGTTCAAGGTTGAAGAACAGATGATGCAGTGAGTAACTTAAGGAGAGAGCTGTGAGGGTGAGTGCAATACATAGATTTGTGGTTTCAGATGGTGAAATCTGGATTCTGACAAGACCCAGAGGGTGGCCAGTGGGGTGGGTGACAGAAGTAAAGGTTATCAGATGTGAGCAGGTCAAGGAACTAAGGGGCCTCGGTATTGGATGATCATCTACACAGTCCTTTAAATCACCCAGGATGATGGCAGGACATGGGGTGGAGAAAAGCCTCTGAGCGTGGTGCCCCCATCCTCCATGAATGAAGGGGTGTGGCTTTGTGGGCATCTGAGGGCAGTACGGAAGAGGTAGAGAGTGGACAACAAGAACTCCCACATGCTGGTATTTTTATAAGTGTCTGGGTAAGTAATGGTCAGGAAGTGGTCACATGGAGTGAGGAAGGTGCCCATCCCACCCATTACCCTGAGATTCCAAGGATGTAGAAAATGAAGCTATTTCCTTTGAGAAGAAACCAGGCAACTGTGACTTCAGAGAAAGCCATGTTTTAGTGGCAACCCCACAGCAGACAGTGGTAAAATGGGATTGAGGGAGGAGGTCATAGGGTGAAGTTTTCAACAAGAATTTCTGAGCTTTTTAATACCATTTATAATAGCCCCTAAAAAAGTATTTAGCAATAAATTTAACCAGGGACATAAAAGACGTATACAAAGAAAACTACAAAACAGTACTGCAAGAAACCAAGAGACCTACATAAATGGAAAAACATACCATGCTCATGGATAGGTAGACTCAGCTTTGTGAAAATGCCAGTTCTACCCAAAACAGTCTACAAATACAATGCAATCCTGATCCAAATACCAATGGCATTCTTTAACAAGATGGAAATCTAATCATTAACTTTATATGAAAAGGAAAGAGATCCCGGATAAATAAAGCATTATTGAAGAAGAAGAACAAAGTAGGAGCCCTCACACCACCTGACCTCAGAACCTACTATACAACTATGGTAATCAAAACATCCTGGTACTGGTACAATGATAGACACATTGACCAATGGAACAGAACCGAGAACCCAGATGTAAATCCATCTATCTACAGCCACCTGATCTTCAACAAAGGCCCAAAGTCCATCAAATGGGGAAAAGACAGTCTTTTTAACAAATGGTGCTTGCAAAACAGGATGTCCATCTGTGAAAACATGAAACAGGACCCATACCTCACACCATACACAAAAACTAATTAAAAACGGATCAAAGACCTAAATATAAAACCAAAAACTATAAAGATCATAGAAGAAAAAATAGGATCAACACTAGGGGCTCTAATATACACCATAAATAGGATATAAACCATAACTAACAACATACAAACACCAGAAGATAAGCTAGATAACTGGGATCTTCTAAAAATTAAACACTTACGCTCATCAAAAGACTTCACCAACAGAGTAAAAAGAGAACCTACAGACTGGGAAGAAAATTTTGGCTATGACATAACCAACAAAAATCTAATCTCTAAAATCCATAGGAAAATACAACACCTCTACAACAAAAAGACAAATTACCCAATTAAAAAATGTGCAGAGGATATATACAGACACTTCACCAAAGCAGACATTCAGGTGGCTAACAGACACATAAGCAAATACTCTCAATCACTAGTCATTAGAGAAATGCAAATCGAAACTACAATGAGATACCGTCTCACCCTGGCATTACTGGCACTAATCAAAAAAACAGAAAATAACAAATGTTGGAGAGGCTTTGGGGAGATTGGAACTCTTATGCACTGCTGGTGGGAATGCAAAATGATACTACCATCTTGGAAAACTATATGGTGCTTCATTGTTCTTGTTGTTGTTACGTGCCATCGAGTCAGTTCCGACTCATAGCAACCCTATGTACAACAGAATGAAACACTGCCTGATCCTGTGCCATCCTCACAGTCTTTGCTATGCTTGAGCCCATTGTGGCAGCCACTGTGTCAATCCATCTCATTGAATGTTTTCCATTTTTTCGCTGATCCTCACATGTCCTTCTCCAGGGAACTGATCCTTCCTGATAACATGTTCTAAGTATGTGACATGAAGTCTCACCGTCCTTGCTTCTAAGGAGCATTCTGGCTGTACTTCTTCCAAGAAAGATTTGTTAGTTCTTCTGGCAGTCTATTTTATATCCAGTATTCTTCACCAACACCATAATTCAAAGGCATCAATTCTTCTTTGGTCTTCTTTATTCATTGTCCAGCTTTCACATGCATATGAGGTGATTGAAAATACCATGGCTTGGGTCAGGCACACCTTGGTCCTCAAAGAGACAGCTTCGTTTTTTAACACTTCAAAGAGGTCTTTTGCAGCAGATGCCCAAAGCAATATGTGATCGATTTCTTGACTGCTGCTTCCATGGGTGTTGACTGTTGATCCAAGTAAAACGAAATCTTTGACAACTTCAATATTTTCTCCATTTGTCATGATATTGTTTATTGTTCTAGTTGTGGGGATTTTTGTTTTCTTTATGTTGAGGTGCAATCCATACTGAAGACAGTGGTCTTTGATCTTTATCAATAACTGCTTCAAGTCCTCTTCACTTTCAGCAAATAAGGTTGTGTCATCTGCATAACGCAGATTGTTAGTGAGTCTTCCTCCAATCCTGATGTCGCATCCTTCTTCACATAGTTCAGCTTCTCTGATTATTTGCTCAGCATACAGATTGAATAAGTATGGTGAAATGATACAACTCTGACACACAACTTTCCTGATTTTAAACCACACAGTAACCCCTTGTTCTGATCAAAAGACTGTCTCTTGGTATATATACAGGTTCCTCATGAGCACAATTAAGTGTTCTGGAATTCCCATTCTTTGCAGTGTTATCCATAACTTGTTATGATCCACACAGGTGAATGCTTTTGCACAGTCAATAAAACACAGGTAAACATCTTTCTGTTCTTCTCTGCTTTCAGCCAAGATCCATCTGACATCACCAATGATATCCCTTATTCTACGTCCTCTTCTGAATCTGGCTTGAACCTCTGGCAGTTCCCTGTCAATGTACTGCTGCAGCTGCTTTCAAATGATCTTCAGCAAAAAATTTTCTTGTGTGTGATATGAATGATATTGGTTGATAATTTCCTCATTCTGCTGGATCACCTTTCTTTGGAATGGGCACAAATATGGGTCTCTTCCAGTCAGCTGGCCAAGAAGCTGTCTTCCAAATTTCTTGACACAGATGGATTAGCACCTCCAGTGCTGCATCTATATGTTGAAACATCTCAACAGGTATTCTGTCAATTTCTGAAGCCTTGCTTGCACCATTCCTTCAGTGTACCTTGCATATCTTCCTTCAGTACCATTGGTTCTTGATCATATGACTCTCAGATCCTGTCATATTTACATCGAAGGTGCCAAGACTTTCCTCCTCCCCATGAGCAAGCAAGCCAACACCCTGTCCTAACCAAAGTCCACCTCACCCTCCAGTTACTGTAAGCCAATCCAGTCAATGGGGAGTTTTATTTTCCTGGTAATTCAGCGCTTCTCGGAGAGGGTGGGCCTCTTCACTCATCCCCCAGTTTTTCACGGACATGCGAGCATATATGACTAGCACAATTTAAAAGAATCATTCACCTGCTGGCCATCTCCCAAGGTCTGGAGCCTGTGAAAAAGACCTGAAATTGTAGCAGGAGAAATGGAGGTAGGATACTAAGTGAGATTTTCAGGGGGGAACTAGGTAAGAGGTGTAAGGTGAGGGAATGGGAGTGATGGCCTAGTCTTTAAGGGAAGTTGGGGATACTTTCTTATTTGGATCATCTTTGGAGGTAGTTTGAAAGGGAGGGACAAGGTGGCTTCATACTGTACACATATCTCTGGTTTGCTCTATGTCCTGTGCTCTTTTCCTTTCCCTCTCATTGTGAAATCCATGCAGCCATGGAAAGAATGTTGGTTGGGAAAATGACTAGCTAACAGAGATGCTGATGCAAATGGTTGGTATTAATAAATGACAGCAGTTAATCAAATTCTTAGAATGTGACTACAAGCCATCTAGTATCACAGTTTGGGAGAGGACACTCCAAACTCTTGCCAAATTCTCTTGACAGAGAGCAAATCAGACAAGGCTTTCAACTTGTAGGTTTATAATACTCTGGCTTCTGGCCATGATACTCTGGCATTTGAATTTTGAGCTGTAAAAATATTCACAAAAAGCTCTTGAAAGGAAAATACAATTGATTTTTAATCATCTTCTATGAAAACTGAAGAGTGATTTCAAGTTTAGCAAATGCAAGAAAACTGGAGGGTGCATTTCAAAGCTGACGAGGTATTTCCGAAACTTGTGCAGAATCTAGGTTTGGATGGTCCATGCTACAGCTCCATTGATGGAGAGTGGGCAGTTGCCTGAAGTTTGTGGGCTGAGTCATGTCCTCTCGGCTGCTCCAGGGCTGCCTCCTTCCAGCTGAGCTATCTTATCTGGGACTGTCTGGTATGGCAGGCCTTCCAGTGAGGAAGGAGGCCCTGCAGGCAGGAGGCTGTTCGGGTGGGGTGGAGGGCATGGTTCCTCTGCAGGAGGACAGCCAAGAGGAGGGCCTCTGCTCCATCTGCCAGGGGCACCTGAAGGAGGCTGTGAACACTGACTGTGGACACCTCTTCTGTCGAGAGTGCTTGGCCCATTACCTGAAGGACTGTCCCCCGGAAGCCGTCTGCCCCGTCTGCCGGGCTCCCTGTTCCGAGAAGGTGCTGGGGGAAGGCTACATCTGCCAGACCCACCAGGAGAGGGTGAGCTTGTTCTGTGAAGAGAGCTGCCTTCTTCTGTGCTTGAAGTGCCAGGAGTGCCTTGAGCACCAGTCTCATCGGGAGCTGACCATTGAAAAGGCCATCAGTCACTACAAGGTAAGGTCAGGTCATTGTAGCAATACCCCTGCCACCACCTCCCTGAGTTACCCCCTTCTAACCCTGCTCATTATGCCTGGCACATCATAGAGGCTCAATAACTGGTCACTTTCTTTGTTTCTTCTGCTTCATCCCATTTTGGACTCTTGTCTTTGCTTTTCTGTATTAATATGATTCTCTTTAAAAAGGGTATAATGTCACTGTGAGGAATTCCTGCATGGCACTAACAGTTAAGCACTCAACTATTAGCCGAAAGGTTGGCAGTTCAAATCCATCCAGAGACACCTTGGAAGATAGGCCTGGTGATCTGCTTCCAAAAGGTCACAGCCTTGAAAACTCTATGGAGCAGTTCTATTCTGCATGCATGGGGTTGCCAAGAGTTGGAATCTACTCTATAGCAATCAACAACGATGTCAGATTCCCAGGAAAAATGGTTATTCTTGGTTTGCTCATCTATAGAATAAAGGAGTTGGACTAGATAATGCAAAACTCTATCAGTACTGAAACATTCCCAAAATTCCATAGCTTCTGTAGATTTTATTTTAAAA